>NC_136426.1:25147500-25725000 GCF_052849685.1 Lactuca virosa | reverse complement strand
TTATGTAGCAATAACAATCACAAAACTTCTTGATCTTGATTTCTGAAAGCTTAGTGCCCCAAGTGTTGCACCTCTAATGGAGTCACAAACACCACTAGCAACAAGATGACTGAGGAGGGGGAGGAGGAGGCACAAAAAATGTCCAAGACCTTCTAAGAGTGCTTAGCCACGTTTTGGAAGCCTTGAGGTCCTTTATATAGTTGAGGCTTCTAGGGTTTTCAACCTGGAAACCCTAATCCAATTGATTAGTCCTTAAGCAGCCCAATGGATCCTTCCAGAAGACCCTTGGACGATTTCTATATGGACTCTCATATAGAATTCGTCCATACTTCCTTTATGGATCCCAAGCCCAACTTTGTAACTATCTTATAATTACAGTATCAGTACCCTTTATTTAATTAATCTCTTTTAGCCACAAAATTAATTATTGACTAATATTAATTAAACAATATGATTTCTCTTTTAATATATTATTCACATAATATATTAACAAATCATAATTAATCTTCTTTCTCCTTAGTTCATCCTATCAGTTGTTATGGTGAAGGCAACCCAAAAGGACCATGCTCATAATAGGGTCAAGTACATACCAAAATAGTTATGGGCTTAGACACCTAATCCAACAAAGTCTTCATTTCCGCCTCCCTTATCATCTTAACACTCTGAGAGAAACCCTAATTGAACTATATCCTCATGTGAGAGAAAGAGAGGCTAATATTGTGTATTTTAGTGCATTTTTGGAGGAAGATTGAGGAGCAAAGGCTTGGGATGAGAGGGAGCTTTTGGATCCGGTGTTCTTTCATTTCTAGCTTATGTTTGAAGGTAAAAAGCTACCACCTTGGTCATTGTTTGGTTAGATCTCTTTTCTAGGGAGTTCAGGGTATTGTTCCATCATTCTTTGAGTTCTAGAGTTGTTTGAGATTGCCATGGAGTTGAGACTTCAGATCTGGACAATATGAGGTCCCTTGAGCCCAATGGTCCAAGATTTATCAAGCTAGTGGCAAGCTTTTATGCATTAAACCCTATATAGAGCTTGTTTTGGCATTTCGAGCCCTAGGTGCCATGCATGGACGTAAAGCTTGCAACTTTACGTGGTATTTCAGCCTTGGGAGGCTAGATTTATAGTTTGGGACCTTATTTCTGCTTAGAATCGTTTGAATGAGAATTGGTCTAGAGGGACTTGACGAGTGCATGAGTCAACTCGACGAGTCAGCTAGGGTTTTCCCCGATAGTCTGGACGCGCTACAACTCGGCGAGTTGATGAGACAGCTCGACGAGTTGAGTTGGATTTTCCTGATACTTCAGAGAAAACAAAGGAACTTGACGAGTCGCATAGATGCACTCGACGAGTCGGGTCAACATGGACTGTTGACTCGGGTGTTAACTTTTAGTGTTTGGTCAAGACATGAGTGAGGAGACCAAGGAGGGGTAAAATAGTCTTTCATCCTTTCCGAGAGTGAGAAAAGAGGTTATCCTAACTTGTAAGAGTTGTAATTATAAAGTGTTAATTAGAGATGATTATATTATGTAGGCGGAGTCTACATTGTTCGTGGGGTACTAGATCTACTTGCTTACTTACGAGGTGAGTCTTCTCATTATACTTACCTGAGCGGTAATACTGTGTGACCGGAGGGTCTTATTTGAGTTATCGACCGGAGGGTCCTATGTGCTTATACTGAGTTATGTGATATTATGAATTTTGTCTTTGTGATATATGCTATATTATTCTGTGCCTTACTGTGTTAGGACCGGAGGGTCCAAACCGAGTTGTGAGACCGGAGGGTCTTCACTGAGATACAGGACTGGAGGGTCCAACCCGAGCTGTGAGACCGAAGGGTCTTCACTGAGACACATGACCGGAGGGTCCACACTGAGCCGTGAGACCGGAGGGTCCTCACCAAGACGCATGGCCGAAGGGTCCATGCCGAGCTATAGCCATGAGAGGATTATTATTTGTGTATATGGTATTTTGGAAAACTCACTAAACTTCGTGCTTACCGTGTTGTGTGTTATGTGTTTCAGGTACTTCTCAGGATCGCGAGAAGACGCCGACTTGATTGTACACACCTGTTCGAGATTATGTTTGAGGATTCTGGGATATTATCAGTTATTTTGTTGATTTGTGCTTTGACAATTTATACATTTGTGATTTTTGAGAAATGTGACATTGAGTTTTATGTGGTTTAAAAATGAAAAATTTGTTTAAAAATTTACGGCACTACGTTTACGAGTAATTAAAACGTTAAAATATTATAAAATTACATGGAAATATATGTCGATTGATATGTAAATTTCACTTAATTCGTGAATGATCAAAAAGTTGAAATAATAAGTCAGATTCACATTGTGAATTTTAAAATTGAAATATTTATAGTTTAGATTAAAAGTGTGAATTTGAACTGATCGAATTTTTTTAATCGATGTTGATGTTTATTAATATAGGACAAAAATTGAGATTTTTGGTATAATTAGTTTTTTTTGGATAAAAAAACTTAAATATTGAAAAAAATGAAAACGAAGTGAGTCTTTTTCGAAAAAAAATTTTGTTTTTTTATATATCAACATGGATATCTATGGTAAGCGGACAAAAAATTGTGAACAATGGTATATTCGTTTTTTTTTCTTGATAAAAAGCGTGGGTTAAAAGTTTTAAACGAAAAAGAGACGTGAGCTTTTTGGTAAAAATGTGAGTTTTATGGTATAGTCCGGTGTATGTGCGTCCAATTTACAAATGTATATCCATTCTCTTGGCCGTTGATCTTTATGATTTTCGACTCTTTCGATTGGTTCATTGGTTCTTTGTTAATAATGGTTATCTATTTAACCTCACCGTGTGTGTGTGTATATATATATATATATATATATATATATATATATATATATATATATATATATTAATGCATGGATTTTTTTATTTTAATTCTTGACAACTTTGTTTTTCCATTAAACATAAAAACTCATATCAATATTTATATTTTTTGTGTTTTAAATAATGGTATACATATAGCGTAAAATACATTTTAAGAGTGGTTATATATGAGAGAAAGAAAGAGAGAGATGAGGTGAGAATATATATATATATATATATATATATATATATATATATATATATATATATATATATATATATATATATATATATATATATATATAGAGAGAGAGAGAGAGAGCTAGGTTCAAGTATTAAAAGTAATTATTGTGTTATTGTATGCATCAATGTGGCCAATCAAAATAAAAAAAAATTAAATAATTAAATAAATAAATAAGGGTAATTTAGTAATTTGTTTAGTAACTTCCAAAAATAATGCTTATAATCATGGTATACCTAAATAAATAAGCGTGGTCCCCTCTCAGTTTCATTCTCCAATGTCGTACAGTCTGCAAATCATGGAATTCCCTCGTCACAAGCAACGATTTCATCTCCGCTCATCACAATTTAACCAAATCGATCATCGAAAACGGAAATCAAACGCTATTGATCAGGTATTTCGATCGAAAATGGAGGTATGTTGATTTTGGTTTCACAGGAAACCCTAAATTTGTATATTGTCACAATCTTCTTGATATTCGTTTTTTCCATTACAGGACACGTGATTCAAGGGTGGGACGATGGTATCAAGACTATGAAAAAATGCGAAAAATCTCTTTTTACAATTCCTCCCGCTCTTGCATATGGTGAATCTGGATCGCCTCCCACTATTCAATTCTACAGTTCACTATGTTGGAAGTTTACTTGATGGAACTCGATTTGATTCAAGCCTCGATCGGGAGCTGCCATTTAAGTTCAAGCTCGGGCTTGGTAAGAGTAATTCTGAGCAATTTCACACGATAATTCTTCTTTCTAAATTAGTAATCGTATTTGGAACATTACCCATGAGTCGATTTTTGCAATCTTCTTGATATTCGTTTTTGCCATTACAGGACACATGATTCAAGGGTGGGACGATGGTATCAAGACTATGAAAAAAGGCGAAAAATCCCTTTTTACAATTCCTCCCGCTCTTGCATATGGTGAATCTGGATCGCCTCCTACTATTCCTCCTAATGCATAGGGTGTTTTTGTCCTGCTCTGTCAAAAGCTGTGAAAACAATGAAGAAGGGAGAAAAAGCCCTCTTCACAGTGAAGCCACAATGTGAGATTTTCATTTTTTGAATTTGAATCAACACGAAATTATAGTTTATTATATTTCATATTCACAAGATTGAATCTTGAAGGGCTTTTTCGTCATTTTTGATGGATAGATGGATTTGGGGAGAACGGGTGGGACCCATCAGGTGGTGATGAATGTGTTGTGCCAAATTAAGGTATATTTGTTATTAATGGGATTTTGCATAGTTCAAATGATACTCTGTGATTAAACATTTTCTGATGATTCTATGGAAGAAATTCTATGCTCGAGACCAGAAGTCAATATAGAGAATGCTTGAAGAACCTTTCCACTATGTGAAGTTCTTGCAGCTTCAAATTTAGGTATATACACAGTTGTTAAGCTATGATAAACCATACTTCACTTTTTCCATATTAATTTACAGACATGGTGATCGAGATGACTAATTTTTTCCTAACTTTATGCAGCTGCTAAGCTCAGATGACATGTGGGTTTAGGTTTTGAAGAGGAAAAGAAAGAAAACATGGAGGGACGATAGTATATTCTAGTAGAATGTATTCATACAGAATGCCATTGACATTGTGTTCTTAAAGAATGGAGGCATGTTAATATAATTATTGGTAAATGAATTCCAATTCTATCTGAATGGAATCACGAATTCCAATTATGTTGGAATGGAATATGGATATTTTTTCACTATATTATTCATTGGATTTGTTTCCACTGAAGCTGATGCTTGAAGAACGGACCACGAAATGTGAACGACGCCTCTTAGCAACATTATTCTTTTAGAATGAATTACTGTCTTTGTTAGATTTTGATGTTTTTTTTCAAGATTTGAAAGTTTTTTTTAGTTTTATTCTTTAACAATAAATGTAATTCTTAGTAATTGTTACATGTATTCTATAAGAATTAATGTAATTTTTGTTTTAATTCTTAAATTGATGGTTCGAGAATTTTGTTATTCTACAAGAAATTTTTAAAGTCATGACAAGAAATATGTTCAAAAATATTTTTATTATTTTATGGTTCAAAAATATTTTTATTTTTGAACATACTCAAACATATTCTGTCAAAATGTCCGAATCTAAAACTTTATAATTCATAAAATCGGATTTTTAAAATTAATAGAATCTATGATTGCATAAAATATGCAAATTTCCTTTATTAAATTTATATTAATTGACTAAAATACCCTTCTAGTTAGAATAGATGGTATTTTTGAATTATATTTAATTCAATAATATGTAATAATCACTTACTTAAAATAAGTAAAATTGATTGGCCCACATTTATGCATACAATAACACAATAATTACTTTGAATAGAATAACCTAAGCCTATATATATATATATATATATATATATATATATATATATATATATATATATATATATATATATATATATAAAGAGAAACCTGATGACATCACCTTCAATAATCAGGGCAATTGATTGTATTTCCTTGATTAATTTCAACCCTTAGATCATTTTGATGATGTCATCCAAAAATAAAATAAAATAAGATTAATATTGACTAAATTTGAAAGTTTGACTAACTGATTTTATGTTAACGTCATTTATAAAAGGAATGTATTCAAATCATTTAAACACCATCATAATTTTTTTAAGTAAGTTTCGTTCCTTCCTAATTAAAATCACATTCTTAGCTGGCAACTTCCGTATATTCTTTCAATTCACATATATTATATGAAATGTATCTACAAAATTACGGGATATCGTCGCTCAATTTTAAAGAATCAAAGAATTCGAAATTTGATATTCTTTCCATAATCATTGTTGAAAGTTATGTATAAATCATGTGTTGCTGTTCGTACATTATGTTTTCTTCAGACCCTTTGCAACATCACGTTCGAACAACATCACCCTTTGCAGCATCACGTTCAACATCCAAGTTCCTTCTTTAATATGATGTTCTTAATTTTATTAATTGTATTCAAGTTTTTGATTGTATTTGACTGTGATCTTTGAATGGATGAATAATCTTGATTATAAATGTTAGTATTAGTTTTTCAATCTTTTACTTTTGTCTTTTTAACCTTGTATTTGATGTTGCAATCTACATGTTCGATAAAATGTCCATGAGAAAATCATGGTGACTTTTGATTAACTATATGTATGTATGTGTGTCTTACGTAATTAAATTTTTCTGAGATTGTATGGATTGCACGGTAGTTGATGATTGAAAACTACCATTTACCCTTCAGTGTTTTTAATTATCAATATTATACTGCTGTTAATTTGAAATATTTGCCCATAATTCTTGGTTTTTAACAGATTTAGTTAATAGCAATGTACTTTGACTTTAATCTATAATGTTTTGAATTGCAATTTCTAAATTTCTTTTGCGTTGTTTTAACTGTGTCCAGTGGATATAAAGTGCATTGTAATTTCTATTTTGTTTTTAATATATTTATTTAATATCAATGTGCGTATGTGTTTTTTTTATTTAAAAAGCCAACACTCTTATTTCAACATTTTCCCCTAATCTGTCCATGTCTTTTCTGTCTTTGAAAGATCATATATCGGTCATGGGAAACCCTTTTTGGTCGAAATCAATGAACAAAGTGTTGTATTTAAAACACTCAATCTTGAAAGTAACATAGTTATGAAAAATTATAAAGTAAGATAAATAATTATAAGATATTAGGAGATTTGTAAAAGTACAATTAGTAAAAGCGTTACGGTTATTAGAAAAAGAGTAAATTACACGAATGGTTCCTATGGTTTACGGTAATTTGCGTGTTTGGTCCCTAACTTATTTTTTTAACTCGGAATGTCCTTACTGTTTGTTTTTGTTACGCGCTTGGTCTCTGTCTTACTTCAAAAGACTATTTTTCCTTTGATTTTTTATTTATTTATATAAACACACCCCCAACCCCACCCCCCTCACCTTACCTTACCTACCCCACCATTTTCTCTATTTAAATAATAGCCTTTTTAGGTAAGACAGGGGCCAAACGCGTAACAAAAACAAACAATAGGGACCAAGTGCGTAACAAAAACAAACAGTAGGGACCTTCCGAGTTAAAAAAATAAGTTAGGGACCAAATGCGCAAATTACCCCAAACCATAGGGACCATTCGTGTAATTTACTCTTAGGAAAAAAAATAAGACCGTTAACATTCGTAAAAATGCAATATATAAACTAAATTATCACAATAGTATTGAAATGTCATTATTTGATATTTCATATAATTGAAAGATATATACCAAATTACATTGATGATATACCAAAATTATTCAAAGTTGCGTCAAGTCTAATGCAAAGTTATTGCGAACACCAAATAAAAAAGAACAAACATAAAAGCTGACATTTATATTCATAATCAGTTTAAAATAAACCAATTATGATTTAGAAAAGAATTTCCATTGATGGTATACTAAAATTAAAACCATTTAACATTTAACATTCCATAAATTATACTCTATGACTTTATTTGAATAAATGAAATAGTTGTCAATATTTAATGCAGTGAAAAAACGGTATATTGATTGTCAATATAGGTTTAAATTAAGTAACTTTATTGTGGAAGGAACGTCTGATTAGAATGTTTATGCTTATATAACAATATAATTAAGTAACATTTTTAAATAATTGAAAAACATAGAAAAATGACAAGTGGAAAATAGTTAATTCAAAATTTACCAAAAATTGCCATGTGGCAAAATGAATGAGAAAATGACATGTGACAAAATAATTCTTATTTATTAGGATAAATTTTTTTATGTTGCTTTATCTTATTTTTTTTATTGTGTCGGCTTTTTATAACTTTATATGTATTTTTTTATATATCCCCCACATTTAAAACTTTATATTTTGACGACTTACACGTTTCCTTTATCAAATTCAAACTTTCCAAAATCAGATTTTGATCGTAACCTACTAATTTAATCGTCATTAATTTCATCTATAATTTTACCCAATTTAAATTTGTATCTTTCTTATATAAATTTTTTTAATGATCCTGATTTTTTCCCTCCAAAATATTTCAAACATTTATATCTTATGCGTTTCTTTATCAAATTTATATTGTATTTTCCTTATATCTATACAAAAAAATTATTTTGATAACTTACGCGTTTTCTTTATCAAATTTAAACTTTCCAAAATCGGATTCAGTCGTAACCTACCAATTTAATCTTCATTTATTTCATCAATAATTTCACCAAATTTAAATTTGTATTTTCCATATATAAATTTTTTTAACAATCTCAATTTTTTCCATCCAAAAGTATTTCAAGCATTTATTTTTAGATAATGTTGTCCCATTATAATTATTACTTTCATCATATAAAATAATCTAACTTACCAATATATATATATATATATATATATATATATATATATATATATATATATATATCGATTTTATAAGCAACATTAACACTAAAAAAAAAGTGATTAAATATTTTTTTTGAATAACATACCATCCTACTTTGTTTTATCTTTTTATAGTAACAATAAAATTTAAAATTTACACAACAAATATATACATATTTTGAATTTTGTCATAGTATTATACCTTACAAAATACAATTCCCTCAAAAATAATATTCGCCAGTAATTCATCCATAATTTCACCTAATCTAGATTTGTTTTTTTCTTATATAAATTTTTTTAATGATCCTGATTTTTTCCCTCCAAAAATATTTCAAGCATTTATTTTTTAGATAATGTTGCTCCATTATAATTATTACTTTTCTCATATAAAATAATAAAACTTACCAATATGCCTATATATTTATATTTAACTTTTATAAGTAACATTACAATAAAACAAAGCGGTGGATTCAAGTGACGATTCATCTTCTTCAAGAAAAAAAAAACTAAAAGTCTTGTCCCTAATGTTTTATCCATCAATCTTTGGTCAAATTACACTAATGTAATTATCTATGATTTTGAAGGTACTCATATGTGACGAAGAATGTCGTTCAACTAATAATTGTCTACAAAGAGGTCCTTCAACGATTATAGATATTTATCGATTTCAGTGTATCTTCTACACAATTCAAGAATATCAATAACTATATTTGTCACATCCAAAATTTTACGCCAAATTTAAACTTTTCAAGCATAAATAAAACCAATTAGTAATTGTTTACAAAAGTGTTTTCAATTCATTATTCAATCAGAGTGTCCCAAAAGCCAGATCATAAGGATGAGGAGCGGTACGGTCACGCCTTCGCTTTGCCATGAACTCCTGAAGTACCTGAAACAATAAACTGAAAACTGTAAGCCCGAGGGCTTAGTGAGCTACCCCCAAAATACCAATACCACACTGATAATACCATATCCGTAATACTCAATCGATCAACGTGCATATTGGGCCATCGGCCTGACTGGACCGCCCTACAGGGCCTACAGTCTAACTGAATCTATACCGAGCCTTCGGCATGACTGGACCGCCACGTGGGCCTACAGTCTCCCCGGACCGCTCATAGGGTGTGTTGGCCTTCAGCACAAAGCAGGACCGCCTCAACCCAAGCAACAAGCAATTAACCATGTGCGCATAACTAACATATACTGGCATATACAAACATCAAACATATCTATCTCACTGATCACCAAACATAGCAATCTCTCATAACTAGAGCACTGACCTAGCAGGTCACTAACATATTAATCCCTACGGATCATAAGAGCATAACATACTATCTATCCTGATTCCGATCTAACAGATCATATCCACATGTAACATACCATAACGATAACAACTAAAGGGCCGGCCTTGGTGCCTTAGACCCTATCGATATAGTGAGGATAACTCACCTTGCAGATGTCGACTCGGTAGAGAAACTTCAACCCTCGGATCACTTGACACAGGCTCCACCACCTATTACCATAATACAATATACTCATAAGTCCTTAACCTCATAAGGTATTCCATAACCCACTAGTCAACCCCTGGTCAAAGTCAAAGTCAAAGTCCTCAGTCAAGGTCAACAGTCCATGTTGACCTTAACTCGACGAGTACCCTCGGCTACTCGCCGAGTTCCTTGAAGCACTTTCCAACTCGCCGAGTCATCGAGGTGACTCGTCGAGTTCCTCCGATTCTCGATCAAACTTTAAGGCCACCCGTCGAGTTTCCTTCTTGCAACTCGACGGATACACACGCATACATATCCTGGAGAAAACTCATCCGACTCGCCGAGTTGTTCATACAACTCGCCGAGTCTATGGCAATCTTCATCGGACTCGCCGAGTTGCTCATCCAACTCGTCGAGTTCAAGGCCATCCTCATACGACTCGCCGAGTCAACCTTGCGACTCGCCGAGTTCCTTCAGCCCTTAAGCCATACAAACTCATTTAAGCCATGCAATGGCTCCAAATTACAGATCCAAGCTTCTAGAGCATGCTTTTCACGTAAAGTTGCAAACTTTACGTGTATGCATGGCTAAAAAGGCTCTTAATAACAATTCTAAGCTCTTAATGGGGTTTCATGCACAAGGAGGGTCTCAATCACCCCCAAACCCGCAACTTTATGACTCTAGAACTTAGGAAGGGTCCAGATCTGAAGTTACAACTTCAGATCTAGCCCATAGCTCCCCATATCAACTCAAAATCCATAAAACCCTAAAACTCATCCAAAAGAAAAGAGATCTAGAAGGAAAGGGAAGTAAAGATTGCAACTTGATACCTCCAGAAGATGCTAGCTGAGGTAAGTTCTGCTTCCCACACCTTCCTTGCTTCAACTCCTTTGCTCTTCAAGCTTTTCCCTCTTAACCAATCTTCTTTCCAAGGCTTAAATCACACCAAGAAGAGTACCACACGAATTAGGGTTTCACTGAGCTCTCAAAGACTGTAAAGAGGCCAAAGGAGGCTGAGGCTCCTTTAAATAGGGTGCAAAACCCCGAGATTTAGGGTTTCATCTGCCAGCTCCTACTCGTCGAGTCCCTTCATGGACTTGGCGAGTAGGTCACTAAACACGCGTATCAAACCCGTTGCTACTCGACGAGTAGGGCAACCAACTCGTCTAGTAAGCCTTGAAACAAATTAAATTCTTATTTAAACGATACCTGGGAGTCAGGGCGTTACAATTCTCCCCCACTTGAACTAGACTTCGCCCTCGAAGTCAGCTGGAATAAACAATGCCGGGTAATGCTCACGCATTTCCGCCTCCAGCTCCCATGTCCACTCGGATCCCCTCCGATGTTCCCACGACACCTTCACCAAGGGTATTTCCTTGTTCCGAAGGATCTTCTTCTTCCTTTCCAAAATGGCCACCAGCATCTCCACATAATTCAGGCGCTCATCGACCTGAATGTCATCCAGTGACACCACTGCCTCCTGGTCCATGATACACTTTCGCAATTGCGAAACATGGAACGTGCTATGAATCCGGCTAAGCTCTTCCGGAAGCTCCAGCCTATAAGCCACCTTGCCAACCCTGACAATGATCCTGAACGGCCCAATAAAATGGGGACCCAGTTTTCCCCTTTTCCTGAAACGGATCACACCCTTCCAGGGTGAGACCTTCAGGAGTACCATGTCACCCACCTGAAATTCCAACTCAGATCGGTGCCTGTCGGCATAACTCTTCTGCCGACTCTGAGCGGTCTGCAAACGCTGTCTAATCTGCTGTATCTTTTCGGTAGTTTGCAGAACTACCTCTGTTCGTCCCATCACCCTGTGCCCAATCTCACCCCAGCAGACTGGGGTTCTACACTTCCGACCATACAACAGATCGAAAGGCGGGGCGCCAATACTGGAATGATAGCTGTTGTTGCAGGCGAACTCTGCAAGCGGTAGGCGGGAATCCCAACTCCCACCAAAGTCAATGACGCACGCCCTCAACATATCCTCAAGGGTCTGGATGGTCCGCTCACTCTGCCCATCGGTCTGCGGATGGAAAGTTGTACTAAAGTGTAGCCGCGTACCCAGTTCCTCATGAAACTTCTGCCAAAAACGGGAAGTAAACCTGACATCTCGATCGGAAACGATAGAAACTGGAACCCCATGACGAGAGACAATCTCGCTGACATACATGTCGGCCAATTTCTCAGCCGACGAACTCTCCCGAATGGCCAAGAAATGGGCACTTTTGGTCAACCGATCCACGATGACCCAAATAGCATCAAATCCCTTCTCCGTCCTCGGCAACTTTGTAATGAAATCCATCGTGATCTGCTCCCATTTCCACATGGGAATCTCTAGAGGCTGCAGCTTACCATGCGGCCTCTGATGCTCGGCCTTGACCATCCTACAGGTCAAGCACCTCTCAACATACCCAACGATTTCTTGCTTCATTCCGGGCCACCAATAACTCAAACTCAAATCGCGATACATCTTGGTGGCCCCCGGGTGTATAGAAAAATGAGACTTATGAGCCTCCTCCATCACTGTCTGCCGGATCCCTCCGGACATCGGGACCCAAACCCGACCGTGTCGGGTCAATAATTCGCGGCTATCCTGAACAAACCAGGCGTTCTCGCCCTTAATCCGCTCCATCTTCCAGTTCTCTGGTCTCATGCCCTCGACCTGAGCATCCCTAATCAAGCTCACAAGCGGGGAATCCACCGCTATCCTCATACACCTTGCCGGGGTTGAAGACCCAGCTGACTTGCGGCTCAAAGCGTCCGCAACCACATTCTCTTTACCAGGATGGTAAAGGATCTCACAATCATATTCCTTGACTACATCCAGCCACCTGCGCTACCTCATGTTCAGGTTCGGCTGATCCATGATGTGCCTCAAACTCTTGTGATCCGTGTATATAGTACATCGGACCCCGTACAGATAATGCCTCCAAATCTTGAGAGCAAAAACCACCGCTCCCAACTCAAGATCGTGCTTGGGTATCTCGTCTCATGCGGCTTCAGCTGCCGCGATGTATAGGCTATCACCCGTCCCCTCTGCATGAGGAGCGCCCCCAGACCTGTGATGGATGCATCACAAAATACCACAAAATCCTCGACTCCCTCAGGGAGCGTCAACACTGGCGCCTCACACAAACATCGCCGGAGGGTCTTAAACGCGCTCTGCTGCTCAGGGCCCCACCGGAAATCCACCCCCTTCCTCGTAAGACGAGTGAGGGGTACTGCGATCTTGGAGAAATCTCGAATAAATCTCTGGTAGTACCCTGCTAAACCCAAGAAACTCCTGATGTCTGAGGGAGATTTCAGAGTCTCCCACTGCATAACCGCCTCCACCTTGTCCGGATCGACCAAAATCCCCTCCTCGTTAACAAGATGTCCGAGGAACTGGACCTCTCGTAACCAAAACTCACACTTCGAGAACTTGGCATACAGCCGTTCTCGCCGCAGAACCTCCAGCAGCTCCCTGAGATGCTCCTCATGCTGCTCTCGGGTCTTGGAATACACCACTATATCGTCTATGAACACAATGACCGAGCGATCGAGCATCGGTCTGTAGACCCGGTTCATCTAATCCATGAACACTGCCGGCGCGTTGGTGAGCCCAAACGACATCACCACGAACTCGTAATGACCATAACGAGTCCGAAACGCGGTCTTCTCCACGTCTTTCTCCCTCACCCTGACCTGGTGATATCCGGACCTCAAATCGATATTGGAAAACCAAGATGCACCCTGCAGTTGATCGAAAAGATCATCTATCCTCGGGAGTGGATAACGGTTCTTCACCGTTAACTTAATCAACTCCCTATAGTCAATGCACATCCTGTGCGAACCGTCCTTCTTCCTGACGAAAAGGATCGGTGCTCCCCAAGGTGAACTACTCGGACGAATAAACTGCTTACCCAGTAGTTCCTGCAACTGAGATGACAACTCCTACATCTCTGGCGGTGCCAGTCGGTACGGCGCCTTAGCGATAGGGGCCGCCCCCGACACCAGATCAATCCTGAACTCCAGCTGCCTCTCCGGAGGCACTCCAGGTAACTCCTCCGGAAACACGTTAGCAAACTCTCTAACCACCGGGACCTCTGAAACTGAAGTCTGATCCCTGACCCACGTGTCCAACACACACGCTAAATAACCTGCACATCCGTGCTGAATATACTGTCGTGCCCTGGCGGCCGAACAAAACCCTGATCCTACTCTGGTGCCCTCACCATATACCACCAGTTCTCCCCCACTTGGGGTTCGAACTACTACTCGCTGTCCCTCACAGTCGATCACGGCGCCAAACCGGCTGAGCCAATCCATCCCTACGATCACACATACTTCCCCCATGGGAATTGGAATCAAATCTATCGGGAATGATACCCCAAAAATCTCCAGCTCGCATCCCCGGTAAACTGAAGAAGCAGAAATCTCGTGCTCGTTTGCGATCGAAACTCGCAACGGACACTCAAGCTCATCTACCGACACACTGAACTCTCTACTGAAAGTCTAAGATACAAACGACCGACTCGCCCCAGAGTCAAATAAAACCAATGCAGGCAAAGAGTTTACTAAAAACGTACCTAAACACAGGCACCAATGATAAGCACAACATAGATAAAATAACTGAAACAGAAAATAGAAACATACCAGCAACCACATCCGGTGCTGCCTTGGCCTCCTCGGCCGTGAGCTGGAAGGCGCGCCCCTGAGCCTTCGGAGGCTCCGCCTTGACTGGCCTCCCATCCCCAATCCTCAAAGTAGCCGGTGCGGATCCCTGCGCCGGCTTGGCGGCGAGCTGCAGACAGTTGGTCTTCACATGACCAATTTGATGACAATGGTAACAAATCCTCATATCTGCTGGAGGGGCGGATTGACGGCAGTCCCTGGCATAGTGCCCTTCCTTGCCATATTTGTGGCACCCACCTCCTCCTCGACAAACCCCCGAATGAGCCTTGCCACACTTTCCACAAGTGCGGCTCTGTTGATTCCCAGTCCGAGTATCAGCGGTCTTAGACCGCTTAGGCGCCGGCTGAGACTGTGCCGGTGCCTGACGCTGCTCCTTCAACTGCAGCTCTATCTCCAACTCACGCCGCCTCGCGGCTTCGTGAAGATCCAGGAGGGTATCACACCGCTGTGTAGACACAAACTGTCGAATATCAGTCTTGAGCATACTCAGATAACGAGTCATCTGGGACTGCTCTGAAGCAAACTCCGGGCAAAACATAACCCTCTCCATGAACATACGGGTAATCTCCATCACAGACTCCCCATCCTGTCTTAATGTCAAAAACTCATGAGCATGTCGCTCCCGCTCAACGCGCGGAACGTAGCGGGTGCGGAACATATCCCTGAACTACTCCCAAGTAATAGCAGCTCGCTGATCATCCGTGTACGACCTTGTCGTCAATCTCCACCAGTCCTTTGCCCCAAGCCTCAGCAGGTTCAGGGCACACCTGACCTTCTGGTCAGCAGGACATGAACACGTGAAGAAACATCCCTCCACGTCAGATAACCACCTTATAGCCCTGATCGCATCCTGTGTACCATCAAACGTCGGGGGCTTCGTATTATCGAAGTCCCGGTACTGGAAAGCCCTGCTGGCTCCTCCTCCAACCCCTGCCGCAGTTACAGCCGAAGTGGCTGCAGCGGCAGCTGTCTCTGCTAGAGCTGCATATCGCTCATCAAAGTACTCGACCATCGCGGTCTTAATCGACCCAAACATTTCTGGCAGCTGCGCTCGGAACGCTGCAGCAATCTCGTCGTGCATAATCTCCCGGATCCTGGCATCCAACTCCTCATTCCCTATCTGTACCACGGGCTCAGGTGCTATTGGCACCTCTGACCCTCCGTCTCCCGATCCTGATCCTGATCCAGTAGCAACACGTCTCGTCACCACCATACTGAAATATATATACAAATCATCAGATAAATAACATAATATCGGGAGGCCAAAGCCCACAAACCCTAGGGGTTGTGACTTCCTTGCTACGCGTATGGGTCCTGTGCTTTCAGTAGTACGGGCCCATACTACCTTCCACACTTATCCATATTTGTCTCAAGTATCACCACAACACCCTAACACTATCATCAACATAATATGCGCTCAACCCTTACTCCTAGGGAAACATCGCCCATCCCCCAACTGATCTCACAGCTCCTCACAATCCACACATCCATGAAACTTTCATCATCCCCTGCAGCGCTAGTGTATGCTAGCTGCACATAATGCTGGACCCAATAGACTTTCGAATATCCAATCCTACCCGAAGGCCGAATCAACATTCTCAGGCTATAAGGCCTTTATTATGCACAGCCGTGATGCATACACTAAACATCTACAGTTATGATGTCAATTCCATATACAAGAAACCCTAGGCATCATATAATCAGGCAAATCTATCATGCGATTCCTGAAGATCCCTAGCCTAGCACTAGCATGCTGTTCTAACATATCAAATATCAAATAACTGTATGGTATTTTGGGGTTCACTTATAGGCTCCGGCTGATCGTACCCTCTGCATCCTCCATCCTTTACTTTGAAAACCATTTTAAAAATTTTACTTTCCGAAAATCTCCTTGATTTGAGACTGGATTCACACGAGTGTTCCACCAATTTGCTCAAACCAAGGCTCTGATACCAACTTGTCACATCTAAAATTTAACGCCAAATTTAAACTTTTCAAGCATAAATAAAACCAATTAGTAATTGTTTACAAAAGTGTTTTCAATTCATTATTCAATCAGAGTGTCCCAAAAGCCAGATCATAAGGATGAGGAGCGGTACGGTCACGCCTTCGCCTTGCCATGAACTCCTGAAGTACCTGAAACAATAAACTGAAAACTGTAAGCCCGAGGGCTTAGTGAGCTACCCCCAAAATACCAATACCACACTGATAATACCATATCCGTAATAATCAATCGATCAACATGCATACTGGGCCATCGACCTGACTGGACCGCCCTACAGGGCCTACAGTCTAACTGAATCTATACCGAGCCTTCGGCATGACTGGACCGCCACGTGGGCCTACAGTCTCCCCGGACCGCTCATAGGGTGTGTTGGCCTTCAGCACAAAGCAGGACCGCCTCAACCCAAGCAACAAGCAATTAACCATGTGCGCATAACTAACATATACTGGCATATACAAACATCAAACATATCTATCTCACTGATCACCAAACATAGCAATCTCTCATAACTAGAGCACTGACCTAGCAGGTCACTAACATATTAATCCCTACGGATCATAAGAGCATAACATACTATCTATCCTGATTCCGATCTAACAGATCATATCCACATGTAACATACCATAACGATAACAACTAAAGGGCCGGCCTTGGTGCCTTAGACCCTATCGATATAGTGAGGATAACTCACCTTGCAGATGCCGACTCGGTAGAGAAACTTCAACCCTCGGATCACTTGACACAGGCTCCACCACCTATTACCATAGTATAATATACTCATAAGTCCTTAACCTCATAAGGTATTCCATAATCCACTAGTCAACCCCTGGTCAAAGTCAAAGTCCTCAGTCAAGGTCAACAGTCCATGTTGACCTTAACTCGCCGAGTACCCTCGGCTACTCGCCGAGTTCCTTGAAGCACTTTCCAACTCGCCGAGTCATCGAGGTGACTCGTCGTGTTCCTCCGATTCTCGATCAAACTTTAAGGCCACCCGTCGATTTTCCTTCTTGCAACTCGACGGATACACACGCATACATATCCTGGAGAAAACTCATCTGACTCGCCGAGTTGTTCATACAACTCGCCGAGTCTATGGCAATCTTCATCGGACTCACCGAGTTGCTCATCCAACTCGTCGAGGTCAAGGCCATCCTCATACGACTCGCCGAGTCAACCTTGCGACTCGCCGAGTTCCTTCAGCCCTTAAGCCATACAAACTCATTTAAGCCATGCAATGGCTCCAAATTACAGATCCAAGCTTCTAGAGCATGCTTTTCACATAAAGTTGCAAACTTTACGTGTATGCATGGCTAAAAAGGCTCTTAATGGCAATTCTAAGCTCTTAATGGGGTTTCATGCACAAGGAGGGTCTCAATCACCCCCAAACCCGCAATTTATGACTCTAGAACTTAGGAAAGGTCCAGATCTGAAGTTACAACTTCAGATCTAGCCCATAGCTCCCCATATCAACTCAAAATCCATAAAACCCTAAAACTCATCCAAAAGAAAAGAGATCTAGAAGGAAACGGAAGTAAAGATTGCAACTTGATACCTCCAGAAGATGCTAGCTGAGGTAAGTTCTGCTTCCCACACCTTCCTTGCTTCAACTCCTTTGCTCTTCAAGCTTTTCCCTCCAAGCCAATCTTCTTTCCAAGGCTTAAATCACACCAAGAAGAGTACCACACGAATTAGGGTTTCACTGAGCTCTCAAAGACTGTAAAGAGGCCAAAGGAGGCTGAGGCTCCTTTAAATAGGGTGCAAAACCCCGAGATTTAGGGTTTCATCTGCCAGCTCCTACTTGTCGAGTCCCTTCATGGACTCGGCGAGTAGGTCACTAAACACGCGTATCAAACCCGTTGCTACTCGATGAGTAGGGCAACCAACTCGTCGAGTAAGCCTTGAAACAAATTAAATTCTTATTTAAACGATACCTAGGAATCGGGGCGTTACAATATTCTTTTTTTAATACTTATTATACAATATTTGTAGACATTTGTATGTTTTTTTATGTGTTCCCCTCGTTTAACGCGAGTTATAATCTGTTTTATTAATTATTTAATTTAATTGAAAAAGATATTATAGAAATTTAAATAAGGCAAATTTAAAATTTTACATGGTTAGGATTTATCTTCATAAGAGTGACAGATTTACATGCGAGTTCCTAGCAAGGCGAGGCACCACCAATTTGAAGATTTACGTGCTAGTTAGGTGTTGGTCTCTCTCTCTCTCTCTCGTTGAAAACAATAACGTGCGCGTGTGTATATATATATATATATATATATATATATATATATATATATATATATATATATATATATATATATATATATATATATATATATATATATATATATATATATATATATATATATATATAGCCAAGTTCTTTTGAGAACCAAAAGATTTGTGAGAACTTGCGAATTCATAATCAACTCATCATTTTTCAACACCAAAAACACCAATCTTCTCCAAATGATGCGTCTAAGCCATATCTAGGCTAAAAAAAGATTTGATGATTTTATTTTATTTTATTTTGGTTTTTTTGTATGACGGCTAATTCCCAGTATACAAGCCTTCTTGTTCGAATCAATTACTACAAAAGGAATGAAGTAGTTGACAAGACTGAAATTCGAAAGACAATACTTTGGTATATAGAGATTTGCGGAGTACTTCTTCAGACTATGCAACTAATGACATGATTTCGACTTCTCTCACTAAGGGGGAGATTGTAGGGTGCAACATGTCTAGTGAGATGTCGAAATTAGTTTTGGTATATTTAGGTGCGAAGTCTTGTACTTTGAAGTGTATGTAATTTTGCAAGGCATCTGTTGATGTCGAAGTCCAATGTCTAGTCATTGCATATTTTTTGTGCGTCTATAACATTCTATAAATAGAGTAAGTATAGGAGTAGAGAGAAGCTTTTGCACGTTTCGTTCTCGTATTCTCTCTCTAGAACTCGTGTACTTTTCAGACGATTAATCAGCCAATCATATATTATTTATGATCGTGTTCTTATTGCTTTAAGTGATTGATCTCGTTTTATAAACTCGATTTAAACACTCTTCAAGCTGCTCTTGCACAAACAGCCCAACAGGCCCAGCCGGCGCAGTTCCAGGCGCCCCAGCAGCGCTTCTCGCCGATCCAGCAGCATGCTGCACTTTATGGGTAGCCCATTCAACACCAAATCAGACCCAATTCTGTAGGGCCCCACCAACAGCCAACCAACCCATTTTAAACTCAATGATTGATCCAACAAAATTCTCAACAACCCAAGGATCTCGCATCGGTGTTTCAAGCCATGTTAATTCAGCCGCCTTCGGATAATTAATATTACATGGACACAGGATCTAGCTCGCATATGAATTTTAATCAACGTAACATGCTCTCCCTTACACCGTGTACTTCCAAGTGCATAATGGTTGGTAATGGTGCTATTGTTTCAGTATCTCATATTGGCCAAACTTTTCTAACTTATTCTCACAATAAATTCTCTCTTAAAATGTTCTTGTGTAAAATCAAATGATTAAAAATATAGAATCTGTTCTTCGCTTTACTACTGATAATTGGGTTTCTGTTTCTTTTGACCATATTGGATTTTCTGTAAAGGAACTTGATTCCGGTTATCTTCTTCAGCGATGCGATAATGTTGGTGATTTGTACCCATGCACTCCTTCTTCTATTTCGTCTACTATAGATAGAGCTCTCACAACCATATATCTTCCCACTTGGCATCGATGTCTAGGACATCCCGTGTAACGCCCCTGTTTCTGGGGTATACATTAATGACGATATAATAGTCTAGGTTAACCATTGGAACTCGTTTTGAAGTAATAAGAATAAATAGTCTTAATAAAAGATGTAGTACATGTTACAAGGATTCCGAATATATAAAGAATGCCGAAATCCGAGTTATAACGAAGAAGTTATGACCTGTTGAAGTTTCGCGACAGAACCGGCACGACACAACGCGACGTAAATAGTGAATTTATGATAGAGCGATATTTGGCTTTAGTGATCTAAACAAAAGTCGTAGAATACATTAAACCGAGAGCGTGCATAAAGAGAACGCCCAAATCTGACTTCGTATGAGGAAGTTATGATTTTTCTAAGTTTCAGCTTAGCGGTATGCAGCCCAAATCTCGAAATTGAGATCGAGTGATCTTTAGCCAAAACAATCTAAACGAGAATCGAAGATCTCATCGATAGTAGTCCAACGGTAAAAAGACAGACGAAAACGGACGTCAGATGAAGAAGTTATGAGTTTCTAACGGAGTTTTCCTGTCCCGGCCTACTAAAAATAATATAATAAAAATAAAGTCAAAATTAGCCGACGGAGTCTAAATGAGAGTTGTAGAGCATAATCTCACCTACGCGTGGGTATAAAGAACGTCGAAAACGGAGCTCGTATACGAAAGATATGGATTTCTGAAGTTTGGGGCACGAACCCCGACACTGTGTCAGAGCTCACGACATGAACATAGGGTTCACGACGTGAACTCAGAGATGACGTTTCCTCGAGCCTGACAGACCCAAGTTGCGATGACGCACCTGATGACGACTGAAGTCACGACGTGAACTAAATCCAGCCCTATAAATAGAAGTCGAGGGCGGCCGGATTTGGTTGCTACTTCACTCATTCTCTCAATCTCTATACCCTCTCTAGCCATCTTTTAACCCCCCGAAGTCCTGGTATCATCCCCGATACCCGAAGCGAGTCCGACGCTCCAAAGATCCCGAGAAGAAAAGAGTTTCAAGCCGAAGCTCTGCCCGCGAGAAGCCCGATGTGTGAAGATATACCGGTTACAGCAAAAGAATAGTACTTAAAGAGCCGTAGTGCTGTCTGAGCATCGTCTAATCAAGTGAGTGTATAGTCACTTTCATCTTACACATAGATATGAAGTATTTTATAAAATACGTGTTATGTGTATATATATATATATATATATATATATATATATATATATATATATTGTTTGTTTATTAAGATAGATCAGACATACCCGATCCGAGAATATGGATTAGGTAAGGAGGTAAATTTTAGATCCGGGAGTATGGATTATGTATTTTTGAACTATGTGTTCATCTGATAAGGTATCATGTGCATAGTCCCTTTCATGGACATGATTTTAATACAAGTATTGATTAAAGTATTAAATATATATGTATGTGAAATATTTGTTATTGTCCGAAATACGTGTTAGATATATATTTGATGATATACAACGTGCGAATCAATTATGGTTCAATATGTGTTAAGATGTGTATATATGATATTATTACTTAAAACTCTGTGTTAAGTATACACTAGTTAGCGTTGCCTAAACGGAGATAGTATCGAAAATTGATTATAAGCATTGTAGGTTTGCCTAGTGATAGGTTAAGACTTAAAAAGGGATGTTTAGTTCAATTAAGTTTGGACATTGTGTAGCCTCTTATTAAGAGTACGTGTGTGGTGAGATCGATGATCGGTGGAGTACGTCCTACGTACATAAGTACATTTTACGTACGAAGTCCTTTTCAAAGCCCTGTGTCTTAGGTGCTGCTTGTGCTGGGGTATTATTATGTTCTCGGGTACGAGTCCTACGCATACCAGAGTACTATGATGTGCCAGAAGTACTATCATGTACAAAGTCTTTTTGACACTATTGTGTGTCGGTTATGGGAGCGTACGGGAGTACTCTATTAGTATTTCCCCATACTTTTTATTTTGAAAGAGCTTTGGAGTCATTGTTTCTTTTATGAAGTGATCAGACGAGCTTCATATGTCAGCGTTTACTTTCACGAACACAAAGTAATTAAGGGAACTTCGTAGACTGCCTAATAAAGTGTGTCGGTAATAGACCACTACTAGGTATGTCTGGTGTTATATTGCCGGATAGGGTGAGTCTGGGGGTAAAAATACCTCACGATATTCAGACCACTGCTAGGCAAAGTTCGATGATGGGTAGGGTGAGTCTGGGGGTAAAATACCTCACGATATTCAGACCACTGCTAGGCAAAGTTCGATGCTGGATAGGGTGAGTATGGGGGTAAAATACCTCACGATATCCGAACCACGGCTAGGCATTGTTATCTAGATAACTACCCCTGACTTAATTGTCTTGTGGTTCTTTCTTTTACGAACGAAGGTTCATGGTGAAACTTATTCCATTCCCCTAATTTGATTTCTTTATTGATCCTCGTTTGCTGCCAGGGAATTTCCGAAGCAGCATTGTCAGTTTGTTGTTCATATCGATTCCTTAGGCTAGATCTCGTAAGATCATTGTATAGGGTCAGTATGTGGGGATCGACAGGATGGGATAGATTGTTTTAGAAATATGATATATATATATATATATATATATATATGTTAATAATAATAATGGTTTTGCAGGATTGAGATATACATTATTATCACATTGCTTGAACTAGGTGTTCATTAAGTATTTTTAAACGGAGTATTTACCAAGTATTTTGATTTAAGCGTTCACCAGTTGTAATTTAAGAACACTGGCAGCTATGGACTTAGTGCCTTATATATGTACGTTGGTAGCTATGGATTTAGTACCATATAGATGAACATTGGTAGCTATGGACTTAGTACCTTGGCAGCTATGAATTTAGTGCTTGTTGAATAAACCTCAGGCAGCGATGGACTTCGTGCCTATTCCTTAGGTCAGTCCTTAGGAATGAAGGATAGATGATTCTTAGGGTAGATCCTTAAGATTAAAGAAGATAATGGGGATGGGTAATTGAGTTGATTGTTTGATGATTAAATATAATAATTATATTATTGTGGGTTGAAAACCCTATATGCTCACCAGGCTCCCAAGCCTGACCCACTCAGTTTTTCTGTATTATAGGTAGTGGAACAAGAGCATAGTTGGACGATGACGAGGGATTTTGGATTATAGGCCAGTAGATATAAATAAATGTTGTAAGGCCTTTATGGTACTGTTTATGTTTTTGGTATGTATCGGAACATGACATCCCGATGTTTTATAATATAATGAAAATTCATTTCTTTAAGAAATGCTTTGATAAACTTTTATCACATTTTGTTTTGGGAACAAATTCCGCAACTCTTTGAATCAAAGGATTACTCTGATTTTATTTTAAAAGCATAAATTAAATCGGTCTTTTCTGGCCGTGAAATTGGGGATGTCACAGTTGGTATCAGAGCATTAGTTTAAGCGAACTAGGAAATTGTAGGAAATTTCTGGACTTAAACTTAGAATGCTAAGCAATGATTGTGAGGAGTGTATCAAAATAATTTAGGTAATACACCTGAATAGACACAAGCACTAGCTTACTTAGGGAAAATGCCTAACATGCTTTTATGTGCTAAATAATTTAAGATATGCATTATATGATCGGGTCTACGGTCTGTTGCCGACCAGATATGGAAACCTTATGTGTTTAGGATTCTAAGCGTATGACTACGGTATTAGAACTAGCATGTAAACGTTTCGGAGTGATAAGGAGATTTATACGTCTATCTTAAATAAAGCTTTCCTATCTTAAAATTCTCGCCTAAGTACACCGAATGACTACTTGGGTGTACAAAAAATTATGGTGAAGACTCGTAGAGAATTGAGTAAATGGAGGAAATGAAAGGCTTATGATAGTGAATGACACCTATCGGAAGATATTGTAAGAGTGGTATCTTGCCTTTAGAATATGACTGATAAAATAACAAAACATTTAAAGGAGTACGATATGTCTGAAGTACACCTTCGATTGGCAGTATGATGGAACGATTGGTGTAATTCTTGATGTTGTCTCATCGTCTGGAATTTCCATCACCAACCGAGTTGAAGTAGAATTAATGATTGAAGATACGCATGGAAGAAGTCCTAGTAGAGTCTAGGAAAATTTTTATGATTATTTGGGCACATTTGTATGTATTAAATTGTTTGTGATTTTAGGACTTGGGGACTGCGAGACAATACTTGGGACGAGTATGAGTAGGTGTGAATAGTAGTAGAGATCTATACTACTAGAAGCACATGACTCACACTTGGATCAGGGAAAGTCACAAGGTTACCAAGAAGCTAGTAATTGATTTCGTTTTTTGTTCAAGTATGTCGTTACCATCGTTTCGGTAATGACTAAGAAGATGATTGATATTCCGACCCTATAGGTCATATCGAATCGAGTCCGATTAAGATGAGTATGTTACGTGGTTTGGGGAAAGTTGAGTCCAAGGTTTATTGGACTGTTTAAAGTTCTTTAGAGAATTTGGAACCAAGCTTACAAGCTAGGACTACCAGAAGAACTAGATGATATTCATAACACTTTCCACATGTGTTATTTGAGGAAGTTCACGGGAGAAGTTCCCGACATAATTCCAATTTCTGAATTAAGGTTGGATGAAAGCAAGAGACTAATTGAAGAACCAGAGGCAATCGTTGACCGTAAGACTAAGAAGTTGCGACGCAAGATGGTCGATTTAGTGCTTGTGCAATGGAAACACACGGATGGGCCAAATCTCACATGGAGAAAATGGAGAATGACATGATGAGTTGCTATCCGCATTTGTTTGCGGATTTATGATTCCGAGGACAGAATCATTCCAAGGAGGAGAGAATTGTAACGTCCGTGTTTCTGGGCTATGCATTAATGACGATATAATAGTCTAGGTCAACCATAAGAATGAATAGTATTGATAAAAGTTGTAGTATATGTTACAAGGATTCCGAATTTATAAAGAATGTCGAAATCCGAGTTATAACGAAGAAGTTATGACCTGTCGAAGTTTCGCGACAGAACCGGCACGACACAGCGCGACGTAAATAGTGAATTTACGATAGAGCGATATTTGGCTTTAGTGATCTAAACGAAAGTCGTAGAATACGTTAAACCGAGAGCGTGCATAAAGAGAACGCCCAAATCTGACTTCATATGAGGAAGTTATGATTTTTCTAAGTTTCAGCTTAGCGGTATGCAGCCCAAATCTCGAAATTGAGATCGAGTGATCTTTAGCCGAAACAATCTAAACGAGAATCGAAGATCTCGTCGATAGTAGTCCAACGGTAAAAAGACAGACGAAAACGGACGTCAGATGAAGAAGTTATGAGTTTCTAACAGAGTTTTCCTGTCCCGGCCTACTAACAATAATATAATAATAATAAAGTCAAAATTAGCCAACGGAGTCTAAACGAGAGTTGTAGAGCATAATCTCACATACGCGTGGATATAAAGAACGTCAAAAACGGAGCTCGTATGTGAAAGATATGAATTTCTGAAGTTCGGGGCATGAACCCCGACACTGTGTCAGAACTCACGACGTGAACATAGGGTTCACGTCGTGAACTCAGAGATGACGTCTCCTGGAGCCTGACAGACCCAAGTTGCGATGACGCACCTGATGACGACTGAAGTCACGACGTGAACTTGTTGTTCACGACGTAAATATCGAAAATCCAGCCCTATAAATAGAAGTCTAGGGTAGCCGGATTTGGTTGCTACTTCACTCATTCTCTCACTCTCTATACCCTCTCTAGCCATCTTTTAACCCCCCGAAGTCCCGGTATCATCCCCGATACTCAAAGCGAGTCCCGATGCTCTGAAGATCCTGAGAAGAAAAGAGTTTCAAGTCGAAGCTCTGCCCGCGAGAAGGCCGATGTGTGAAGATATCCCGGTTACATCAAAAGAATAGTACTTAAAGAGCCGTAGTGCTGTCCGAGCATCGTCTAATCAAATGAGTGTATAGTCACTTTCATCTTACACATAAATATGAAGTATTTTATAATATACGTGCTATGTGTGTGTGTGTATATATATATATACATATATATATATATATATATATATATATATATATATATATATATATATAGTTTGTTTATTAAGATAGATCAGACATACCCGATCCGAGAATATGGATTAGGTAAGGAGGTAAATTTTAGATCCGGGAGTACGAATTATGTCTTATTGAACTATGTGTTCATCCGATAAGGTATCATGTGCATAGTCCCTTTCATGGACATGATTTTAATACAAGTATTGATTAAAGTATTAAATATATATGTATGTGAAATATTTGTTATTGCCCGAAATACGTGTTAGATATATATTTGATGATATACAACGTGCGAATCAGTTATGGTTCAATATGTGTTAAGATGTGTATATATGATATTATTACTTAAAACTCTGTGTTAAGTATACACTAGTTAGTGTTGCCTAAACGGAGATAGTATCGAAAATTGATTATAAGCATTGTAGGTTTGCCTAGTGATAGGTTAAGACTTAAAAAGGGATGTTTAGTTCAATTAAGTTTGGACATTGGGTAGCCTCTTATTAAGAGTACGTGTGTGGTGAGATCGATGATCGGTGGAGTACGTCCTATGTACAGAAGTACATTTTACGTACGAAGTCCTTTTCAAACCCCTGTGTCTTAGGTGTTGCTTGTACCGGGGTATTATTATGTTCTCGGGTACGAGTCCTACGCATGCCAGAGTACTATGATGTGCCAGAAGTACTATCATGTACAAAGTCTTTTTGACACTATTGTGTGTCGGTTACGGGAGCGTACGGGAGTACTCTATTAGTATTTCCCCATACTTTTTATTTTGAATGAGCTTTGGAGTCATTATTTCTTTTATGAAGTGATCGGACGAGCTTCATATGTCAGCGTTTACTTTCACAAACACAAAGTAATTGAGGGAACTTCGTAGACTGCCTAATAAAGTGTGTCGGTAATAGACCACTACTAGGTATGTCTGGTGTTATATTTCCGGATAGGGTGAGTCTGGGGGTAAAAATACCTCACGATATTCAGACCACTGCTAGGCAAAGTTCGATGCTGGATAGGGTGAGTCTGGGGGTAAAATACCTCACGATATTCAGACCACTGCTAGGCAAAGTTCGATGCTGGATAGGGTGAGTCTGGGGGTAAAATACCTCACGATATTCGGACCACGGCTAGGCATTGTTATCTAGATAACTACCCCTGACTTAATTGTCTTGTGGTTCTTTCTTTTACGATCGAAGGTTCGTGGTGAAACTTATTCCATTCCCCTAATTTGATGTCTTTATTGATCCTCGTTTGCTGCCAGGGAATTTCCGAAGCAGCTTCGTCAGTTTGTTGTTCATATCGATTCCTTAGGCTAGATCTCGTAAGATCATTGTATAGGGTCAGTATGTGGGGATCGACGGGATGGGATAGATTGTTTTAGAAATATGATATATATATATATATATATATATATATATATATATATATATGTGTGTGTGTCTGTGTGTGTGTGTGTTAATAATAATAGTGGTTTTGCAGGATTGAGATATACATTATTATCACATTGTTTGAACTAGGTGTTCATTAAGTATTTTCAAACGGAGTATTTACCAAGTATTTTGATTTAAGCGTTCACCAGTTGTAATTTAAGAACCCTGGCAGCTATGGACTTAGTGCCTTATATATGTACGTTGGTAGCTATGGATTTAGTACCATATAGATGAACATTGGTAGCGATGGACTTAGTACCTTGGCAGCTATGGATTTAGTGCTTGTTGAATAAACCTCAGGCAGCGATGGACTTCGTGCCTATTCCTTAGGTCAATCCTTAGGAATGAAGGATAGATGATTCTTAGGGTAGATCCTTAAGATTCAAGAAGATAATGGGGATGGGTAATTGGGTTGATTGTTTGATGATTAAATATAATAATTATATTATTGTGGGTTGAAAACCCTATATGCTCACCAGGCTCCCAAGCCTGACTCACTCAGTTTTTCTGTATTACAGGTAGTGGAGCAAGAGCATAGTTAGACGATGACGAGGGATTTTGGATTATAGGCCAATAGATATAAATAAATGTTGTAAGGCCTTTATGGTACTGTTTATGCTTTTGGTCTGTATCGGAACATGACATCCCGAGGTTTTATAATATAATGAAAATTCATTTCTTTAAGAAATGCTTTGATAAAATTTTATCACATTTTGTTTTGTGAACAAATTCCGCAACTCTTTTAATCAAAGGATTACTCTGATTTTATTTTAAAAGCATAAATTAAATCGGTCTTTTCTGGCCGTGAAATTGGGGATGTCACATCCCGGATCCTCCATTCTTCAATTTTTTAAGTCTTGCCGATGTATTTTTACTAGTAGTAATAAAGCTCCACTTTGTCATCCTTGTCAACTTGGAAAACATTGTCGTTTATCCTTTATTCTTCTAGTTCTAAAACTACTCGTGTGTTTGAACTTATTTATTCTGATTTATGGATATCTCCTATTACTAGCTTGAGTGATTTTAAATACTATATCTTATTTCTTGATGATTTTTCCTATTTTTTGTGGGTTTTTCCTCTTCGTGCTAAATCTGAGGTTTATTCTGTTGTTTGTAACTTTCGAATATATGTCAAAAATCAATTTAAAATTGACATCCAATCTTTCCAGTGTGACAACGAGCGTGAGTTCAATAACCATCTTCTCCTTACGTGTCTTCAATCTAATGGTGTCACCATTCGTTTCTCATGTCCCTACACGTCTCAACAAAATGGAAAAGCCGAACGCTCCATTCGCACAATTAACAATATTGTTCGCACATTTCTTTTCCAAGTCTCTCTAGCTCCCAAGTTTTGGACTGAAGCGCTTCTTACAACTGTTCATATTGTGAATCTTCTCCCGATTACCACTCTCTCCCTTAAGAAACCCTTTGAAGTTCTATTCAGTTTTTTTTCCGAAATATGACCACCTTCGTGTTTTCGGTAGTCTATGTTACCCTAACATATCTTCCATTTCTTCCCATAAACGCTCACCTAGATCCACAACTTGTGTCTATCTTTGTCCTGCTCCAAATCATAAAGGATATAAATGTCTCGATCTCATTACGCAATGTGTCATCATCTCACGTCACATCATATTCGATGAAGATCACTTCCTTTATAGTGATTTTCATCTCGCCCCTTTCGAGACTGATTACAATCAATTTACTCCTGATGATGATCCTTTACCTACTCTCTCATCTCATTCGGTTTCCTCTCCTACCGAACAAGTGGTTGCTCCTACTCCTTCTCCTACTCCTCCCCCACCCCTTCCCATCCTTCCATCACCCTCCTCTTCCCCCTAGTCATCCTCTGACCACCTACTCTCGGACAGGTTCCCTCAAACCACGTACCATTTTTAACCTCTCTGCGACCTCAGACTTCTCCCTTATTCCTCGATCCACTTCTCAGGCTATGAGTGATCCGTATTGGAAGCTTGCTATGGATGCGAAAATGTCAGCTCTCACTGAAAATCACACATGGGATCTTGTTCCTCGTCCTCCCACTACCAACATAGTTGGTTGTCGATGGCTCTACCGTCATAAATTTGATTCTCAAGGCAACGTGATCTCTATAAAGGTAGATTAGTCGCTTAGGGTTTTTTGCAACAACCTGGTCTGGATTTCGATGACACCTTTAGTCCGGTTATCAAACCAGCCACCATCCACAATGTTCTCAGTATTGCAGTCTCTCATCATTGGCCCATTCATCAGCTTGATGTCAAAAATGCCTTTCTTCATGGGGAATTTGTAACACTGTAATTTTTCGAACAAATTTTTCATTTTTAATTCTCAAAATAATTCTCATATTTCCACATCATCACATAAGTTGTAATTTATTTTCAAAATAACATCAGAGTATCCCAAAATCCTCAATTCCCTATCAACCGACAGATATGTACAATCGAGCCTTCGCCTTCCCGAGATCTACATAAGTACCTGAAACACATATCACATAACACGGTAAGCACGAAGCTTAGTGAGTTCCCCAAAATACCACACACAAATAATTAGCCGCTCATGACTATATCTCGATAAGGACCCTCTGGTCATGTGTCTCAGTGAAGACCCTCCGGTCCCACGGCTCGGGTTGGACCCTCTGGCCCTATCTCAATAATGCACAGGATAATATACAACATAAATCGCAAGACATAACGCATGATATCACATATCCCAGTATGAGCACATAAGATCAACATATACACAAAATAATATAACAGCATAAGTCACAAAGATAGTATGCATGATAACACATATCACCGTACAAACAAATAAGACCCTCCGGTCAATAATGTAAATAAGACCCTCCGGTCAATAATGTAAATAAGACCCTCCAGTCACACATAAATTACCACACAGGTAAGTATAGTGAGAAGACTCACCTCGGATGATGAACAACTCCCATAACTGCTGCTGCTACACACCGGTCTCTAACACTGTGCCAAACCCACAATTAACCCAGTTAAGATCTAAGACCAAACCTCACTCATTAGGTCTAAAGATAGCTCACTACCCGGCCCACAATTAACTCAAGATCATTGGGCCCACCAAGGCCCAATACTAAATGGGCTCTCCCAAGGCCCAACTCTTAAACTTAAGTCCAAATGGCAAGTCCAACACAAAGGTCCAAGACATACACAATATTCCTCTGATCAAAATCTCCAGCACAATAGGCCCAAAAATCCAGGACCAACACTTAAGGCCCAATGTGGGTTTTACCCCAAAAAGCCCACAGCAAGGTTACGCGGGGCATACCTCTATTGGTACGCTCAACGTACGCACGAATCCAGATCGGGCCATCGGGGACACTTATTCAATACGCGGGGCGTACTGGATTTACGCTTGGCATATGTCCAGACTTCCTTTTTCCACTCTCGTGGTCTTAACCCGTTAAGACCATAACTATACTCTCAAATCTGGACTCCCTAAAGGCTCATACTCCATAAAGTTCATGACTTTAAGCGTTTGCATGGCTGATAAAGTCCCAAACCCAAATACACTCACTCTTTACTCCCAAAAATGCTCATATCTCATGCATGGAGAGATCTTGACGACCAAGATCTCATTTTTATGACTCCAAACGTCTAAAAGAATCTGCAAGGACATATATTATACTCTGGAGTTCATCAAACTCATAAAGTTCCAAGCTTGGGATATAAAACCATAAAAATGGACTCAAAACAAGAACTAGCACAACAATGAGCAAGTTTCGAACTTGATACCTCTGGAAGATGCACCAACAAGTGTATAACTCAGATCCAAAAGCTAGATGCTCAAGCTATTCCCTTTCAAGGCTCCTTCTTCTTCCAAGGAAAAGCATAACAAGTCACCACCCACTAGATCCACATAAGAAAGCCACTAAGATTCAAACTTTATGCTTTCTGGAGCTAGATCAATATGATTAGGGCTTAGATCCACAAGCTCCAAGCCAAGCAATGCTTCCTCAAGGAACTCCTTATTCCACAATAAGCACCAAAAACTTCACTAAATCACCAAAAAGCTCAAGAATCACTCCAATGGAGGCTTAGGGTCGATTTCTAGGATTTAGAGGGAAGGAGGCTGAAGATATTAGGGTTAGGTTATTAGATAAGGAGCTTAAATAGGGTCCACGACCCTAAAATAGGGTTCAGGTCTGATTGGCGTACGCCCAACGTACATATGGTATGCCCAGCGTACTCCGAAGAACATTCGCGATGATCCTGGTCAGTACGCCCAACGTACTCCAAAGTACGCCCAACGTAATGCCTTCTTCACTAGTACGCCCCACGTACGCTTTGTGTACGCCCATCGTACTCCGCTAACCCTGAAACCACGAAACTTCCGAAGGCCACAACTTCCTCATTATAAATCCGTTTCCGACAATCCTTATATCCACGAAAAGGTAAAGAGAAGCCCCAAACTTCTATGAACTTTATTCCTCCTGAAGCCTACTCAAACTCAGATTCAAACTTCATGAAAAGCCCGCACCAACGCCTTTAACAATGCATTTGGGCTCTAAAGCATAAACTGAACTCTTTTATCACACAACCTACCTTACCCACATCCCAAAAAGGGCCTAAACCTTTCTCCTTAAAAGCCTCAAAACCTTCTCATACTCGGATTAAGGCCCACGAGCCTTAAATCACAAAACAATCCGAAATAGGATGTTACAATTCTCCCCCATTTAAATTAGATTTCACCCTCGAAATCATTCTTTATCTTCACATAGATGGAAACAAATAACCCGAGAAGCACAACCAGAAAATCTCTTAACATTCAACGATCCCTATCCCAAGACATCCGAAACCAAATAAAAATTCCCAAGCCGAAGAAGGACGGGCCCCTTTTCCGTGGAAGTACCTGCTCTAACTCTCTACAACTGGAAACTATAGTGGGCTGTCTCCCCGACAGACCGCCCATGCAGAATATCACCCTGATAATCTCTCATCGAATAACAGACACGGATAAAACACTTCCAACTCTGAGTACCAGGTCAGCTCCCGACCCAACGATTGAACCTCCAGGGGCTACCCATCACGGAGACCCCAGTCTCGCCCCTGGTCCGGCCACCAGATTTCTAAAGACTCAATTGGCAAGGCTACCCAAGCCTAAGAACCCCTCCGCGTCACGCTCTGACTAGTGAATACTACGGCTCCCCGCAGTTTACAACACTTTCTATTATTGACATCGTAAATGCTACGGCTCCCCACAGGCTTACAACACTTTCTCACTGACTCATGAATGCTACGGCTCCCCGCAGGCTTACGACACTTTCTCACTCACCGTGGGCTCATCCCACTGCCTTTCCCTGACAGTCCTAAGTGATTACTCCCACCTGGATCTACTCACACTCATCACCCCACGGTCTCCTCAACAACTCATCCCCACACTGAGTTCACTAACTCATGTTCTGCGGTCCCACATGGACAGGTGCAGACACCTACCTAGATTATGTTTCACTACTCTTGACTAAATCCTCGTAGACAAGGCACTTTCTCTCTATATAATCCACATCCATGGATAATCCCGTCCAATGACAAATAGCCGATGGGTTCCCACTGGAACAATAGTCTCTTGATACCCCACTTGCCGTCTCACAAACCCGAGTCTCAAAATGGTCCAATAACTTAGGGCATCGCACTCGGATACCTCGATACACCATCACCGAATCTCACGCTAGCTCGCCACTATCTCGGATCTTCAGCTTTCACCACCCCAACCCTTGAAACACCCAACTCATAACCTAAAGTACGAAGGAACCGACGGTGACTGAGAACACATTGACGACAATCCGAAATCCCATACTCTACTGATCAATCCCACACAAAACTACTCATACCGAATATGAAGTTAATTGACAAATCAACTGCTGCTTCTCCCGGAGTATAGATAACAATCTATACATCAAACTGGCAAAACTCAACAATTGAACCTTGATCGCAACGACCCAACCGCCTCGAACTCAAACATTTGCAACCTCGAAAAATCCCTGGCCATAATAAGATTCTCTGACCAACAACCCCCTGCCGTGGATGCACTCATCTTTTCATGAGCACCTGCAACATGTATCATCTCGCTCCGTACCTTACCTTGTCCACCAGTAAACCCAAGTCTCATATGCCCGAACTGCAAATCTCCGACTCTCAATCCTCAAAACCGCAGCTTGATCAGATTGCTGATCCTCCCAACAGAATAACCGGTTTCCCCCACTTAGGTTTCAAACCAACGCCATTTGGCATACCTACACAACCACACGACCGACTGGCTCTCCATGTGTACCGTTCCCGACTCAAGGAACGTGCCATGGAACACTCGATAATCTTCCAGGTAATGAACAAATAACTCCAAATACCCCGAATCTCATATGAAAACCTCGGAATCCTCCCAGTGTGACTGCCTCTAGTCACCTCCAGTCTCATATCGACACACCACCGGACATCTCAACTGTCCCGAATTAGTCGTGACCCTCACATGAAATAATGGACTATCGCACACCTCATCTCCGATTCCTCAATCAACATCCCATCGCATAAATTATCATAGAAGCAAGAGACCTCACTCTCACAGTGAGATCCAATGTAACCAACGAGGGCCACCACCCCGATATACTTCTCTTGATCACCCGAAACCGCTGCTAACATGTGCCTTACCATACTTGACTAAGGCATATCCTCGTTCTCATCTATCTCCATCCCCACTGATGACATCTCTTATAGAATAAGAAATACCTCGCAGCAGACAATACTACAAAATACTCTGGTGAAAATATCACAACCATATGCTACCCCACAGGGCTCACCTCCGAACTCTGCAACCAGAAGCTTATTATCTCTTTTGCTCCACACCGGAAACGGAAACAACGTAACCCTCATCACAGAAAGTGACATCTCAACCATTGGCCGATCACTCAACCCAGACCGCAATCCTCCGCAACACATCATCTCGGCTTTCCTCGAGCCCTGCGACTCCAACTGGAACCTCACCAGTCATGATCCTCTGAATCTAGACTCAATTTTCCTCGCAAGATACACTCCATTGAAACTCCACTGACATGGCCCTCTGGCCCCACAGTTTACCATATCCATTCACAATCTGAACACCCATCATCGGATAACTGGTAAAGACGGAAGCACCCTCTGTTACGAATCATGGTACCCGAACCATGTTATCTCCTCTCGAATCCGCTATTTAGAATCTCTGGAATTTTCCTTGTTTCAAGTATGGGTCCTCTAATTCCAGTAGTACGGGCCCATACTACCTTCCACATCTACCCATACTTCCACACAGATCGTCCCAGATCTCCCAAGTAGCTGCTCAACCTTCTCGATCAACCAATCCCATTACACCAACTTGCTCCCCAGCGTATGCTCACCTCTAATATTGTACTCATCGGGCTAAAATTACTCCCTAGGATCTTCTAGGCTCTCACACTTCTCTGCCATCAGCTGCTGAAGAACTCCTCATGATGCCAACCATCTACTTCCTGAATCTCGTCATATTCACTTAGTAGCTGACTCCCATCATTAAAGAGTTCCACAAAGCACAAAGCAAGCAGCATTCGGGCATCGAATAATCTCCTCCAACACATAAAGCCACTCTAGCATACAACTCCACTTGCTCTATCCACCACTTAATAAGCACCACCGAACTCAGGAAATCCCACCTCTCGTGGGTATCTAACTACTCTCTCAGCAGATTCCTCAAATACTCATCTAGGTATCTCTCCCAGATTATTCCTCGACTCAAGACCCTCTCTAAAAGATTCCTGCTAGGTACTCCTACTCAGCACATACATAGAGCAAATAGCAGATAATATCAATCAATAGCATTCCCTAGGCTAAGGCATCATGAGTCAGACAATTCTAGCCCTAATTTCTGAAATACCTAGCCTATTCTCTAGCATACATCTCTAGTATCTCATATATATCTCATAATGTAAACAAGTAATGGTATTTTGGGAAATCATCGCTCGGGCTCTGGTTGATTGTACACACTGCTCCGTCTTGTTTTCTCTTTAACTCTTACTTGTTTTAGAAAAATTCATTTCTTTTAAGAAAATTTTCTCAAATCCTCAGTTTGAGTCCAGACATACCTGAGAGTACATCCGAATCCCACAAACCAAGGCTCTGATACCAACTTGTAACGCTGTAATTTTTCGAACAAATTTTTCATTTTTAATTCTCAAAATAATTCTCATATTTCCACATCATCACATAAATTGTAATTTACTTTCAAAACAACATCAGAGTATCCCAAAATCCTCAATTCTCTATCAGCCGACAGATGTGTACAATCGAGCCTTTGTCTTCCCGAGATCTATAGAAGTACCTGAAACACATATCACATAACACGGTAAGCACAAAGCTTAGTGAGTTCCCCAAAATACCACGCACAAATAATTAGCCTCTCATGGCTATATCTCGATAAGGATCCTCTGGTCATGTGTCTCAGTGAAGACCCTCCAGTCCCACTCGGGTTGGACCCTCTGACCCTATCTCAATAATGCAAAGGATAATATACAACATAAATCGAAAGACAAAACACATGATATCACATATCCCAGTATGAGCACATAAGATCAACATATACACAGAATAATATAACAGCATAAGTCACAAAGACAGTATACACGATAACACATATCACCGTATAAACAAATAAGACCCTCCGGTCAATAATGTAAATAAGACCCTCCGGTCACACATAAATTACCACACAGGTAAGTATAGTGAGAAGACTCACCTCGGATGATAAACAGCTCCCATAACTGCTGCTGCTGCACACCGGTCTCTAACACTGAGCCAAACCCACAATTAACCCAGTTAAGATCTAAGACCAAACCTCACTCATTAGGTCTAAAGATAGCTCACTACCCGGCCCACAATTAACTCAAGATCGTTGGGCCCACCAAGGCCCAATACTAAATGGGTTCTCCAAAGGCCCAACTCTTAAACTTAAGTCCAAGTAGCAAGTCCAACACAAAGGTCCAAGACATACACAATATTCCTCTGATCAAAATCTCCAGCACAATAGGCCAAAAAATCCAGGCCCAACACTTAAGACCCAATGTGGGTTTTAGCCCAAAAAGCCTACAACAAGGTTACGCGGGGCATACCTCCCTTGGTACGCTCAGCGTACGCACGAATCCAGATCGGGCCATCAAGGACACTTATTCAATACGCGGGGCGTACTGGATTTACGCTCGGCGTGCGTCCAGATTTCCTTTTTCCACTCTCGTGGTCTTAACCCGTTAAGACCATATCTATACTCTCAGATCTGGACTCCATAAATTTCATGACTTTAAGCCTTTGCATGGCTGATAAAGTCCCAAACCCAAATACACTCACTCTTTACGCCCAAAAATGTTCATATCTCATGCATGGAGAGATCTTGACGACCAAGATCTCATTTTTATGACTCCAAACGACTAAAAGCATCTACAAGGACAAATATTATACTCTGGAGTTCATCAAACTCATAAAGTTCCAAGCTTGGGACATAAAACCCTAAAAATGGACTCAAAACAAGAACTAGCACAACAATGAGCAAGTTTCGAACTTAATACCTCTGGAAGATGCACCAACAAGTGTATAACTCAGATCCAAAATCTAGATGCTCAAGCTATTCCCTTTCAAGGCTCCTTCTTCTTCCAAGGACAAACATAACAAGTCATCACCCTACTAGATCCACATAAGAAAGCTACCAAGATTCAAACTTTATGCTTACTGGAGCTAGATCAATATGATTAGGGCTTGGATCCACAAGCTCTAAGCCAAGCAATGCTTCCTCAAGGAACTCCTTCTTCCACAATAAGCACCAAAAACTTCACTTAATCACCAAAAAGCTCAAGAATCACTCCAATGGAGGCTTAGGGTCGATTTCTAGGGTTTAGAGGGATGGAGGCTAAAGATATTAGGGTTAGGTTATGAGATAAGGAGCTTAAATAGGGTCCAAGACCCTAAAATAGGGTTCAGGTCTGATTGGCATACGCCCAGCATACTCTGTAACACCAGTCAAAATAGGTTAATAACAATCACATGTGATTATGCCAATCATGTAATGTGATTTTGTTACACTAGTAAAATGACAAAATTACTATGTAATTCGTGATAAATTCTAATACAAGTATGAACTTTTATGATACAACTCAATGTATATGTCCATACGATTTCAAAAATATAGAGAACGTCTAAATCTGACTTCTCGTGAAGAAGTTATGATAAACCGAACACTATAAATCTCTATAATAAGAGGAATTAAAAAAAGACTTAGAATTAGCTATTGGAGTCTAAAAGAGAGTTTTAGTACTCGTAAATACCTACGCGTAGATATAAAGAACGTCAAAAACGGAGTTTGTATGCAAAAGTTACGACATTCCGAAGATACAGCTGTCAGAAACCCTAATCTGACTGAACTCACGGCGTGAGCATAAAAACTCACGACATGAGGAGTAAAAACGCCACATTTCGAATCTAGAAGTATACGGAACGATAACCCAAAAGATCACGACGTGAGAAAGGATTTCTCACGACTTGAGGACGCTGCAGGACACGAATCGGAGCTAGAAAACACGCGTTAAGGCTACGGGATGACTCTTGCCATAACTCACGACGTGAACCTATCATGTTCACGACGTGAATGGTCCAAAATCAGCCTATAAATAGCCATTTCGACCCCAAAGCTTATTACACCAAAATCTCTTCTTTCTCTCTCGTTTTTGGAGGCCATTTCGCATCCCGAGCCCGATGATCTCGAACCGCTGGCCGTTTCTAGTTAGATTACATATAATCACGCTACTAGGGTGAGTTTCACGGCCCCACTTTTGTAACATCGGGTTCATGGTATGATTTTATTTAAGTTTCTATTTTAATTTTGCCACGAACTCGGCGAGTCTGCGTTCCGACTCGCCGAGTAGCAGCAGGGTGGACACGGGGTTTGAGCGGTGAACTCGGCGAGTCGATGCATGGACTCGGCGAGTCCACCTGTCTGGATGAAGCTCTATTTTCAGACATTTCACCCCATGTTACCCATTCAAAAACACCCATTTCGTCCCATTCTCTTCCAAAAGAACTGTAGAGCGAAACCCTAGCCCATTTTGATCCTTGTGAATGATTTTGGCTTGGTGAAGGAAGCTTGAAGCTTAGGAGAAGAAGGAGGAAGTTGGAGGGTGCAAGGAAGTGTGGTAGATCCGAAATCTACCCTGGGAGAAGCTCCTAACCAGGTAAGAAAGCTCCTTCTTAATCTTTAGTATAATAGATTCCCTTTTTGTCCCTTATATGTGGATTTCAAGACCTTAAACCTCCCAAACTCCGTGTGTTTATACCCTAGGAGCTTAGATTTATGGGTTGGAACCATTGCATGTCTCTGTTTTGGCCAGAATGGGTGAAGAGTCGAAGGGTACTCGGCGAGTGCCAAAGTGCACTCGGCGAGTTCCATGAAGATGGCCTTAGACTCGGCGAGTTGGATAAACAACTCGGCGAGTCCTATGAAGATTGCCTAGTACTCGACGAGTCGTTCTTCAAACTCGGCGAGTCCCTTGAATATAGCCTTGAACTCGACGAGTTGTTCTTCCAACTCGGCGAGTCATATGATCAGTCACTAGAATAAGAAGGGTTTAAGTGTAGGAGGTCCAACCCTCCGTAGTCGCACGTGGAATTAGCAATTTAACGTGTAGCTATAGTCCCAGAATCTCCAAATCTCCAAGGTTGATGTTCTGATGGAAGATTGGAGCGATTTGCAAGATCTGTTCGTCGGACTCGGCGAGTCACCCCCTTGGACTCGGCGAGTCCAGTCGCGGGTTTGTTAGTTGTCCCCGTCTAGCAAGTCAGGCTGACTCAGTGAGTGGGAACAGGGACCCGACGAGTCAGAGTCGGGCTAGACATAGAAGGACTCGGCGAGTCGTCATATGGACTCGGCGAGTCCAGTCAATCAGAAGGTTGACTTTGACCAAGGAGTTGAATTTGACCGGTCATTTGACCTTAGGGGTATTTATGAGTACCTAATCCATGTTTACGGATTTATAGCCGGAGGGATTACCGGTGCGGCAGCCAGGCATAGTCTGAGCAGGTTTTCGGCAGCTACTCTCGAGGTGAGTTTCCTTCCTGTAGGGACGGGTCTAAGGCACCAAGGCCGGCCCGTATAGACGATTTGTTAGTATCGGAGTGTGGGCGGAGCCCGTATCTCATAGTTGAGTTTAATTGTGATATATGCCAGTATGATAGAATTGCTTATACTTGTTGTCTGTGTGATACTTGTATGTTATGGTTTAGTGGCAGAGTGTGGGCGAGGCCCGTATCTCTCAGAAAGTAGAGTGTGGGCGAGGCCCGTATCTCCTAGCTAGTAGGGTGTGGGCGAGGCCCGTATCTCTATGGGTGTGGGCGAGGCCCGTATCTCTTAGCTGTTCATTTTATGATTGCATGGTATGTGGCATTATGGGGGAACTCACTAAGCTTCGTGCTTACGTTTTATAGTTTTGTTTTCAGGTACCTCTTCAGCTAGGGGACAGGAGCCGGCGCGGTAGCGGCATATCACACACTCTCATGTTTTCCGCATTATGGATTTTCTGGGATGTACTCTGAATATTTTACTATGATGTTACCGGTTCTCAGACATAAATTAATATTATGAATGTTTTGTAACGATGTTTTATGAATTAACCTAATTTAAAAATGAAATTTTTAGCTGGTATTTTTGGGATGTTACAAGTTGGTATCAGAGCCCTGGTTTGAGGGATTCGGACACACCTTCGGGGGTGTTTGGACTCAAATCGAGGGATTAAAAGATTTTTATAAAGAAATGATTTTCTAAAGACTAAGTAAAAGGGATTTCTAAAAAGAAAAAGGTGTGTGATGTGCGCGACCGGCCGAGCTCAAGTAAGTTTTCCCCAAAGTGCCCATACAAGTTTACGTTATGATTATCAGTTCAGTTTCAGTAGAACAACATGCTAGAATAGGACTAAGGATCTAGGAATGATGCCTTATGTGCCTGCTTTATGTGTTTCGGCTTTTTGAGAATTGCATGCTAGTACAAATCAGTCAGTATGATAGCCAGAGTAGTATATACTTGATTATGTGTACTCAATGCCCGAATGCTGCTTGCTTTGTGCTATTAGGAGTTCTAGTCGTCTTTCACTAACTAGTGAACGAATATGCTAAGTTACATATTGCAAGGATTAAATAATTTCAGAAGGTTGGGTCTAGCCCTATTTTGCAGCTCTTGTTTGAGTCCAACCGTTGTAGGGTAGGACCTCTCATTCGAATAATTATCTAGTCTGAGTAATATGTAATAGTATTCGCAAGCTAGTTAGGGAAAGAAAGCAGGGACTTCTTGTGCAGCTGATGGCAGAGAGTGGGATGGCGATTACTTAGGGTAAGCCTAGGGCGAGAGTAGCACGAGAACCACAGTATTAGTAGAAAGGACTTGGTTGAGTTAAGGCAATTCTTGAGGAAAGTACGGATAGACGTGGAAGGTAGTATGGGCCCGTACTACTGAAAGCGGAGGATCCGTACTCGATTCAAAAAGGGCCGACGCGAGACCGGGGACTAGTGGTATGTATGTGAACCTCGTTAGTGGAATATCGTTTGATGGTGGTTATGCTATGTTTTTCAGTATGGTGACCACACGACAGGGAGCAGGAGGCTCAGGATCGGGATCGGGTTCGGGTTTAGGGTCCGAACCAGTTGATGAGGGTCTACGCGAGTTCATTGCGTCAGAGATTACCAGGGGCATCCTTGAGTCGACTCCCATCATTTTCGGGTCGATCAAGGAGGGTATTGTAGAGTTGATGGAGGATCGTCTCAGGGCGTTCAGGAGTGATATGGCGGCTAGCCAGTCAGGACCACGCACACTGTCCTTTAAGGACTTCAGGGGCAGTGGTGCATCAGATTTCCATGGGGCGAAGGACCCCATTGCTGCCAGACGATGGATTGCAGACCTTGAGTCTGCACAGCTGATCAGCTTCTGCCCCGAGGGGTCGAAGGTACGATTTGCAGCAGGGTGTCTACGTGACAGGGCTAGAGATTGGTGGGAGTCGGTTTGTGACTCTTTGGGAGCCGCGGCCATTGAGGCTATGACATGGCCGGACTTTGTGACACGATTCAGGGCGGAATTCGTGCCTACGGTGGAGCTCCAGCAGTTGGCACGAGAGTTCTTGGATATGAGGCAGACGACAGAGTCAGTGGCGGAGATCACTACCAAGTTCCGGGAGAGGGCGTTACTGGTGCCCCAGTATGCAGGTGATGAGGATATGAGGAGGACCCGCTACCATGACATGCTGCGAGCCGACATTCGGGAGCATGTCAGTTTTTCTGCTTGCCCTACCCTGGATTCTATGATTGCTAGGGCGAGGGAGAGGGAGATAGATCTGGAGCACATCCGGAAGAGGAAGGCAGAGGAGGGACAGACGATAGGGGCTTCGGGAAAGAAGCCCAAGGGATCAGATGGTAGGCCGAAAGGCCATTCAGGACCGGGCCGCTGTAGGAAGTGCGGCAGGTCGCACGAGGGAGCGTATAGATCAGGATCGACAGGCTGCTACAGGTGCGGCAAGACGGGACACTTCAGCAGGGATTGTACTGCCCCTGCTCCGGTTATTCAGACATCTGAGTTGCTGTGTTTCCACTGCAACCAGAGGGGCACAAGAGGGCCAACTGCCCCCAGTTGACAGCAGCAGCGCCAGTACAGGCGACAGCTCCAGCAACCCTGCGGATTATAGATGGCCGGCAGGGCAAGGCAGAGGCTCCGGTGGTGAGGAGCCGGGCATTTCAGCTGACAGCCGAGGAGGCACGCGCTGCACCCGATGTGGTGACGGGTATGATTCTTTCCCTCTGACCTATTTATATGAGATTTATGATATTGATATGTGCTCTGTGTATATACGTTTAGGATCGTTCCATGTGAACGGTATTCCAGTCCAGGTGTTGTTTGATTCGGGGGCTACCCGATCCTTTGTTTCTCTTGCACTTAGCAAGAAGTTTCCTGAGTCCTCGGGCATGTTGGATTGCCCTTTAGAGGGTTGCGGACGACCGGTCGGTGCGAGCATCAGAAGTCTTCCGAGATTGTGTGTTAAGGTTGTTCGAAGAGCGGTATTTGGTTGACCTAGTTCCCATTCCATTGCGGGGAAACAAGGTCATTATTGGTATGGATTGGCTGAGTCCCAATGGGGCAGTGATAGATTGTGCGCAACAGTTAGTACGAGTCAGAGCCCCAAGTGGGGGAGAGTTAGTAATTCAGGGTGAGAGATCACAGCGAGGGCCAGCCTTCTGTTCGGCAGCGAGGGCAAGGCGTTACCTTGAGCAGGGTTGCGCAGGATATGTCGCATATGTCATGGACACCCGGGAGGCGGGTAAGGCGACGGTGGGCGATGTGCCCGTAGTACGAGAGTTCGCGGATGTATTCCCCGAGGAGCTGTCTGGGATACCTCCAGAGCGACAGGTGGAGTTCAGGATCGACCTAGTCCCTGGTGCGACTCCGATAGCCAAGGCACCGTATCGGTTGGCTCCTCCTGAGATGCAGGAGTTGTCTACACAGCTTCAGGAGCTGTTAGACAAGGGTTTCATTAGACCGAGCAGCTCACCCTGGGGAGCCCCGATTCTGTTTGTGAAGAAGAAGGACGGGTCGCATAGGATGTGTATCGATTATAGGGAGCTGAATAAGGTAACGGTGAAGAACCGCTACCCACTCCCGAGGATTGACGACCTCTTTGACCAGCTTCAGGGAGCATCTTGGTTCTCCAAGATAGACTTGCGTTCAGGATATCACCAGGTGAGGGTCAGAGAGGAGGATGTGCAGAAGACGGCATTTCGGACACGTTATGGCCACTATGAGTTCGTGGTGATGCCTTTCGGGCTCACCAATGCTCCTGCCGCGTTCATGGACCTCATGAACCGCGTGTGTAGACCGATGTTAGACCGGTCGGTGATAGTATTTATTGATGATATCTTGGTTTACTCCAAGACGCGAGAGCAGCATGAGGAGCATTTGCGGGAGGTTTTGGAGACTTTGAGAAGGGAGAACTTGTATGCTAAGTTCTCCAAGTGTGAGTTCTGGTTGCGCGAGGTGCAGTTTCTAGGGCACCTTGTCAACCAGAACGGGATTTCGGTGGATCCAGCCAAGGTGGAGGCCGTGATGAGATGGGAGGTTCCGAAGTCTCCATCTGAGATTCGGAGTTTCCTGGGATTAGCTGGCTACTATCGGAGATTCATCAAGGATTTCTCCAAGATAGCATTACCCCTGACCAGGTTAACGAGGAAGGCTGTGGTCTTTCGTTGGGGGCCTGAGCAGCAGACAACATTCGAGACACTGAGACAGAGACTGTGCGAGGCGCCAATCTTAGCCTTGCCAGAGGGCATGGAGGATTTTGTTGTATACTGCGATGCGTCCATCTCAGGTTTGGGCGCGGTATTGATGCAGAGAGGGCATGTCATCGCCTACGCGTCGAGGCAGCTGAAGCCTCACGAGGCGAACTACCCGACGCATGATTTGGAGTTGGGGGCTGTTGTGTTCGCCCTCAAGATTTGGCGTCATCACCTCTATGGGGTTCGCTGTACGATTTACACGGACCACAAGAGTTTGAGGTACCTCATGGACCAGCCAAATCTGAATATGAGGCAGCGTCGGTGGCTTGATGTGGTAAAGGATTATGATTGTGAAATCCTTTATCACCCGGGGAAGGCCAACGTGGTGGCCGATGCGCTTAGCCGCAAGGCGGCGCCGATCAGGGATATTTGCATGCGGATGACAGTGGTGACTCCGCTTTTGGAGCGGATCCGGGAGGCTCAGCAGGAGGCTATGAAGGAGGAACATTGGAAGAGTGAGCGGACTGTGGGACAGGTTTCCTCCTTCGACTATGACAGCAGAGGATTATTAACATTACACCGCAGGGTGTGGGTTCCATATCTTGGAGGCGTGCGCCAGGTTCTGATGGAGGAGGCGCACAAATCCCGATTCTCCATTCATCCAGGGGCAACAAAGATGTATAGGGATCTTCGTCTGGACTATTGGTGGCCCTGCATGAAGCGGGATGTAGCATGGTACGTTGAGCGGTGCCTGACCTGCAGAAAGGTCAAGGCTGAACACAAGAGACCGCACGACAAGATGCAGCCGTTGGATATCCCGCTGTGGAAGTGGGAAGACATCACGATGGATTTCATCACCAAGCTTCCCAGGACCGCGCGAGGAATGGATTCGATATGGGTCATCGTCGATCGATTGACCAAGAGCGCCCACTTTATCCCGATTCAGGAGAGCATCTCGGCCGAGAAATTGGCCGATATCTACATCAGAGAGGTGGTGGCACGGCACGGGGTGCCAGTTTCAGTGATTTCGGATAGGGATGTGCGGTTCACTTCCAGGTTCTGTAAAAAGTTTCATGACGAGCTGGGTACTCGTCTGCATTTTAGTACAGCCTTTCACCCGCAGACGGACGGCCAGAGCGAGCGGACCATCCAGACTCTGGAGGACATGCTGCGGGCATGTGTTTTAGACTTCGGTGGTAGCTGGGATACCTATCTTCCTTTAGCCGAGTTTTCATACAATAACAACTATCACGCGAGTATTGACTGTCCTCCCTTCGAGATGTTGTACGGGAGGAAGTGCAGGACCCCGATATGTTGGGGCGAGGTTGGACATAGAGTCATGGGGAGCACCGAAGTAGTGCTCAAGACGACAGAGAAGATTCAGCAGGTCCGGAGCAGGCTTCAGACTGCTCAGAGTCGGCAGAAGAGTTATGCCGATAGGCGCCGATCAGACCTGGAGTTCCGGGTCGGGGATATGGTTCTCCTGAAAGTGTCGCCGTGGAAGGGCGTCATCCGATTCAGGAAACGGGGCAAGTTGGGTCCCAGGTATATTGGACCGTTTAGGGTTGCAGCCCGAGTGGGCAAGGTGGCATATCAGCTGGACCTGCCAGCCGAACTCAGTCAGATCCACAGCACTTTCCACGTCTCCCAGCTGCGGAAGTGCATGGTGGACGATTCAGCAGTGGTACCTTTGGAGGACATCCAGGTTGATGACAGCCTGAATTATATCGAGCGGCCTATGGCTATCCTAGACCGGAAGTCGAAGGAACTGAGGAACAAAATGGTGGAGCTGGTGAAGGTGCAATGGCAGCATCGGAAGGGCTCGGAATGGACTTGGGAGCCCGCGGATGAGATGATGGAGCATTATCCGGAACTGTTCAGGAAGGGAGCGGCAGACTTCGAGGACGAAGTCTAAAATAAGTGGGGGAGATTTGTAACATCGGGTTCATGGTATGATTTTATTTAAGTTTCTATTTTAATTTTGCCACGAACTCGGCGAGTCTGCGTCCCGACTCGCCGAGTAGCAGCAGGGTGGACACGTGGTTTGAGCGGTGAACTCGGCGAGTCGATGCATGGACTCGGCGAGTCCACCTGTCTGGATGAAGCTCTATTTTCAGACATTTCACCCCATGTTACCCATTCAAAAACACCCATTTCGTCCCATTCTCTTCCAAAAGAACTGTAGAGCGAAACCCTAGCCCATTTTGATCCTTGTGAATGATTTTGGCTTGGTGAAGGAAGCTTGAAGCTTAGGAGAAGAAGGAGGAAGTTGGAGGGTGCAAGGAAGTGTGGTAGATCCGAAATCTACCCTGGGAGAAGCTCCTAACCAGGTAAGAAAGCTCCTTCTTAATCTTTAGTATAATAGATTCCCTTTTTGTCCCTTATATGTGGATTTCAAGACCTTAAACCTCCCAAACTCCGTGTGTTTATACCCTAGGAGCTTAGATTTATGGGTTGGAACCATTGCATGTCTCTGTTTTGGCCAGAATGGGTGAAGAGTCGAAGGGTACTCGGCGAGTGCCAAAGTGCACTCGGCGAGTTCCATGAAGATGGCCTTAGACTCGGCGAGTTGGATAAACAACTCGGCGAGTCCTATGAAGATTGCCTAGTACTCGACGAGTCGTTCTTCAAACTCGGCGAGTCCCTTGAATATAGCCTTGAACTCGACGAGTTGTTCTTCCAACTCGGCGAGTCATATGATCAGTCACTAGAATAAGAAGGGTTTAAGTGTAGGAGGTCCAACCCTCCGTAGTCGCACGTGGAATTAGCAATTTAACGTGTAGCTATAGTCCCAGAATCTCCAAATCTCCAAGGTTGATGTTCTGATGGAAGATTGGAGCGATTTGCAAGATCTGTTCGTCGGACTCGGCGAGTCACCCCCTTGGACTCGGCGAGTCCAGTCGCGGGTTTGTTAGTTGTCCCCGTCTAGCAAGTCAGGCTGACTCAGTGAGTGGGAACAGGGACCCGACGAGTCAGAGTCGGGCTAGACATAGAAGGACTCGGCGAGTCGTCATATGGACTCGGCGAGTCCAGTCAATCAGAAGGTTGACTTTGACCAAGGAGTTGAATTTGACCGGTCATTTGACCTTAGGGGTATTTATGAGTATCTAATCCATGTTTACAGATTTATAGCCGGAGGGATTGCCGGTGCGGCAGCCAGGCGTAGTCTGAGCAGGTTTTCGGCAGCTACTCTCGAGGTGAGTTTCCTTCCTGTAGGGACGGGTCTAAGGCACCAAGGCCGGCCCGTATAGACGATTTGTTAGTATTGGAGTGTGGGCGGAGCCCGTATCTCATAGTTGAGTTTAATTGTGATATATGCCAGTATGATAGAATTGCTTATACTTGTTGTCTGTGTGATACTTGTATGTTATGGTTTAGTGGCAGAGTGTGGGCGAGGCCCGTATCTCTCAGAAAGTAGAGTGTGGGCGAGGCCCGTATCTCCTAGCTAGTAGGGTGTGGGCGAGGCCCGTATCTCTATGGGTGTGGGCGAGGCCCGTATCTCTTAGCTGTTCATTTTATGATTGCATGGTATGTGGCATTATGGGGGAACTCACTAAGCTTCGTGCTTACGTTTTATAGTTTTGTTTTCAGGTACCTCTTCAGCTAGGGGACAGGAGCCGGCGCGGTAGCGGCATATCACACACTCTCATGTTTTCCGCACTATGGATTTTCTGGGATGTACTCTGAATATTTTACTATGATGTTACCGGTTCTCAGACATAAATTAATATTATGAATGTTTTGTAACGATGTTTTTATGAATTAACCTAATTTAAAAATGAAATTTTTAGCTGGTATTTTTGGGATGTTACAACTTTCTAATATTTTCCGGGGAAAAACGCATGCTAAATATTATATATATGTTAATATTATGTCTATATGATAGTATATTCGTATCGACATTGATAGTTATATTAACCGGGATATAGTTGTTTTAAATATAATATTTTGAAAATATACAATTATTATCAACTTGTTAGAATGTTATTATACTAATTTAGATCTTGAGTTATACTTAGGATTCTATATATATGTTGTGTGCGATATTGTTCCGAAGTTATATTCGTAAGTTCTATATGTTAATTTACAAAATATGTTGTTATTATTGGTTTTATGTCAAGATAAAACTTGGTATGCTATATGTTGTTATTGTTAGTTTTATGACAAGATAAAACTTGGTATGTTATATGCTGTTATTGTTGGTTTTATGATAAAACCTGGTTTCTTCCTCAAGTTATAGTTGTTGTACTGCCTAAAGTAATATGAACTTAGGAGATATGTTTAAAAGCAAAGTCTAATAACTTAGGGTTTTAGACATGAAAATGCTTTTGTTGTTAGAGCTATAGGAAGCCGTCGAAGTCTACATGAGTAATTGTATTCATCAACTAAGATTGGGGATCTTAGCAGAAATCCTCTGAACCGTAACCGTTAATCCCGTGTGAGCGAGGAAGTCGTGTATACTTAGTATACGGGTTGACAACCCCACTCGTGATTGCTAGCTACAATCGAACATAAGCAAGTGACGATCTATCCTTTTATTTGTTTATTGTTCCGGCGTCGATGAAGCGTGCGGTGTTCCTCATGGAAATCATGAGTGGGTTGTCCTCATGGAAATCATGAGTGAGTTTTATCAGAGGTATTATGTCATAACAGCAGTTACAGGCTAATGGTAGCAAATTGTTAGAAACATTATACTTTGTCGTATACAAGTATTAATGTTAAGTATAAGTTTCCCCATACTTATACCCTAGGTTCAGGGAATGTTTAGGTATAACACTTATTTGATAAGTAGACTATTATACCTAATATATATACTAAATGTTGGAGTGTCAAAATGATACTTTCAAAACTAAACTTTTGAACTTAGAAAAAGTATTATTTTTATATGGAGTCAAAACCTGTGAACTCACCAACTTTATGTTGACGTATTTTAAAATGCATGTGTTTTCAGGAACTTGAAAAGCTGGTATGTATTCGAACAGGAGAAGTTTTACTATTATCCTTTATGTTCATTAAGAAGTATGCCATAGTCGGATATTATGTAATAAGTACTAGGAAAACAATAATGTAACTTTCAATCATCAATAAAGGTATGTATTTAATAAAACTCTTTAGTACTGTTCAATGTATGTTATATAACTGTGATACGAAGAATGACGTTACACCACCCGGTGTTTCCGCCAACGGCCGGGGTGTGACATACTCTAAAGAACATTCGCGACCATCCTGGCCAGTACGCTCAATGTACTCCAAAGTACGCCCAACGTAATGCCTTCTTCACTAGTATGCCCCGCGTACACTTTATGTACGCCCAATGTACTCGGCTAACCCTGAAACCACGAAACTTCCGAAGGCCACAACTTCCTCATTATAAATCTGTTTCCGACGATCCTTATATCCACGAAAAGGTAAAGAGAAGCCCCACACTTCTATCAACTTTATTCCTCCTGAAGCCCACTCGAACTCAGATCCAAAATTCATGAAAAGCCTGCACCAGCGCCTTTAACAATACATTTGGGCTCTAAAGCACAAACCAAACTCTTTTATCACACAACCTACCTTACCCACATCCCAAAAGGGCCTAAACCTTTCTCCTTCAAAGCCTCAAAACCTTCTCATACTCGGATTAAGGCCCATGGGCCTGAAATCACAAAACAATCCGGAACAGGATGTTACAGAATTAAATGAAGAGGTGTACATGAAACAACCTCCTGGCTATGTTCATTCTCAATACCCTAATTACGCCTGTCGTGTCCGCAAAGCCTTATATGGTCTCAAACAGGCCCCGCGTGCCTGGTATCAGCGATTTGCTGCATATATATCTTCCCTAAGCTTTACTAGCAGTCGTTCAGATAGTTCTCTTTTCACATTTCATAGTGACATTGAGACTATCTATCTCATTCTCTATGTCGATGATATTATCCTCACCGCTTCCAGCACATCTCTCATCACGAGAGTCATTTCTCGTCTCTCATCTGAGTTTTCCATGTCCGACTTAGGTCCTTTATCCTTCTTTCTCGGCATCGCTGCTACTCGTTCCACATACAGTTTGTTTCTTTCTCAAACTGCGTTTGCTAAGGAAATTCTATCTCGTGCTGATGTGACTTCCTACAATCCGTGTAGCACTCCTACAGACACAAAACCGAAGCTTTCTTCTTCTGGAAAACCGGTTTCTGACCCGACCCTCTATCGTAGCCTTTTTGGGGCTTTACAATATCTGACCTTTACTCGTCCAGATATTGCCTACACGGTTCAACATGTATGTCTTTTCATGCACGATCCCCGTGAACCATACTTCTTAGCTCTCAAGAGAATTCTACGTACTTAACTTTTTCATCATTTTTTTCAATAAAATAATTTTTGTACACAAGCTATATAATAATATTTCAATTTCTTATCAATATACATATTATATTTTATAGTAATTAAACCGATGACATATCTTGATTAAAATCGTTAGATATCCGGTTGCTAAAACTTTACGGTCAAGCAAAAGTTATTTTATTGTTGTTCGGTACCAAATCTATTTAAACAATTAAAAATCATAATGTGGCACTCGTAATAAACAATTATATATATTAAGAATTTCGAATTTCGAACAATCGTCGAGTTCAATGATAAATATAAAATAATTTGAAATTTGTGTATAAAAGATGTGAAAAATATTAATCACCAACATATATTTTTGAAGAATATATTTAAAATCTGATACAGTAAATAATTTTTTTAATTATGCTAACTTTTCTCATCATAATTTAATGATTTTAATCACTTCAAATGTAGAATCCTTTCAATGACATGATACCCACTCCCACATGAGTAAGTCAACAAGACCCTGCACCCCCTCCCCCAAACATATATTGAGGAATATATTTAAAATATGATAAAAAAAAATCTGTTAATTACATGAAAATGTATACATATACCAATTTTTCTCATCATAATTTAATCACTTCAAATAAATTTGTTAATTACATATGCCAACTTTTCTCATCATAATTTAATCACTTCAAATGTAGAATACTTTCATTATCATGATACCCACTCCCACATAAGTACGTCAACAAACACCCCCTCCCTTTTTGTGTAATGTTATATGCTCATGAATTATATAATGATAATAAGTGCTGTATTTTAATAAAATTAAGATAAAACTATAAAAATAATCCTTGTGGTATGTATTTTTTTCTAAGAAAATGTCTAAACCCTTCAAAAATTGGATGGGGGGTCATTTTCAACAAGCATGTTTGCGGTTTTAACTCATGTCCAGATTAAAAATATTATTATACTCTTCTTTCTTATTTTTAAGGATTTTTTAATATTTAATAAATATTAAAAAGTAAGTCTTGCTTATTTGGTCATCACAATATCCCCGATCCGACGATTTCGGTCTTTCAAAACAGTGTCGCCGGCGGGACCAAACGCCGGTGAAATCAAACGATTGGACGACAGTTAGTCATCGGAACATGAAAGTGAACGTGCATGGTAATCGTCGGGATCATCACAGCAGCCAAGAACCAAGAACTAGTCACGTAAGGTCAGACATAATCTCACTCTTTATCACTAATTTTCCGGATTCTGTTCAAGTCGGAGACATCAAGAGGGTATGTGGTCGAGCCTGTATTCGTCTGGGTAAAATAGTTGGTGTGTTTATCGCTAATAAATTATCAAAAGTGGGGAAACGATTTGGTTTCATTAGGTTTTCAAATGTTGGTAATTGTCACTCTCTGATAAAACAACTTCGTGAAGTCTGGTTTGGATCATACAAACTATTTGCTTCTCTCCCTCGATCCCTGGACAATAATAACCGTGCCTCCCAATCTGATGGACTCTCCACAGCAGTCCATCATAAATTGAACGTAAAATCCTATGTTAATGTTGTCTGAGGCCTTCCTAATAATATAAATAACAACACTAATATGGAGGAGATCATTGATCTTCCTTCTGGGACTACATAGTTGAACAAAGACAAAGGGCATGCTTTGTTAAGGCAAGAGATTTTTCTACTCTTCCCAATCTCCGGGTGCTATGTTTGGATGAAGGATTTGATAATTTTGAGATGAAATATGTTGGAGGTTTGTGGGTGCTAATTGAATTTACTACCAATAATGCATGCAAAAATTTTATGAGTAGTCAAGCTATAGATCATTGGCTTTTAGAAAAGAGAGCATGGGATCGAACCTTTGTCCCATCAGAACGTGTAGTGTGGGTGGATGTTGAAGGGGTACCTCTTTCTACTTGGAGTAAAGAGTCATTTAGAAAAATTCTCTCAAAATGGGGAACAATAGCACAGTTAGATGATGACCTGGGAGAAGATATTTACAAGAATAGAATCTGCATTCTTACAACTATCAAAACTATCATTTCAGAGGTAATCAAAGTCAGTGTTGATGGGATTATACATTGTATTCGGGTTAAAGAAGCCCCGAGGTGGACCCCATCCTTTGTTCATGACTTTCTTGCTCCTGATCTGGCCGAGAGTGAACTAAAAGACACTGAACAAAATGAAGACAACTCTTACTGCTCTGAAAGGAATGAGGAGGTTTCATCGGATCCTTTTGGTATTTATGATGCTATTGAAAAAATGAAAAAAGACAAGGCCAACAATGATATTCATAAAGGTTTTAATAATTGGGGAAATGGTAAAAAATTTAATAATAGCAGAGAGAGAACTCAGGGGAAAAATGGGAATTCTGATATGGGAAAGGTCTTTCCTCACTCTCATGTTGAATGCAACACTTCCAATTCGCCTGCTGCCTCCGTGGTTCGCCCTTCTGTTGTCCCTGGACCGGCTGTCGACCACCCAGCTGCTGCTGCAACTGATCCGATCACTCCTACTGATGAACGCAAGTAGTACCTGCTGCTTCATCCATTTCGACAGCTGTCCCCACTGTTCCAGCTCATATTGATAATTCGGCGTCTTCTCAAACTGGAACAGAAAATTCTAATAAACAGGTTCCGATTGGTTTCTCAGGTGGATATATTCGTATGTCGGGCATTCCTTCTACGGATGAATCCTTATCTCACCCACCTGGATTTTCAAATATGAAATATGGATAGAATGACGTCTTCTCAGAGGGTTCTTTCAGCACGGACTCTATTGAGGTTGAATCCCGAAAAACAATCGATCTAGGAAGGAGTATTGGTTTTAATATGCATAGTTGTACTGAGCATGTTAAAATTACTATTCAAGAGGAGCGATTTAATAAAATTTAGTTATGAATTGTTTATCTATTAATATCCAAGGAGCGGGATCCATTGAGAAACGGGTGTGGATAAAATCTCTATGTATCAAATTCAAAGTTAACTTCCTGGCTATTCGAGAAACGAAAAAAGAGCTAATTGACCTTTCTCTTGTTCGTTCTTTTTGGGGTAATCTTGCGTTCTCTCATGCTTTTTCTCCTTCTCATGGTGCTTCAGGATGTATTTTGGTTGTCTGGGACCCAAATATTTTTATTCATAGTAAAGTATCCATCTAGGATTGCTATGTGGCGGTGGAGGGGGTTTGGGCTATCTCTAGAATGGATGTCTTGTTGATCTCTGTCTATGCTCCCCAAAGAGACGATTGTAAAAGACAACTGTGGGACCAGATCTCTAGCTTGATTGCTTCTTTCTCTGGAGAATGCGTGGTCATGGGGGATTTTAATGAAGTCAGAAGCGAGTCTGAAAGGTTTGGTTCTCAGTTCCAACACACTCCTGCTATAATTTTCAATCAATTTATTGCTCAGGCCGATTTAGTAGATATTCCTATGGGTGGCCCCCGATATACGTGGAGTGACAAATGGGGATCCAAGTTTTCCAAGTTGGATCGTTTTTTGGTCACTGAAGGTCTTTTGTAGCGTTTTCCTCATATTACAGGATTAGTTTTGGAGAAGAATATTCCTGATCATCAGCCTATTGTCTTATTAGAGCACCGGGTGGATTATGGCCCATCTCCTTTCTCTATATTTCATTCTTGGTTTGAGCTCGATGGTTTTGATGACGTGGTTCATAATTCTTGGAACTCTAATATTGTTGAGAATGGGATCGATAATCCTTGGGTTACTTTTAAAAAGAAGCTCCAACTTCTCAAATCTAATTTAAGATAATGGAACTCTAGTGCTCGTGACGGTTTGACTAGAAAAAGGAAAATCCTTCAAGACAAAGTCGAAGAGATTGATACTTCTCTAATGCTAGATGGGGGTAGTGCTGATCTTCGTGAACAAAGAGTTTCGGCTATAAAAGAAATGATTGATTTAGATCATCTTTCTAGAATTTACCTGGCTCAGAAAGAGAAAATTCAATGGGCCATTGAAGGGGACTAGAATTCTGGTTTTTTCCATAGTACTATTAATCAGAAGAGGCGTCATTTTGCCATAAGGGGTATCATGATTGATGGTGTTTGGGAGGATGATCCTGGGAAGGTTAAGAAGGAGTTCCAAAGTTATTATAAAAACCTATTCTTGAAGAAAAAAGGAAGACGACCTATTACTAACCCTAATCTGTTTAATACCCTCACGGATGATCAAGTTTTTCTCCTTCAAGCTCCTTTCTCTCGGGATGAAATTAAAAGGGCTGTTTGGGACTGTGGTTCAGATCGGGCTCCTGGGCCGGATGGTTTTTCTTTTGGTTTCCTGAAAAGATTTTGGGATCTTATTTTTGATGATTTGGTGGCTTTCGTTCAACATTTTCATGGTCATTGCTCGGTCCCAAAAGGTTGCAACGCTTCTTTCTTTACGGTCATCCCCAAAGTTCGTGATCCTAAGAACATTAGAGACTTTAGACCTATTAGTCTAATAGGGTGCCAATACATAATTATTGGTAAATTATTAGCTAATAGGTTGGCAGAGGTTATTGGTTCTATTATTAGTCTGGAGCAGTCTGCTTTTATTAGAGGTAGACAAATCTTGGATGGTCCTTTTCTTCTTAATGAGGTGGTGGCTTGGAGTAAGTCCACGAATAATCCACTTATGATTTTTAAAGTGGATTTTGAGAAGGCCTTTGATTCCGTTTCGTGGGAGTATCTTTTGGAGATTATGCAAATTATGGGATTTGGTAAATTGTGGTGTGATTGGATTATGGAGCTTCTCAGATCCGCTATGGCTTCGGTTCTTGTTAATGGGTCCCCTACTGATGAATTTTAAATTCATCGTGGCCTGCGTCAAGGTGACCCCTTGTCCCCTTTTTTATTCATTATGGTTATGGAAGGGCTTCATGTTGCTTTACGGAAAGCTCATATTGCAAACACTTTTCGAGGCATCTCTATTAGTGGGATTGATATCTCACACTTGTTTTATGCTGATGATGTTGTTTTGTTATCGAATTGAGACCCAAAAAACGTTCCCCAAATCATTTGTATCATGCGGTGCTTTTATTTAGCTTCGGGGCTAAAAACCAACTTATAAAAAAGTAAGTTGATTGGAGTGGGAGTTCCTTTGGCTCAGGTTGAGGTGGCGGCTCATAAGGTTGGGTGTGCTCCTGATTCTTGGCCTATTATTCATCTTGGTGTCCCTGTTGGCCAGAACATGTCTCAGATTGCTTCTTGGTCTTCAGTTGTTGATCGTTTTCGGTCTAAACTATCGGGTTGGAAAGCGAAATGCCTTTCTTCTGGAGGTCGTCTCTCTTTGATCAAATCGGTTCTTGGAAGTCTTGGAAGTTACTTGATGTCTATTTTCACGGTTCCGATTTCCGTTGTTAACACCTTGGAGTCTCTTCGAGCTAGATTTTTTTGGGGTGCTGATTTAGATGAGAGATGTTTGCATTGGGTTCGCTGGGATCGTGTCTTAGCTCAAAAAAAGGATGGGGGTCTTGGTATTGGCAATATGTTTTCCTTTAATCGGGCCTTGCTTTATAAATGGCGCTGGAGATTCTTTCATAACCCGGACTTGATATGGGTTAAAATTGTTAAGGCTCTTTATGTTCGGGACGATGGTTTTAGCTCTTTCTCTCAAAGAAGAGATTCGATTGGTCCTTGGAACGGTGTCATTCGGATGCTTGCGCAGTTTAATAATCGTGATCTTGATCTCAGACCTTTCTGTCCTATTAGAGTTGGTGATGGGAATAACACCTCTTTTTGGCACGATGTATGGAAGGGGGATAACCAACTAGCAGCTTCTTTTCATAGGATTTATGCTCTAGATCTTCATAAGTCTATTTCTGTCCGTGACAGAGTGCTTCTCGGGTGGAATTTGAACTGTCTCAAGCATACACCTAGAGGGAGTATTGAGGAGACCCAATGGACTGGTTTCACTTCCTTAATGCAGGGAGTTCTTCTTCATTCCACTCTGGATCGTTTGGGGTGGACTATTGATGCCTCGGACTCCATTACTGTTTCTTCTCTCCAAACTTTTTTGGATAGTCATATGTTACATTCAGGAGGTCCTGAAACTCGTTGGAATAATTGGGTGCCTATCAAGGTGAATATCTTTATTTGGAGATTGCAGTTACGAAGCATTCCGACTAGAGAGAACCTTTCTCTCCGTGGGATTACTATGGAATCGATTCTTTGCCCTGTTTGCTACAATTCCGTTGAATCTATTAACCACCTTTTTCTCCAGTGCAATGACCTGGTCGAGACATGGACTCAGATTGCTGTTTGGTGGGGTGTCCAGCTTCCTCAGTTTTCCTCTATTGATCATCTCCTCTCGTGGTCTAATTCTCTTCGCGTTAAAAGAGGGCAACGACAAGTCTTTGACACTGTCATCTTGACTACCTTATGGTGTTTATGGAATTTTTGTAATTCCACTATCTTTGGAATGGCTCAACCCAGTAAATCTTTCATTTTAGATGAAGTGATTGATAGATCTTTCTTTTGGATTTCCAATAGGTGTAGAAAAGCTAAAATGAGTTGGACCTATTGGCTTCATAATCCCCTCTTAGCTTGTAATTTGTTGTGATGACTTTTCTTTTTCTAGCTTCTTGCTAGTTTTTTAATAAAATCTTTGTCGTTCTAAAAAAAATATTAAAAAAAAATCGGTCCACATCTCTCACTCTCTCTCTCACACACACACTCTCTCTCTCTCCACCATTTTTACTTATTTGTCGCTCATACATACACACAACAACTTTCCAAATAAAGTGGAGATTTAGGAACCAAAAAAAATGAAAAAATAATCAAAATATTGAAAACCCAATAAACATCTTCTAGATTTGGTTCGCAGAAGACAACATGTTACTTTTTCTCTATCGCCTTTTGCGCTGCACCATCTCTTCGATACGAAACACAACTCTTCGATAACATCCCAACAAGCCACGTAGAAAGGAGACGAGAGAAATAGAGAGACTCAAGATAAAGATTCAGTGGGGTTGGGGTGAGAGAATTCTTTTTCATCAAGCCACCATAAGAAAGGAAGGTGGTGGGTTTATTATTGCCCAAAGGAGATGCACATATTTGCCAATTTCCTTTCCACTGTGGGCGAAATCCATTTTGTATATTGCAAGAAACCATTATAGATGAAGAAAAAGAAGAACTTTCCAACAAGAAGGTTCTAGTGAACTAAACTCACACATGAAACAACAAGAACAAGACACACATGACATTTTTATGCCACCACCATTGCCAGACTGCCATTATCGAAGATCTACACCCTGCTTCCACCGACCAATCGCCACTTCTCCTCCCCTCTTGGTCTACTCAGATTTGTTTGTAACCCACCCTCATCATCGCTACCTCCACTATAATGAAACCACATCGTCCGTCGGCTACCTTCCACCCTCGTTATCAATACCTCTATTTCCAATGTTTTTGATATGGTTTTCGTCTTGTCGGAATCTCAAATTTTCAAAGGGAGAAAGAAACGAAAGAGGGTGGATGAGATGAGAGGCCACAATTGGGTGTTTTCGGAAATGCAGATGTGCAAGGGTAGCCAAAGAAGGAGGTTTTCGAAGATGTGAGACGATAATTTAACGGTTTCCGACCCAAGGATATCATCGGTGATGGTGGGATGAGAATGTGATTGGGTTATCGAGGTGGTGGTGGTAGTTTAGCATTTTAGGGTTCATAAAACTGATAAAAGAGAAAGAGATAAGAGAAGATGGAGTCATATTCATTGGAGAGAGAGAGAGAGAGAGAGAGAGAGAGACGTGAGCATGTTTCTTTATAATATTTATTAAATATTAAAAAAATTCTTAAAATTAAGGGTAAATTATACGAATGGTACCTGTACTTTGTGGTAACTTTTGTACTTGGTCCCCAACTCTTTTTTTCAACTTATACCATCCTTATAGTTTGGATTTGTTTTATTTTTCGTCAATGACAGTGTAGCGTCCTAAAAATCATAGTAAAATTTTTCATTTTCAAAACCATTTTTGTAATCCATAAGTCATACAAAACATTGTTTCCAAAAACATAGTCATAAAATCAGAGTGCACAAAAATATCTCTCAATATAATATTAGTGGATGATGTACCGAATCACGCATTCGCCTTGCCCCGATCATCTGATGTACCTGAAACCATAATATCAAACTGTAAGCCAAAGCTTAGTGAGTTCCCTCAAACTACCTCACACAACAATACATATACAATGCATGCATACAAGGCTTACAATGTGACATCCCTAAATTCACGGCCAGAAAAGACCGATTTATTTATGCTTATTTAAAATCAGAGTATCATTTTAAAGAATAATATTGCGGAATTCGTTCCCAAAAACATGATAATGATATTATCAAAACATTCGCGAGGAAATGTATTTTATTTATATTAAAAATGTTGGGATGTCATCGTTAATACAATATATAAGCATAAACGAAAATAATACAAACCTTACATTAGTTTATCTAAACTACTTGCCTATAACCATCCATAAATTGCTCATCATAACATCATACTTGTTCTCTCGTGCCACTACCTGTAATACAAGAAACCGAGTGGGTCAGGCTTGGGGGTCTGATGAGCACATAGGGTTTTCAACACACAATGATTAAATTCTTTTAATTACATATTTTCATAAAAACATTCAACTCGATTACCCATTCCCGTTATCCTCACTTTTTGTCCCTAAAGCTATCGTAATGAATCATCTTCGGGATAGTTAATATTGCTTAGGGGATTCCTTAACAATATATGTCAATAAGGCAACCATGGGGGGATGGAGTACACCAGGTGAACACTTAGTTCAAAAACACCTGCAGGTTGCGACAATGCTAGCGTTCCACTGGACTGTCTAGAATAGACTGTGGTCGTCCTCTATACTCCGCTAGACGACTGGATCCTCTTTAAAGTCAAGGCCTCTCATCATATATATCATCTTTCATCTCTCATGTATATCATCTTACATCTACCCATCGTTACCCAATGTATTTATAGGTAATAAAAGTACTTATACAATTTGAATCAAGTAAACCATGTATAAAAATCGTTCACCAAGCATAGATATCAGGAAATATAGATAATAGGCACATATAGCATGTAATTATCCTAAATATTTTATATCTATGTGTAAGATGAAAGTAACTATGCACTCACTTGCTAAAGTGATGATTTAAAACTCAGATAGTGCTTCCCTTTAGCACTTGGCTTTTCCTTCGATGTAACCTAGGTTCAATTAACACTAAATCTTAGGCTAATATTCCTTATGAATAAAGATAGCCTAAATCTGTCATTAATTCCAGAGTCTACTGATCTATAGCTGATAAGGACTAACGAGGAAAGGTCCGTTTGGTATACAAATTATACCATTTGGAAATCCCACTTTAAACACCTCACTAAATCCAACCTAGGCATCATCCCCGTAAGTAGATCAATCAGTAATACGTTATCGGAACTACGAATGAATCTTATTTATATATTTATAACAACGAGTATGAATTTAAACATAAATTACACTAGAATAAAATAGAGTGTAATTTAACTTACAGAGATTCCCTAGAGAAAAGTCTGGAAATTACAATGGCGGAACTTTGGGCTGACAACTACTACATACCGGGCTCCTAGGGACTTCTGACTTGCCAAAATATCCTAACTACTATGGAAAAATTCGGACCAAATCGAGAGTAATCGAGAGAGAGTTGATTTGGAGAGGTGTGGAGAAAAATGAACTCAAGACCTCTATTTATAGGCTGATCTGCGACCATGCACGCCATGCAAGGGCCATTCGCGCCACACATGGGTTCGATGTGGCTCCTCAGGTGCACTGGCACATGGTGATCAATGGTTGGGGTGTCGTGACGACTTCTAGAAGGTCGTGCGCAGGGTGCAGACGCGTACGATGAACTTCAAAATTTAAAAGTGTGTAACTTCTTCATACGAGCTCCGTTTTTTATGTTCTTTATATCCACGCGCAACTATTGACAGGATATACAACTTTCATTCAGATTATGTTGGCTATTCTTTATTTTATTTATTTTACATAGGTTTAGACTGCTAAAGCCCGCATAAAATGCATAACTTTGTCATCTAACGTCCGTTTTCAAATGTCTTTTTGTAACACCCCGATTTTCAGGTAATTTCAAATCCCTCCTTTGGTTTTAATTTATTTCATTTTGGTCATTGGATTGAAAAGAAGTAGCCTTGGAAAGCCGTAGGGGCAACATTGTAATTTTGGGGCAAGAGGTGTACGCTAAGTGTATATGTGGGTATGCTAAGTGTACTAAGGCGCGCGCTAAGTGTACTAAGGCGCGCCCTAGTACGCTGGGCATACATATATGTACGCTAGCCGTACTTATGTCTGAAGGAAAACCCTACTTTTTAGGGTTTGTTGAGTATTTAAGCATCTTTCTGGACCAGTTACTCCCATCTTTTCAGGCTCCAAGCCCTTGAGTCGTTTTTGGCAAACCCTAACCCTATAAGAGTGCATTTTAAGATAAAAGTGTGTCCTTTGTGTGCTTAAGGAAGAAGGAGTTGCATCAAAGATCTTAGAAGTTGAAGCAAGCATGTGGATCTTGGATCATCACCTTCATGGGAAGCTCCAGAAGGTAAAAAGTGTTCACCTTGATGCTTTTTTTGCTTGGATCTCATTTTGGTAGCTTTTTATGCTTCTTCTTGTCCTAAAAGTCCCATTTCTATGCATGTTTGGTTTTGAATGATTTGGGTTATCCTTTCAGACCCTAGGAAAGGTCCCAAGCCATAAAAATGAGGTTCCTTTAGCTAGTTTAGCTCCATGTTTCTTGTAGAAGGTGTTAATGGATTAAGACCTTGCATTAAGGACTTTATGGACGTGCAAAGTCATAAAGTTGGAGACTTTATGACTTTAGAGTACATTTGGACTGTGGATCTGAAATATGGGCTTAAGTGTTTAAGCCATTAAGCACTTAATGAAGATTTGAGGGCTGCGAAGTTACACCCAGCGTAGGTGGGAGTACGCCCCGTGTACTCAGTCAGCCACCCCGTAAGCTGGTCAATGCGAGGTTCCTTTACGCTCAACGTACCTCCGGAGTACGCCCCGCGTACTCGCATGGGTCATCCTGTGTTGAGTTAACTCGGTTGGGTTGACTCTGTGGGTTTATGGAATTTGACCAGTTGACTCAGTGGGGTTGGCAGGGTACTATCAGAGGTTCATTCTCTCGTATGACAAGGCAGGGGGTGGATTTCCGATGGGGCCCTGAGTAGCAGACATCATTTGAGACCCTTTGGCAAAGATTATGTGAGGCCTCGGTTATGACCCTCCAAGAGGGAATTGAGGATTTTATGGTATTCTGTGATGCATCTATCACTGGTTTGGGGGCGGTCCTCATGCAGAGAGAATGGGTGATAGCTTATGCTTCGCAGCAGCTGAAGCCGCACGAGACGAGGTATCCCACGCATGATCTGGAGTTGGGGGAAATGGCTTTTTCCCTCAAGATTTGGAGGCATTATATTTATGGGGTCCAGTGTACTATCTACATAGATCAGAAGAGTTTGAGGCATATTATGGATCAGCAGAACCTTAACATGAGGCAGCGCAGGTGGCTGGACGTAGTCAAGGATTATGACTGCGAGATCATTTACCATCCGGATAAAGCGAATGTGGTGTCGAATGCTTAGAGCCGCAAGTCGGCTGGGTCTTTAGATGGGGTATCTTGTATGAGGATATCAGTGGATTCTCCACTTTTGGGATTGATTAGGGAGGCTCAAGCCGAGGGTTTTCGGGAAGAGAACCGGAAGATACAGAGGACCAGGGGTAAGATCGCCAGATTTGTTCCAGCTAGTCGTGGATTGTTGACCCGTTGTGGTCGGATATGGGTTCCTATGTCTGGTGGGGTCAGACAGATTGTGTTGGAGGAGGCTCATAAGTCTCGATTTTCTATCCATCCAGGGGCCACCAAGATGTATCGGGATCTGATATAGAGTTATTGGTGGCCATGTATGAAGAGAGAGATAGCCTGATATGTGGATATGTGCTTGACCTGCAGGATGGTCAATACCGAGCATCAGCGGCTGCATGGCAAGCAGCAGTCTCTGGAGGTTCCCATGTAGAAATAGGAGCAGATTTTGATGGATTTCATCACCAAGTTGCCGAAGACGGAAAAGTTTTTGATGCTATTTGGGTCATCATGGATCGATTGACCAAGAGTGCCCACTTCCTGGCGATTCGGGAGAGTTCTTCAGCCGAGAAGTTGGTTGTTGTTTATATTCATGAGATCGTTGCTCGCCATGGGGTTCTGGTCTCCATTTTTTCAGACCGTGATGTTTGGTTCACCTCCCATTTTTGGCAGAAGTTCCATGAGGAACTGGGAACGAGGTTGCACTTCAGTACATCTTATCATCCGCAAACTGACGGCCAGAGTGAGCGGACAATTCAAACCCTTGAGGATATGTTGTGGGCTTGTGTTATTGATTTTGTTGGGAGCTGGGACTCCTAACTACCTCTTGCGGAGTTCTCCTACAACAACAGTTTTCACTCCAGCATTGGTGCTCCGCCTTTTGAGCTCCTGTATGGATGGAGATGTCATACCCCGGTTTGCTGAGCCGAGGTTGGTCACAGGGTTATGGGACGGAGATGATTCAGCAGATCAGGTGGAGATTGCAGACTTCTCAGAGTCGGTAGAAGAGCTATGCTGACCGACGCCGATCCGAGTTGGAGTTTCAGGTCGATGACATGGTGTTACTGAAGGTCTCAGCTTGGAAATGTGTGATTCGCTTTAGGAAGAGGGGGAAATTGGGTCCCCAATATATTGGGCCATTCCGTATTATTGCCATGGTTTGCAAGGTCGCTTACATATTGGATCTTTATGAGGAGCTCAGTCAGATTCACAGTACTTTCCATGTTTCGCAGCTGCGAAAGTGCGTATCGGATGAGGATGCAGTGGTTTCCTTGGATGATATCGAGGTTGATGAGCGCTTGAACTATGTTGAGAGACCAGTAGATATTCTGGAGAGGAAAGTAAAGGTTTTGCGTAGAAAGGAAGTACCTTTGGTAAAGGTACGTTGGCAACATTAGAGGGGCTTCGAGTGGACCTGGGAGCCGGAGGCTGAGATGCGGGAGCATTATCCAGATTTGTTCTCTGCAGCAGACTTCGAGGATGAATTCTTGTTCAAGTGGGGGGGGGGGGGGGGAGTTGTAACACCCTAGTTTTCAGGTATTTTCAAATCCCTCCTTTGGTTTTAATTTATGTCATTTTGGCCCTTGGATTGAAAGGAAGTAGACTTGGAAAGCCCTAGGGGCAAGATTGTAATTTTAGGGCAGGAGGTGTACGCTAAGCGTACATGTGGGTACGCTAAGCGTGCTAGGGCGCACACTAGTACGCTGGGCGTACACATATGTACGCTGGGCGTACTCATGTCTGAAGGAAACCCCTACTTTTTAGGGTTTGTGGAGTATTTAAGCATCTTTATGGACCATTTACCCCCATCTTTTCAGCCTTTGATAGTTTATTTTATTTACTTCTTTTTTAAAGTTTATTTTAGCTTACTTCATTCATATTTTAGTTAATCATCATGCATATTTTCTCTTTTTGTTATTTTTCATCTTTATCGTGTACTTTCTAGTCTTTTGAGCTTAATTGCAGGAATTGCTGAAGACTGTTTGGCATGGAGGTATGGAAGGAGTGTGGGACCTTTGGAGGCTTGCGGTTTGCTTGTGGACTTGAAGTGGTGCGATTGGGCCAGTTGTCAATATGAACAAGAAAACGAGTTGGACTTAATTTTTGGACAATGAATGATGATGAGGTGAAGAGAATTTGAGATATGGAAGATTAAAGGAGCATTGGAGCACATTGGAAGGCATAATTGGGCTCTCAATAACTTGCACAAATGGGCTGGATCATGGATGAGAAGAGTGAGCTAGTAGTGCTAATTAAATGGGCCAAAGAGCCCATTCAGCGAGACCCACTCGGTCCGCGTGGATCCACAAATGGTCTGCGGGAATCGTGCTGTGAAGAATCCGAATTTTTGCCATGAACCTCTATTTGTGGAAAGTTGGTGGGATGCTTTTGGCCAGATTTTGAATCCAGATTTTGGACACTTTTTACTGGATATTTTGAAGGAAAGAAAGAGATAACACATTGAAGAACAACACTTTTTTGCTCTCTAGAGAGTCTTGAAGAATTTGAAGCTTGGAGCAATTTTTCTTTCATCTTTGCATCTTGAACTATGTTTGGTACCTCTAAACTACTTTGTATTTCTTTCATTTTGGCCATGCTTGGCTAGACTTATATTTGGGTTATTAGGGTTTAGCTCATGGATGATTTGTTGTTTTGAAGACTTCATACTATCTTGTTTTTGAATTTATGGAAATGTTTTCTAGCCAAATATCTTCTTGTGTTTGTTTATCTTTGATCATGAGCTTGGATGAACGAATGCTTATTTTGTTGACTAATTTCTTGGTTAAGTAATGGACCTTCAAATTGGTAAGCAACAAATGGTTTATATGTTTGTTTTCATTTCATTTAAACCATGGAAATGTTTCCTCCATAATGATAATGTAAGCATTTGATTATCTTTTGGACTTGGTGACTCTTAAGACTTAAAGCTAATTGATTTTCACAAGATTATATGCTTCATTGGTTTTGTGACTTTAGTTAAGAAAATGTGTTTTGAGATCCTCTAACCATTTTAATAACAAAGAAGAGATGAGGTAATTTGTGCTTATGAATTGCTATAGCCAAGTTAAATTGATTCACAAGTGGTGTTCCATTTAGTCTAATGATAAGTCAATCATGTCATCCATGTGGTGTATTCCAAAATCAACCAACTTTACTTCATTGATTTTAAATCAAATCATCTACTTGTTTATTTGTCATCTCTACATTCTAGCATAGTTTTATTTTTCCCAAAAATTCAAAAAGATTTAAACCCCCCCCCCCCCATTTTACCTTTATTTTTGTTTTACAAGTACTTGAACAAGTGATTTTCATAGAGATATAAATTGAACCAATATCCATGGATACGATCCCTTTACCACTATACATTATTTTAGTGTAAACAATTTAGGGTTATTAAAGGAAGTAGCTTTGGAAAGCCCTAGGGGCAAGATTGTAATTTTGGGACAGGAGGTGTATGCTAAGCGTACATGTGGGTATACTAAGCGTATTAGGGCGCGCCCAAGTACGCTGGACGTACACATATGTACGCTGGGCGTACTCATGTCCAAAGGAAACCCCTACTTTTTAGGGTTTGTGGAGTACTTAAGCATCTTTATGGACCATTTACCCCCATATTTTTAGCCTCCAAGCCCTTGAGTCGTTTTTGGCAAACCCTAAGCCCATAAGAGTGCATTTTGAGCTAAAAGTGTGTCCTTTGTGTGCTTAAGGAAGAAGGAGTTGCATCAAGGAGATTAGAAGTTGAAGCAAGCTTATGGATCTTGGATTATCACCTTCTTGGGAAGCTCCAGAAGGTAAAAATTCTTCACCTTGATGCTTTGTTTGCTTGGATCTCATATTGGTAGCTTTTTGTGCTTCTTCTTGTCCCAAAAGTCGCATTTCTATGCGTGTTTGGTTTTAAATGACTTGGGCTGTCTTTTCAGACCCTAGGAAGGGTCCCAAGCCATAATAATGAGGTTCCTTTAGCTTGTTTGGCTCTATGTTTCTTGTAGAAGGTCTTAATGGATTAAGTCCTTGCATCAAGGACTTTATGGACGTGCAAAGTCATAAAGTTGGAGACTTTATGATTTTAGAGTACATTTGGACCGTGGATCTGAAATATGGGCTTAAGTGCTTAAGAAATTAAGCACTTAATGAAGATTTGAGGGCTGCGAAGTTACGCCCATCGTAGGTGGGAGTACGCTCTGTGTACTCGGTCAGCCACCCCGTAAGTTGGTCAATACGAGGTTCCTTGTACGCTCAGCATACCTTCAGAGTACGCCCCGCGTACTCGCATGGGTCAGCCCATGTTGAGTTAACTCGATTGGACTGACTCAGTAGGTTTATGGACTTTGACCAGTTGAATTTAAGTTTCACCAAGTTTGACCATGTTTGACCAAGTTTGACTTTTGAGGGTATTTTGGGTATTATTGGGATTTTGATGGAATTGGTCACTTGGTGGATGTAGGCGTTAAGTAGAGAGCTGAGATTCGGAGTCGGGCCTTATCAGTTCTGTTCAGCTTGTGAGTTGAGTTTTCCTCACTGTACTTTCGGGTCGAAGGCACCAAGGTCGGCCCATTGGTTTGATAACCTGATATTATTGATATACTGAGTATGGAGTAGATATGCATTCTAGTTTTTATATGCTAGTCTGGTAGATCTGTAGGACTACCTGTGATACTGTCTGTTTATCTTTTTACGATATTATATGTTATATGTCGACATATTGTGTGGGATGGGTTGAGGTTGTACTGCTCCGTGCTATGGCCAACAAACCCTGGAGCATACCAGATATGAGTTGAGGTCCGGGGAGGAAATGCCGTACTTATACTAAGGGCTCATGAGAATTCCAGATACGAGCTGAGGGCTGGGAAGGGCATGCAAGACTCGTACTGAGGGCTTAGTGATATTCAGTTTGAGGACTGATCAGGCCGGGGAGCAAGCCAGACATAAGCTGTGGGCCAAGGGTAAGCCAAACTTATGTTGTGGTCTCGGGGGTAATCCAATTTGTTAGCTGTGGACCCATTGCATGTTGTTATTATGTTTGTGCTATTTGTTTGTGTATTGGTATTTTGGGGAAACTCACTAAGCTTTGGGCTGACAGTTTTGGATTATGTTTCGAGTACCTCAGATGATCGTGGGAAGGTAAAGGCTTGATCGTGCACCTCCTCATGTTGCGTTTTGTGATTTTGGGAAAAATCTGATGTTAAACATGTTTCGAAAACTACAATGTAAACAATTATGCTTTTTGGTTGGTTTTAAAAAGTTTAGTTTTTTATGAAATTTTATGGATGTTACACTTTTTATCGTTGAAATCCTATTAACGAGATCTTCAACTCTCGTTTAGATTGTTTTTGCTAACAATCAACTGATCTAAAATTCGATGTTTGGGCTATCTATTACTACGCTGAATCTTAAAAAAGTCATAATTTCCTCTATTGAATTCAGATTTGGACGTTTTCTATATGTACGCTCTTGGTTTAATGACTACTACACTTTTTATTTAGATCACTAAGTCTAAAAGTAATCTAATGAAAATTTACTATTTACGACGCGCGTTGTCGAATTGGGTCGAATCACGAAACTCCAACATACCATAACTTATTTGTTATAAGTCCGATTTAAGTGCTCCTTATATACCCAGAATCCTTGCCACGACTACTTCAAGTTTAGTTGAGCGTATTTAGCCTAATTATTATTCTATTTTGGAGGTGTATTTTATTCTTATTTTATTATGTTACCGTAAGCATGTATACTACAAATAATTGCACATAAATCACATAATACTTAAATAATTTCCTTTTATTATATCAAATAAGTTACAATTGTTGACCCTAACTATACATCATCTAATTAATGCCTAGCGAGAAACGAAGGCGTTTCAATTCTCTCCCCCTTAGTGTGATTTCGTCCTTGGAATCATGCATCAGCAAACGGATGTGGATAGTGATTCTTCATCTCGCTTTCTGTTTCCCATGTGAAGTTCGGCCCATTCGAATGTTTTCATCGCACAAGCACTAATTCGACCATCTTACGTCATAACTTCTTCTTTTTACAACCAATAATTGCTTCGGGCTCTTCGATTAACCTCTTATCTTCATAAATCCTCATCTCCAAAAGTGGAATTATATCGAGGACTTCTCCCACGACCTTCTTCAAATAACACACATGGAAAGTGTAATGAATATCATCCAGTTCTTCTGGCAATTCCAGCTTGTAAGCTTGGTTCCCAATTCTCCGAAGAACCTTGAATAGCCCAATAAATCTTGGACTTAGGTTCCCTCTCTTTCCAAATCTTATAATTCCCTTCCATGGCGAGACTTTAAGCAACACCAAATCTCCAATTTCAAAGGTCATTGGTCGTTGCTTATTGTCAGTATAACTCTTTTGGTGATCTTGAGCTGCTAATATCCTTTCTCTAATCACCTTTAGCTTTTTAGCAGTCTGATGGACTGTCTCCGGTCCCATGAACTGATTTTTTTCGGCTTCAAGCCAACAAGACGGCGTACGACACTTATGTCCGTACAAGGCTTTATAAGGTGCCATCTTAATGCTTGAATGGTAACTATTGTTATAGCAAAACTCTCTAAGGGTAGATGCTCATCCCAGTTACCTTAGAATTGTCCTTTCACTCTAACCATCAATCTGTGGATGGTAGGCTGTACTCAAACACAACTTCGTACCCATTTCTTCTTGTAGGCTTTTCTTAAACTATGACAATCGTTAAAATTCGAGTCGGTTTTAGATTTGACTAAACTTAGTTGCACTTGTAGGCACAACACACGCTAGACTTAATAGCTAGAATTTAAGTCTTGACCTACTAGAAACTTAGAAATGATTAGAAACAATTGATAGTGTACTTAGATTTCACATTGATACGTGAATTCTATAGCTACTTTAACTGTAACAACTATTCGAATTCGAGTCATTCCTTGACTTGAACACCTTTGCATGAATCATGTACACACATCATGCACTTGACCTAGTAGTAGAAATTAGGTCCGAGTCTCGTAGCAACTTACGTCAAAGTTGAAAACTAGGACTAGTATATTTGATTCTTTAATTTCACTTGAATCTCAAAACCACTACATAGAATGCCAATAGTCCGGTTTAAATCGAACTATGTAACTTGCTACAAAATATAAAGTATCTTACATTGAGCAATCTGGTTATTTTAAATACTTAACTAAATTCGTTATGGTGTTTAATAATTTTATTTGGTTTAAAACAATCCAAGATATTCTATAGCCATTGTGATATTCTAAAATATCCAAACTTTATAACAAGTGTCAAAATTTTATAAAATAAATGCAAGTTTAATAAAATTTAAATTTCCCCCAAAATTCTATATTATATCTAACATCTTTAATTATTTACAAGTCATGAGACATAAATTATATTATGGAACAATAATTTATAAACGTTAGCTTTATTTATAATCATAAAAGCCAAAATGTCATAAGATTTAACACAAGAGTTTATATTTTATAAACCCACTTCCCTTAAACCCCAAATTAAAAAAAAGAGGATAATCTCTCTTTTCCCTCTCTAAATTCATCCCCTCTCCCCATGAAAATCCTTTCCCATTAAGCTTAATCAGTTTACCTATCCTCACACTCCACCTCCTACTTCTCTCACCAAAACAAAAAAAAACTTCACTCTTACTTCTCTCTAGGAATGACAAACTTGCAAGCAAAATATATGGGAGAGATTTTACCATGACATTATCTATAAGTAAAGCTAAATTATTGGATCTTGGTGTGTGATTTTGGTGGAGTATAACCCTAAAGAGATGACAAAAGAGATGAGATATCCAGAGAGACAAAATCTCTATTTTCTCTCTTTTCTTCTCTCTAACCCCCACCTTATCCCCCACTGAAAATCAGTCTTCAACCTACGAAATTTGTGAAGATTTAGGATGTTTTTGAAGCCCCAAATCAATATAAGTTAATGAAACACAAATTCTCTTGATTTCTACACAAGTTTTAGCCAATTTCTCTTCCATTTTTGGATTTCTACACAAGTTCTAGCCATTTTCTCTTCCAAAAACTGAAGTTCTTGACTTATAAATCTTTTATCTTGTAAACATGTAAACTCACCAACTATTTTGGTAGTTGACCACTCATTTTACATGTTTTTAGGAACTCGTCTATAAGATGGCACTTAGGGACACATCACTTTTAGGAGCATTCACATGGGTCGTTTTTCAAATACATTGTAATTTTTTTTAAATTGTTCAAACTCATTGTAATTGTAATGCTTTTAATACTATTGTTGGTGTTGTCTTTTAACTTTTGCTATGCCACCCTTTGTATTGTTGCACCTCGTGTTTCTGCTTTAGCAGGGTGTGACAGAAACATCGACGTAAAACGACTGTCACAATCTGACACAATCGTTAAGGGAATACTGTGAAGTCTTACTATCTCCTTCATGTAGACATCTACAAACTTATCCATAGACCATCTCTTATTGTCTGCTATGAAGTGTGCACTCTTTTTCAATCGATCCATGATTACCGAAATCATGTTGTGACCACTCTTCGTCCTAGGTAGTTTAGTCACATAATCCATGGTGACATCTTCCCATTTACCCATGGGTACCGGTAAAGGCTCTAAACTCCCATAAGGTTTCTGATGTTGCACCTTAAATATTGCGCAGGTCACACACTCAGCCTCATACCTTGCAATATCGAGTTTCATCTTTGACCACCAGTAATAAGGTTTTAAATCCCCATACATCTTGGTGCTGCTTGGATGAATTGAGTACATGGTCTTGTGAGCTTCTTCCATCAGAAGATCCTTCATTCTTCCCATCTTAGGCACCCAAATCCTATTTTGGAATACCTTTAATCCTTGTCCGTTTGTACCGAATTCCAAAGTCTTTCCTAAATGCTCTTCCTTTCGATTATCTCCTTCAAAAGCTTCTTCCTGAGCTTTCTTAATACTTTCGACAATTGTTGAGACAATTTCAATCATCAGCGCTTTTGGCCTTTTCTTCTCAAGGTTTACCTTTCTACTCAAAGCATCTGCTACAACATTCGCTTTACCAGGGTGGTAAAGTATTTTGCAGTCATAATCCTTGAGTAACTATAGCCAACGTCATTGTCTCATATTCAACTCCTTTTGACCGAAGAGATACTAGAGACTCTTATGATCAGTGTAAAGCTTACACTTTGTGCCATAAAGATAATGTCTCCATATCTTTAATCAAAATATTACTGCTGCCAACTCCAAATCATGAGTGGGTTAGTTCTTCTCGTGCTCTTCTAGTTGTCGAGATGTATAGGCGATTAATTTATCTCACCGGGTTACAAAACAACCTAACCCAACTCCAGATGCATCACTATAAACTGAGAATTCTTAAACTCTGTCGGGTAAAAAAAGAATCGATGCTTCACAGAGCTTCTTCTTTAATTCCTCAAAAGCTTCTTCATGCTTCTCACTCTATGTATATGTAGCTCTTTTATGGGTCAAAGTTGTAAATGGAGCAACGATTGAAGAAAAGTCTTGGATAAACCTTTTATAGTATCCATCTAATCCTAGGAAGCTTCGAATCTCGGTGGGACTTTTTGGTCGTTCCCACTTCATCACATCTTCGATATTTGTTGGTTCAACCATTATTATTTCTTGGTTAACCACATGACCCAAGAATTGGACTTCCCAAATCTAAAAATCAATCTTGGAGAACTTTGCATACAACTTCTCCTTCTTAAGAACTTCTAACACTTGTCCCAAGTGTTTGCTATTCTCCTGCTGACTCTTCGAGTATACGAAAATATCATCTATGAACACTATTATGGATTTGTCGAGAAAAGGTTTACAAACCCTATTCATCAAATCCATAAATGTTGTTGGAGCATTGGTTAGTCCAAAATCTCATAGTACCCATATCTCGTTCTAAAAGCAGTCTTCTCTTTATCATGCTCTCTCACCTTTAGCTGATGATATCCCGAACTAAGATCGAACTTCGATAAATAGTCGCACCCTGCGGCTGATCGAACAAGTCATCAATCCTTGGTAATGGGTACTTGTTCTTCACCGTTGCCTTGTTCAACTCTCTATAATCTATGCACATCCTCATGCTCCCATCCTTCTTCTTCACGAATAGCACCGGAGCTTCCCAGGTGATGAACTAGGTCTAATGAACCCTTTGTCCAATAACTACTGAATTTGTATCATAAGCTCTTTCATATCCGTCGGTGTTAGTTGGTAAGGTGCTCTTGCTATAGGTGTGGTTCATGGTAACAAGTATGTCCTAAACTCAACTTGTCTATCAGGAGGTAATCTAGGAAGATCTGCGTGAAAGACTTCCAGAAAGTTGCACACCACGGGAATTCTTCGCATCTCCTTTTTTCATTCTTTGCATCAATCACGAATGCCAGGTACGATGTACATCCTTTGGACAAACACTTTCTGGATTTCATCAAGGAGATGATTCCAGAATTTACTCTACGTTTGTCCCCATATACCATAAATGGTTCTCTTCCAGGTTATTTAATTACCACAATATTCTTTCTACACTTGATGTCAGCGTTGTTCGCACTTAGCCAATCCATTCCTAGCACTATGTCAAAGTCGCTCAACTTAATGGGCAACAATTCCTTGTGGAATTTATTCTCATTCAAGTCGATGATGATATTCCGAATGCAATCACTAACATGTATGAATTTGCCACTAGCGACCTCTGCTACTAGAGCATTATCTAGTTTATCTACATGCAATGCTAGTCTTCTACCAAATTTATGCGATATAAAGGAGTAATTAGCTCCAGAATCGAACAGTATATTGGCAGGAAAATCATTTAGAAGAAAAGTACCTGATGTGACATCTGCTTCATCCTTTTCCGCTTTTAGGGTCATCTGGAATGCTCTTGCCTTCGGCCTTGGTGGCAAGTTAGGCATTGCAACCTCCTTCCTCTTCGGGCAGTCCTTTGCAATACGTCCTTCTTCATTACATCCGTAACACACCTTCTTGTTGGATGTACACTCGTTGGCATAATGACCAGTTCTACCGTACTTGAAACAACTCAACTCTTCGCCACACTTCCTAGAGTGTTTCTTCCTACACTTATCGCACCATTTTGCTTCATCTCTCCCCCCCCCAAACTTCTTGGGACTAGACTTCGAGTATCTGCCATTTTTGTTGGATGTTGAAGATCCCTCAAACTTCCTCTTTTCTCCTGCCTCAGTTGTTTCCTAACCCGTCTCTCTTAACTGGGTATCAACATTCTTAGCTACCCAGATGGCGACTTTCAAAGTAGTTGCTTGTTTTACCATTGGACCATAGTCTGCTGGCAATCCATTAGCAAACTTGTTGACCTTAGAGGGTTCTGTTGGAACAAAATAAGGAACAAGCTTCATTTTCTCTGTAAAACTTGCAACATACTCAGTGACGCTCATTTTACCCTTCTTCAGATTCTGGAACTCGTTGTTGATTTCCAGGAGATCCTACTCAGAGTCGTACTACATTTTCAACTGCACTAGAAATTCTTCCCAAGACATATTAATAGCTTCTCCTTTAGGAATGGTATCATCCAGTAACTTCCACCAACTTAACACCCTAGTCTTCAATTGTCTGTCCGCGAGGACAATCTTCTGCTTGTTTCTATAGTTGCAACTATCAAACACCATCTCCATCTCGGAGATGTAGTCCATGACTTCCACCGAGGTGGGGCTTCCAGCAAGACTTGGCGGCTTCGCACCCATGAAGTCCTTGAACTTGCAACCATGTCCATTATTTCCTTCATTTCCTCCCTCATGGTTATTTCTTTTAACCACTTGGGGTTCTACTCGACTAACAGTCCTACTATAATTTCCTTCCCCCAACTGTTCTAAGTTTAACTTGGGTTACCCAACAGGTATCGTAGGCTCTCTACTGTTCTCACGGATTAGCTGCCTCATCACTTCCCTTTGTTCAACCATCATAGACCGGATAATTTCTTGGGCTCCTGCCATCATGAGTTGCACATGCGCACGCATCGCTCCTGGTGCATGCTCGACTACACGATGCGCGAGTGGCTGATTTCCATTAGGTTTTCCTAATCCGCTATGCATTCTTACCATGACGTTCTATACACCAAATCAGGCGTTCAGTGTATGGTGATGTCACACCCCCAAACCGGAACGGTGGAAACGTTCGGGGGTGGTTGACGTCATGTGTAGTATCACAACAGTTGTATCATAGCAAGCATAGTAAACACAACCAAACATTGAATACATATATGAAAAAGATTTACATTGTTTAATACATAGTTTTGTTCATATCAAAAGTAAAATGGAAAGACGTGACTCTAACGCTTCGACTTCTCCAAATTCTTGAAAGTACCTGTCTACTAATTCCCTGAGAATACAAACAGTTTTGAAAGAATATCAGCATAAAGCTGGTGAGTTCAAAAGCATTTAGTTTTGGTGGAAAAATGTCTTTTGATTCTTTTGAAGAGTGTTTCTCAAGAAAATCCTATATTTTCTTATGAAAGCATGTTTGAAAAACCCATTCCGTCCATGACTTCCCAGTTCGTACTAAATACACACCATCAGTTTAGAAATGCCAGTGTTATCCTGGGAAAATCCTATATTTTCCCTAAAAGCAGGTTATCTGTCCTAGAGGTAGAGATGTCAGTTTAGAAATCCCCGATTACCATTAGCATATATAAAAGTAGTTTTATTACTCAAAATAAAACAAATGAAGATTAGAGTCCGTAAACCAAAGTTAGTTTATACTTATTTGCGAGTCGTATAACCATACTTGATATGACCTAGAGACCTTTATAATGTTCTTCAGGCATTAACCTAAATGACATTTGTTCACCACAGGCATGCCTGCCTAACTGTAGCTAGCAGTTCTGGTGTGGGATTATCAGTCCCGAATAGATCTATTCACAAATCTCACGCTCTCCCTCCAGGAGACTCTGGTTATACTAAAAGGATTTATCACTGTACACCTAAGAGTACAGTATTGAAGTAGAGCCTCATAATTCTGTATAATCTAGTTTACTAGCGAGAAACAGTATAAAACAATAATTAACCTTGAATAATAGTACTTTATACTCCTGAGAAAACATATAACATAAACTAAATCTCTCATAGTTTACACATATTTATTCATGAAATCTGATTTGGTGAAAACTGCCTAGAGGGTTATCCCAAACTATACCCATTATAGTTTAATAGAGTTGATATGAAATGCTTTGTAAAAACCTTTCTGAAAGCTATGAAATTAGATTTCTAATATAAAAGTTTCCCTTATGCTCAACATATTAAAAAGGGATAAAATATCTGAATATGTTATTAAACGTAGAAATCGTTGGATTGTATTAATAAGTTTAAAACTTAATAAAATACTTTGAGTTTGGCTTGTATTCCCCCTGAAAACGTTAAAAACACGGAAAATGTAGGGGTATGAACTCACCTGTATTGAGTGGTTCTGACGTGTGGTTGGAAGAGGAGTGCAGAGTGTCAGGTGTAAAGGCTATAAGAATATCTTGGATTGTTTACGGTCATTGAAGGGTGTACGGTCTAAGGAGATACAACCGTAAACTCATCAATCTTGCACAAATGATGGTTTTCAAGGGCTTCATTCAAAGGCATCGGATTCTAGGGACCATGCTTAGCCTTAGGAAGGGTAAAGGCTATAAGAACACCCTTTATAAGGGTTTACGGCCTATGAAGATTCATAGGACCGTAAACTCTTTTGTTCAAGCAAAGAGTGATGATCTTAAGTCCAAAATGAAGGATTTTAACTCGATTCATGAAGGGGAAGATGATACTTACGGTTTTTGAAGGCAAAGAAGGTGTTTTCGGTCCAAAACACAACCGTGTTTTGAGGATTCTTGAAGATAACTTGAAGATCTTGGAGGAAAACTCGATGATGGTAGAGAGAGAGTAGAGAGAGAAAGCCTTTGAAGTGTTTAAAGTGTGAAATGAAGGCCAAATGCTCTATATGTAGGGTAGAGTTCTCGGTCACAAAGGTGGGTCCACCTGACCGTAAATGTGTTTACGGTCTACACGAGTTTACGGTCGTAAACTCGTCCTGACCGTGAACTCGGTGATTTTCGAGGAAGTTTCAAGTTTTTCGCGTGATTCCCGGTTTATCCCGAATCGTATAAAATACATATTATTTATTTAAAACTTAAGGTCCTTCCCAAATTAAGAAATTTGACGGAATTAAATAAAAACCCAAATTTTATTAACGGAAACTGGGTAAGGTTAACGGGAAAAGTTTCGGGTTGTCACATCATCCCCCCGTTAGAGGTAATTGCGTCCCAAAATTCGAACATAGAATACAAATCATGAATTAGGAAAGAGATGCGGATACTTCTGTTTCATCTGATCTTCGCGCTCCCAAGTGAATTCAGGTCCCCTCTTGGCATTCCAGCGAACCTTCACTATCGGGATGCGACTTTTGTTCGTTCGTTTGATCTCTTTATCCATGATTTCGACCGGTTCTTCCACAAAGTTTAGGTTCTCATTGATTTCAATCTCTTCGAGAGGGATCATAAGGGTCTCGTCGGATAAAAACTTTTTAAGGTTCGAGACGTGGAAGACGGGATGAATGTTGCTAAGTTCTTGAGGTAAAAGAAGTATGTAGGCTACGGGACCGATCCTAGAGAGGATCTCGAAGGGTCCTATGTATCTTGGATTTAGCTTTCCATGCTTTCCAAAGCGTATCATGCCCTTCCAGGGTGAGACCTTTAGCAGGACACGGTCTGCAACCTGAAACTCCAAGGGTTTTCGTCTCTTATCGGCGTAGCTCTTTTGTCTATCTCGTGAGGCTTTCAGTTGTTCTCGGATTTGCACGATCGTTTCAGTCGTCTCTCGGATGATCTCAGGACCAGTGAGAGTGCTGTCAGGGAATTGACCCTTGACTAGCTGCGTGTCACCCACTTCAGCCCAGCACAGAGGGGATCTGCACTTACGGCCATAGAGGGCTTCAAATGGCGCAAACTTGATGTTGGTATGGTAGCTGTTGTTGTAGGAAAATTCAACCAAAGGAAGATGAATGTCCCATGACGTGCCGAAGTCGATGACGCAGGCTCTCAACATATCTTCCAATGTCTGAATTGTTCTCCCACTTTGTCCATCTGTCTGAGGATGATAAGTCGTGCTCATATCCAACTTAGTTCCAAGAGCCTTCTGTAGCGATTGCCAAAATCTCGAGGTGAACCTGCTATCTCGGTCGGAGATAATGGATACAGGTACCCCATGAAGGCGAACCATTTCTCGAATGTAGATCCGCGTGAGTCTCTCCATCTTAGAAATTTTCTTTGATTGGTAGGAAGTGGGCAGATTTAGTCAACCGATCGACAATCACCCAGATGGCGTCGTGCCCATTCGGAGATCTGGGTAACTTGGTGATAAAATCCATGGTGATCATTTCCCACTTCCACTCAGGTATTTCCGGCTGCTGAAGCAAACCTGAGGGCCTTTGATATTCTACTTTTACCTTGGCACAAGTCAGGCACTTGCCCATGAAGGTAGCAATTTCTGCTTTCATGTTCGGCCACCAATAGAGTTGTTTGAGAGCCAGATACATTTTATCTGAACCTGGGTGAACGGAGTATCTCGTCTTGTGAGCTTCGTTCATGACAACTTCTCTATAACCACCATACTTCGGGGTCCAGATACGGTCCATGAAATAGTAAACTCCGTCTCCCTTAACCTCTAAGTTCTTTTCCATTCCTCTCAAGGCTTCATCCGACGTGTTCTCTGGTTTTAAGGCTTCCAGCTGAGCCTCTCGGATTTGTGTGGGTAATCGGGAATGGATGGTCATAGTCAATGCCTTCACTCTACGACCTGAATACTCCTTGCGGCTGAGGGCATCTGCTACCACATTGGCCTTGCCGGGATGGTAGCGAATTTCGCACTCGTAGTCACTGAGTTGCTCTACCCATCGCCGTTGTCTCATGTTTAACTCCTTCTGATCAAATATATGTTGCAAGCTCTTATGGTCGGTGAAAATGGTGCACTTGGTTCCGTAGAGATAGTGTCTCCAGATCTTTAATGCAAAGACCACTGCTCCCAATTCTAGATCGTGAGTTGTGTAATTGACTTCGTGTGTTTTTAACTGCCTCGAGGCATAGGCGATAACCTTTCCTCGTTGCATGAGCACACAGCCTAGGCCCTGATTGGATGCATCACAGTAGACAACGAAGTCTTCCGTCCCTTCGGGCAGGGACAAGATAGGTGCGCTGCATAAGGCCTGCTTCAATGTTTGAAACGCAGTGTCTTGCTTGACTCCCCAACTAAAGGTTACACCCTTCTGTTTCAGGGTAGTTAAAGGCTTAGCGATTCTGGAGAAGTTCTGGATGAATCTACGATAATAGCCTGCGAGACCCAAGAATTGCCGGATTTCTGTGGGTGTCTTTGGTGCAGACCAATTCTCAATCGCTTTGATTTTCGAAGAGTCCACATGTATGCCTTCCTCGCTAACCACGTGACCGATGAAAGTTACCTTCCTGATCCAGAACTCACACTTTGAGAATTTTGCATATAGTTTCTCCGCCCTCAGTGTTTCGAGTACCTGCCTCAAGTGTTTTTTATGATCATCCTCGCTCCGCGAATAAACAAGTATGTCGTCAATGAACATAATCACGAACTTGTCTAAGAAAGGGCGGCACACCCGATTCATCAGGTCCATGAATACTGCCGGTGCGTTGGTTAGACCGAAGGGCATTACTACGAACTCATAGTGTCTGTAACGAGTTCGGAATGATGTCTTGGGAACATCATTCTCATGAAATCGTAATTGATGGTACCCTGATCTTAGGTCTATCTTGGAGAAATAACTGGCTCGCTGAAGTTGATCGAAGAGGTCTTCGATTCTGGGTAGGGGATAATAGTTCTTGATAGTCAGCTTGTTCAGTTCTCGGTAGTCGATGCACATCCGAAATGATCTGTCTTTCTTTTTCACGAATAAGATCGGAGCTCCCCAAGGTGAGGAACCCGGTCTTATGAATCCTTTGCTGATCAGCTCATTGAGCTGGCTGGATAATTCTTGCATTTCTGCAGGCGCTAAACGATAGGGAGATTTATCTACAGGAGTAGCTCCAGGGATTAGATCGATACGGAACTCGACTTGACGCTCGGGAGGAATTCCTGGGAGATCTTCGGGGAAGACATCAGGAAAGTTACAAACTTCGGGGATGCTCTCGAGGTCTTTAACTTTTTGCGTCTCGTCGACAACATGAGCTGGGAATGCATGACACTCCTTCCACAGATACTTCTGGGCCTTGATGCATGAAATGATACGAAGGCTCAAACTGAGTTTATCACCGAAAATAGTGAAGGCTTCGCCAGAGGGAAGATTGAGACGGATAGCCTTCTCGTAGCAAAGGATATCATCACGATTGGGGCTTAACCAATCCATGTCGATAATGAAATCGAAACTCTTAATGGATACCGGCATAAGGTTGATGGAAAAGGAATGACCGTCTAGAGTAAGAGTACAGCCTATGAATATATCGTTAGCGCTCTCCTTCTTTCCGTTAGCCATCTCGACGGTAAATGTTTCGGTTAGAGGTTGGGATTTACACTTGATTAGATGTTTGAATGCATGACTAACAAAACTACTCTTCGCACCAGAATCGAAAAGAATGCATGCATAAGAGTTGTCAAGGAGGAATATACCCGTAACAACGGTAGGATCAGCGACTGCTTCCTCTTGGCCCATCGCCAGCACTCTTCCTGTATTGCCGCCCGTTGTCGCTTTAGGGCAGTTTCTTTTGAAGTACCCAACCTCTCCACAGCCATAGCAGGCTTGACCAGCACCCGCACTAGGAGTCAGATTGGTTGGTTTGGCTGGTGCTCTATAGTATCAGGTCGTGTGTCCCTTTCTTCCACAGTTGTTGTAATTCAACTCACGGCAGGGTCCGTGATGATGAAAGGTACACTTGTTGCACAGAGGTAGTTTCCCTGAATAACCACCGGTAGGAGCTTGGATGGTTGGAACAGCAGTGGGAGCAACAGTAGGAGTAGTAGCAGCGTGGACTGCCACTGTTTGTTGCTTCTTGGAGGGTTCCTTAGGAGACTGGCCCTTGCGTTTGTTCCAAAATTTCTTCTTCTTCTCGCCACTCTCCTTCTGTGGCTCGGCGACTGCTGATGCCTCATCCAGATCGATCCCATGATCGATCATAGTCTGTGCCAGATCCTTGGCGCTCTCAAACGTGGCCGGTCTAGCAGCCAAGACATTTCCTTTGGTTGGTTGTGTCAGTCCCCAGATGTACCTCTCGATTTTCTTGCTTTCCGGGATGACCATTCCCGGACAGAGGAGAGCCAGATCACAGAATCTAGCGGTGTAGGCAGCGATGTCGGAACCCTTCATCTTCAAGTTCCAGAGTTCGTGTTCCAACTTCTGCACTTCGCCCCTCGGGCAGTATTCCGCAAGCATGAGTTCCTTCAGTCTTTCCCAACCCATGGCATTAGCCACTGGCAGGGTTAGGGTTTTGACTCGACCATTCCACCAGGTCAAGGCTCTGTCGGTGAAGGTGCAGGCGGCGAACTTCACCTTGTTGGCTTCGGAACAGGCGCAAATTTCGAAGATGGATTCAATCTTCTCGAACCATCGAGTTAGAGCGATAACACCTCCATTTCCGTCGAAGGGCTTGGGTTTTGCGGTCATGAAGTCCTTGTAGGAACACTCCTTTTGATGTCCCTGACTTCCGTCTTGCCATTGGGGGTCGGTTCCACCTCCAGCCCCACCAGCGTTCACTTGTGCCATCGCTACGGTTATGGCAGCGGTCACTGCTGCCTGGAACATGACGGGGTCGAACTGAGGGGGTGGTGGTGGTGGTGGAGTGTCGTCGTTTCTTCTGATGGGTCTTGGTCGGGGAGGCATCTTGTTCTAGAGACAATCAGGAAAAAGAGGATGGTAAGTCCTCAAGATATATAAAACAAGATATATATCATCTTGATAATAAAAGTATACTACTGAGCGACAAGCACAGAGAGGTTACTAACGCAAGTAAGTTATCGCTTAAGAAGAAAGTGGTATCAACACTTGGAATGAATTTGTATACTGAATTTGGCTCTAGCTAAAATACTCCTATAGTATTTTATGTTGAATGTTTTTGGTAAGTTTTAGAACTGCTGTAACACCACAATCACTCCCAAGCACATGTTGGTCATGTCTTGACTGAATATAGTTGATTAGGCTATATTCACCCTAGACATGATTACATAACTGCCCAGGCTTAACCGCAGCGTCCCAACATCCAAATACTTTTGTTATGTTCTATTTAAGACACTGATTCAGGTACTTAGGTATACTTGTATACTTTTTAATAAAATACTTATATTTTTGAAAGTATACTTTTAGTTTAGAGCACTTAGGCCCCTTAATATTTATAGTTGTATACCATGTAAGGTTCGATATACTTAGTTCGCTATAAACAAGGGCTCTGATACCAATCTGTCACACCCCCAAACCGGAACGGCGGAAACATTCGGGGGTGGTTGACGTCATGTGTAGTATCACAACAATTGTATCATAGCAAGCATAGTAAACACAACCAAACATTGAACACATATATGAAAAAGATTTACATTGTTTAATACATAGTTTTGTTCATATCAAAAGTAAAATGGAAAGACGTGACTCTAATGCTTCGACTTCTCCAAATTCTTGAAAGTACCTGTCTACTAATTCCCTGAGAATACAAGCAGTTTTGAAAGAATATCAGCATAAAGCTGGTGAGTTCATAAGCATTTAGTTTTGGTGGAAAAATGTTCTTTTATTCTTTTGAAGAGTGTTTCTCAAGAAAATCCTATATTTTCTTATGAAAGCATGTTTGAAAAACCCATTCCGTCCATGACTTCCCGGTTCGTACTAAATAAGCACAATCCAAGGAGTCATGGAATGAATACGAACGTCCATTAGTAGAAAACAAACCATCAGTTTTAGAAATGCCAGTGTTATCCTGGGAAAATCCTATATTTTCCTTAAAAGCAGGTTATCTGTCCTAGAGGTAGAGATGCCAGTTTAGAAATCCCCGATTACCATTAGCATATATAAAAGTAGTTTTATTACTCAAAATAAAACAAATGAAGATTAGAGTCCGTAAACCAAAATTAGTTTATACTTATTTGCGAGTCGTATAACCATACTTGATATGACCTAGAGACCTTTATAACGTTCTTCAGGCGTTAAGCTAAATGACATTTGTTCACCACAGGCATGCCTGCCTAACTGTAGCTAGCAGTTCTGGTGTGGGATTATCAGTCCCGAATAGATCTATTCACAAATCTCACGCTCTCCCTCCAGGAGACTCTGGTTATACTAAAAGGATTTATCACTGTACACCTAAGAGTACAGTATTGAAGTAGAGCCTCACAATTCTGTATAATCTAGTTTACTAGCGAGAAACAGTATAAAACAATAATTAACCTTGAATAATAGTACTTTATACTCCTGAGAAAACATATAACATAAACTAAATCTGTCATAGTTTACACATATTTATTCATGAAATCTGATTTGGTGAAAACTGCCTAGAGGGTTATCCCAAACTATACCCATTATAGTTTAATAGAGTTGATATGAAATGCTTTGTAAAAACCTTTCTGAAAGCTATGAAATTAGATTTCTAATATAAAAGTTTCCCTTATGAACAACATATTAAAAAGGGATAAAATATTTGAATATGTTATTAAACGTAGAAATCGTTGGATTGTATTAATAAGTTTAAAACTTAATAAAATACTTTGAGTTTGGCTTGTATTCCCCCTGAAAACGTTAAAAACATGGAAAATGTAGGGGTATGAACTCACATGTATTAAGTGGTTCTGACGTGTGGTTGGAAGAGGAGTGCAGAGTGTCAGGTGTAACCTTGAGCACACAACGATCCTAATAGACACATATAGACATGTATGTGTATGAACTTAGTGTATAGACGACCAAATAAGATGGGTAACACCCTTATTGGCTAGGAAACTCTAAGATTTATGGGATACAATCACATATGATTGCATAACTAGGGTATATGGCCACCCTATAGAGTTTATGGTCAAAGAGGTATGACCATTGGAGTTCACGGTCCAAGTGTTCACGGTATTAGGTGTTCACGGTCTTAGTGTTTACGGTTTCAGTGACCTTACGGCCGTGGAGTTCACGGTCTAATGACCTTACGGTCATAATGTTTACGGTCCATGGGTTTATGGTTCCATGGGTTCACGGTCCATGGGTTTACGGTCATTGAAGGGTGTACGGTCTAAGGAGATACAATCGTAAACTCATCAATCTTGCACAAATGATGGTTTTCAAGGGTGTCATTCAAAGGCATCGGATTCTAGGGACCATGCTTATCCTTAGGAAGGGTAAAGGCTATAAGAACACCCTTTATAAGGGTTTACGGCCTATGAAGATTCATAGGACCGTAAACTCTTTTGTTCAAGCAAAGAGTGATGATCTTAAGTCCAAAATGAAGGATTTTAACTCGATTCATGAAGGGGAAGATGATTCTTACGGTTTTTGAAGGCAAAGAAGGTGTTTTAGGTCCAAAACACAACCATGTTCTTGAGGATTCTTGAAGATAACTTGAAGATCTTGGAGGAAAACTCGATGAAGGTAGAGAGAGAGTAGAGAGAGAAAGCCTTTGAAGTGTTTAAAGTGTGAAATGAAGGCCAAATGCTCTATATGTAGGGTAGAGTTCTCGGTCACAAAGGGGGGTCCACCTGACCGTAAACATGTTTACGGTCTACACGAGTTTACGGTCGTAAACTCGTCCTGACCATGAACTCGGTGATTTTCGAGGAAGTTTCAAGTTTTTCGCGTGATTCCCGGTTTATTCCGAATCGTATAAAATACATATTATTTATTTAAAACTTAAGGTCCTTCCCAAATTAAGAAATTTGACCGAATTAAATAAAACCCCAAATTTTATTAACGGAAACTGGGTAAGGATAACGGGAAAAGTTTCAGGTTGTCACAGGTGATGAGAATTAAGATAAGGAAGGTTCAGACATATATTTCCACTTATTACTCTGCAAACTTACATTCCACTTTAAAGATCGTAGTTAAACGTTTAGAATCCTGAACACATAAAATTTCCAAATCTAGGTTAGCAAAGGACCATAGACTCGATCAAACAATACTATCCTAAAGCATATAAGGCATCTTATAGCTATAAGATAAATCATTTAGCACATTAAGCAATTTAGGCATCTTTCCTAAAATAAACTAGTGCTAGTGTCTACTTAGGCATACTTCCTAAATTGCTTAGATACTCATCTCACAATCATCGCTTAGCATTCTAAGTTTAAGTCTACAAATACTACAAATTCTTAGTTTACTTAAACTAATGCTTTGATACCACTGTGACATCCCGAAATTCATGGCCACAAAAGACCGATTTATTTATGCTTATTTAAAATCAGAGTATCCTTTATAAAGAATAATATTGCGAAACTCGTTCCCAAAAACATGATAATGATATTATCAAAACCTTCCCGAGGAAATGTATTTTATGTATATTAAAAATATTGGGATGTCATCGTTAATACAATACATAAGCATAAACAAAAATAATACATGCCTTACACTAGTTTATCTAAACTACTGGCCTATAAGCATCCATAAATCGCTCATCATAACATCACACTTGTGCTCTTGTGCCACTACCTGTAATACAAGAAACTGAGTGGGTCAGGCTTGGGGGCCTGGTGAGCACATAGGGTTTTCAACCCACAATGATTAAATTCTTTTAATTATATATTTTCATCAAAACATTCAACCCGATTACCCATTCCTGTTATCCTCACTTTATATCCCTAAAGCATCTAATTCAGAGGACCTATCGTAAGGAATCATCTTAGGGATAGACAATACTGCTTAGGGCATTCCTTAAAAATATATGTCAATAAGGCAACCATGGGGGATGGAGTACACCTGGTGAGCACTTAGTTCAAAAACACTTACAGGTTGCGACCCTGCTAGCATTCCACTGGATTGTCTAAAATAGTCTATGGTCGTCATCTATACTCTGCTAGACGACTGGATCATATTTAAATTCAAGGTATCTCATTATTTATATCATCTTTCATCTCTTATCTATATCGTCTTACATCTACCCATCATTACCCAATGTTTCTATAGGTAATAAAAATACTTATATAGTTTAAATCAAGTAAAACATGTATAAAAATCGTTCACCTAGCATAGATATCAGGAAATACAAATAATAGGCACATATGTCATGTTATTATCCTAAATACTTTATATCTATGTGTAAGATGAAAGTAACTATGCACTCACTTTCTAAAGTGATGAATCGAAACTCGGACAACGTTTCGCTTTAGCACTTGGCTTTTCCTTTGACGTAACCTAGGTTCAATTAACACTAAGTCTTAGGCTAATATTCCTTATAAATAAAGATAGCCTAGATCCATCATTAATTCCAAAGTCTTTTGATCTATAGGTGATAAGGGATAACCAGGTAGGATCATATTGGAGGTAGATTCTGTTTGGTATACAGAGTATACTGTTTGGAAATCCCACTTTAAACACCTCACTAAATCCATCCTAGGTATCATCCCCGTAAGTAGATCTATCAGTAATACGACATCGGAACTACTGAAGAATCTTATTTATAAATTCATAACAGCGACTATGAATTTTAAACATAAATTACACTAGAATAAAATAGAGTGTAATTTAACTTACAGAGATTCCCTGGACAAAAGTCCGGAAATTACACTGACGGAACTTTGGGCTGACAGCTACTAGATACCGGGCTCCTATGGACTTCTGACTTGCCAAAATATCCTAACTACTAAGGAAAAATTCGGACCAAATCGAGAGTAATCGAGAGAGAGAGAGAGAGAGAGAGAGAGAGAGAGAGAGTTGATTTGGAGAGGTGTAGAGAAGAATGAACTCAAGACCTCTATTTATAAGCTGATCAGTGACCATGCGTGCTGCACACGGGGTCGATGTGGCTCCTGAGGTGCATTGACACATGGCGATCAATGGTTGGGGCATCATGATGGCTTATAGGAGGTTGTGCACAGGGCGCAGACGCGTGCAACGAACTTTAAACTTTAAATCTGCATAAATTCTTCATACGAGCTCTGTTTTTGATGCTCTTTATTTCCACGTGTAGCTACTGACGGGGTCTACAACTTTCATTTAGACTCCATCGGCTAATTTTGAATTTATTTATTTTACACAGGCTTAGACTGCTAAAGCCCGTATAAAATGCATAACTTTGTCATCCGATGTCCGTTTTCGACTGTCTTTTTATCATTGAAATCCTATTAACGAGATCTTCAACTCTGGTTTAGATTGTTTCGGCTAACAATCAACTGACTTAAAATTCAGTATTTGGGCTGTCTACTTCTACGCTGAATCTTAGAAAAATCATAACTTCCTCTATTGAAGTCAAATTTGGATGTTCTCTATATGTACGCTCTCGGTTTAACGGCTACTACCATTTTTGTTTAGATCACTAAGGTAAAAGTAATCTAACAAGAATTTACTATTTACAACGCGCGTTGTCGAATCGGGTCAAATTGCAAACTTCAACAGACCATAACTTCTTCGTTTTAAGTCCGATTTAAGTGCTCCTTATATCCACGAAATCCTTGTTACAACTACTTCAACTTTCGTCGAGGATATTCGGCCTAATTATTATTCTATTTTTGACATGTATTTTATTCTTATTTTATTATGTTTCCGTAAGCATGTATACTACGAATAATTGCACATGAATCACGTAATACTCAAATAATTTCATTTTATTATATAAAATAAGTTACAAATGTTGACCCTAAATATATATAATCTAATTAATGCCTAGCGAGAAACGTAGGCGTTACATCCAACACAAAGTTGGACCACCACCTGAGCCTTCAACTATAAGACGGACCGCTCCCTAGCCTTCAGCATAAGCATGACCGCTCCCTTGGGCCTATGGTAACAACTGGACCGCCTGGGTATCTTGGCGTTCGACACAAAGCAGGACCGCCTCAACCCAACCACAATATGTCGACATATGTATATAAACAAATAACCAACTGGTACAGGTAATCATATAGATTTACGAATCTAACAGGACACTACACCATATCAACTACCTATACATAAGGATACATAACACAATCAAGTGGGCATATGCATATAAACAAATAACCAACTGGTATAGGTAATCATACATATTTACGAATCTAATAGGTCACTACAACATAGCAACATCCTATACATAAGGATAAATAACACAATCAAGTGGGCCAGAATTGGTTCCTTTGACCTAAGAGTATAATGAGGAAAACTCACCCTAAGTTCCAAAAGATAGCTGAACTTATCGCTGCTCCAAATATCGGCTCCACATGTCACCTTTACAAGAAACAAGGACCATGCCTTAACCTAGTACTCAAAATACCCCAAATGACCAAAAGTCAAACTTGGTCAAAGTAAATGGTCAACAATCAAAAAGTCAAAACTCATCTTTTAGCCAGATTACGTAGTACGTAACAACTCTACGCCCTACGTAGATTCCAAAGGAGCAAAATCGGGGAATATATGAGGCTACGCACTGCGTAGCTAGAATTACACCCTGTGTAATAAGTTGAATCCCAACATAATCATTAAGCTCTTAATACAAAAGGTTAAACCCCCAAACTTCCACATCTACACTAGATGAACGTCTTAATGGATAAAGTCTCTGAATTTATCCATTTACATGTATATCAAGGGTATAAACACATAACCTAAGTCCAAAAGGTCATGCAAAGCCCAAAAACACAGGCATGGATGGATGAGAGTGACCAAGCTCTCACCTTTATGGCTTAACAGCCCTAAAAGCGTCTGGAAATGACTCTTCAATGGTATGGCATAGCTCTTACTCATATACACCATGGTTATGGGGTCAAAAGCAAGAAAACCTAATGCTAAACTAGATCTATCATAAAAACTCATCAAGCTAGAGACCTTATACCTCCTGGAGATGTATGAGGGAAAGGAACTTCTAGATCCAATGATGTTTCAAGCTTCTAAGAAAATATACCACCTTCTTCTTTCTTTAAAAAGCACACAAAAATAGTCTTAAGCTCGCAAATGGACCAAAAGAGGATTAGGGTTTCAAAGGGAACGCTTGGGAGGATGGAGGTTGATGGTGGAAAGGTCTCAAGGGTATTAGAGCCTTTAAATAGGGCTCAAAACCCCAAAATTAGGGTTTGGTTCTGAGCCACTACGCACTGCGTAGCTTGATTTACGCTAGACGTAGATAATTTAATCCCCGTATTAAGATTCCATCCTACGTGTTGCGCTGGAGACTATCCTACGCCCCGCGTAGGATCCATCTTCACAAACTCAAGGACTTAATAAAATAGAAAGGAATTTTATTTGAGGAAACTGAGTGTTACAACTCTCCCCCACTTGAACTAGATTTCATCCTCGAAATCCTCAGCTGCAAAATAGCTCCGTATAATTCTCACGTATCTCTGACTCGAGCTCCCAGGTCCACTCGAAACCCTTCCTATGTTGCCGCTGAACCTTGACCAAAGGTATCACCTTGTTGCACAAGGCCTTCGTCTTCCTATCCAGGATAGCCACCGGTCCCTCCAGATAATTTAGGCGCTTATCGACTTGAATTTCGTCTATGGGAACCACCACAGAATCGTCAACCACACACTTCTGAAGCTGAGAAACATGGAAGGTGTTGTGAATCTGATTAAGCTCCTCAGGCAGATCTAATCGGTAGGCCACTTTGCCTACACTGGTCGTTACTCGGAATAGTACGATAAATCGGGGACCCAACTTTTCCCTTTTCCTGAACCGTATGACACCCTTCTATGGTGATACCTTCAGTAAAACAATATCTACGACCTGAAACTCTAAATCGGATCATCGTCTATCAGCATAACTCTTCTGTCGACTCTAAGCTGTCTACAACCTCTGCATGATCTGTTGGATGAGCTCTGTCGTCTGTAGGACCACCTCAGTCCTCCCCATGACCTTATGGCCGACCTCTCCCCAACAAGTTGGTGTACAAGACTTCCTCCCATAGAGAAGCTAGTACATCAGTGCACCAATACTAGAGTGACAGTTTTTGTTGTAGGAAAACTCGGCTAGGGGAAGGTAGGAATCCCAAATCCCACCAAAATCGATGAGACAATCCCTTAACATATCCTCGAGCGTCTGAATGTTCTGCTCACTCTGACCATCAATATGAGGGTGATAAGCCATACTGAAAGGAAACCTCATACCCAACTCCTCATGAAATCCCTACCAAAACCAAGAAGCAAAACACACATCGTGATCAGTACTATCAAAATCGGCTCACCGTGGCAAGCGACAATCTCGTGCACATAAACATCGGCTAATTTCTTGGTTGGAAAATTCTCCTGAATGGCAAGAAAATGGGTACTCTTGGTCAGAAGATCGAAAATGACCCGAATCATATCAAATCCCTTGGCCGTCCTTGGCAACTTGGTGATGAAATCCATAGAGACCTACTTCCATTTCCACATGGGCATTTGCAAAGGCTGAAGCTTGCCATGCAACCTTTGGTGCTCTACCTTGACTATCTGGTAGGTCAAGCATATCTCCACATACCATGTTATCTCTCACTTCATGAATGGCCACCAATAACTAAGTCTCAAGTCTCGGTACATCTTCGTGGCTCTAGGGTTAATCGAGAACCTAGACTTATGCGCTTCCTCCATTACCGTCTGATGGATCCCGCCCGAAATTAGGACCCAAACTCGACCACATTGGGTCAAAAGCCCTCGTCTATCAGTGGCAAACCTACTAATCTGACCCCTAATCCTCTCCTTCTTCCAATTCTCCCTCTTGACTCCCTCGACATGAGACTCTCTGATGAAATCCAAAAGTGGTGAGTCGATGGTCATCCTCATACATAGTCCTTGACCAAAGGCGCCAACCGCATTGCGGCTCAAGGCGTCGGCGGCCACATTCGCCTTCCCTAGATGATAAAGAATCTCACAATCATAATCCTTGACCACATCAAGCCACGTACGCTGCCTCATATTCAAATTCTAATGATCCATAAGATACCTCAGACTCTTATGATCCATTTAAATGGTACAACGGACCCCATAGACATAATGTAGCCAAATCTTGAGGGTAAACACCACTGACCCCAACTCCAAATCATGCATCGGGTATCTAACCTTATGAGGCTCCAACTGCCTGGATGCATATACTATGACACTACCCCGCTGCATGAGCATTGCCCCTAAGTTGTGATCGACACATCATAAAATACTACAAAATCCTCAACACCCTCATAGAAGGTTAATACAAGGGCCTAATTTAACTTCCTCTTCAGGGTCTCAAACACAACTTGTTGCTTAGGCTCCCAATGGAAATCCACACTCTTCTTCGTTAGGCGAGTCAAAGGAACAACAATTTTGGAGAAATCTGAAATGAATCTCCGACAATAACCAGCCAGCCCTAGAAAACTTCCAATCTTATATGGGGACTTTGTAATTTCCCACTGCATCACAGCCTCAATCTTGGCCGGATCAACCAGAATCTCGTTCTGGTTGACGAGGTGTCCAAGAAATTGGACCTCTCGTAACCAGGAACTCATAATTGGATAACATGGCATAAAGCCTTTCCTGTCTTTGTACTCCTAACAACTCCTGAAGATGCTCCTCATGCTACTCCTTAGTCTTGGAGTAGACCATAATATCATCAATAAAGACAATAACTGACCGCTCGAGCATCGGACGGCATACCCGGTTTATCATATCCATGAACGTTATGGGTGTATTGGTGAGCCCAAACGGTGTCACCACGAACTCGTAATGACCATAACGGGTTCAGAACGCTTTCTTCTCCACATCCTCCTCCCTAACTCTCATCTGGTGGTAACCCAACCTAAGATCAATCTTGGATAACCAAGATGCACTCTAAAATTGATTAAAGATATCATCAATCTTAGGGAGTAGGTAAAGATCAATCTTGGACAACCAAGAGCCCAAAATGGACTGCCTCTTCTCTCTTGTCTGGGTCTATATCTCAATCTCCCTCCTCCGAACGAAAGACTGCAACTCGGAGAGGGAACCATACCTATGGGTCGACACAAAATTTTGTAACACCCCAGTTCAGGTAAATTTCCATTTTAAGCTTAAGTGAAAATTTTATTGCAATATAAGTCCTTACGCCATGCGTACTTGGGCGTACGCATGGTATAGTCCATTAATGAAATCGTGCATGCATGTGAGTACATTGTACGTACTCACGAGTATGTTGGGCGTACGTAGCTAGCAAGTAAACCCTAATTTTTAGGGTTTGAGTACTATTTAAGCATCCTTAACTCTCCAAAACCTTTTCCCTTATAAGCCTCCATCTCCTAAATCTCCCCTTGCAAACCCTAATCCATTGTGTGAGTCTTTTGAGCTTGAAAGTGTATTTTTGGTGTTCTTGAAAGAAGGAGAAGGAAGTGGAATCATCTTGGAAGCTCAAGGAAACCTAGATCCAGAAGTATCCCACCCTCAAGCATCTTTTGGAGCTATAAAGCTCGGATCTTGATGCATGTTTGCTTTGGATCTTACTATTTCTTAGGTTTTATGCTTTTTAGTCCCATAATCTTTGTGTTCATGAATATAGCTTACTCTAACCCATAAGGGTTGTCCTTCCAGATGTTTTTAGGTGCTTAGAACCATAAAAATGTGATCTTGGTCCCTTTCCTTTCTTCATGCATGAGATATGAGGTTTTGGTTTGTGTATTAAGTTAGGTTTTAGTTGTTGAACCGTTTCTAGCCTTGGCAAGTCATAAAGTTGGAAAATTTATGACTTAGAATGTTATTTGGGACTAGATATTAGCTTTGGATGTGGTTTATTAATAGAATAAGAACTTAATAGAGAAAAGGAAGTCAGTCGAGTACGTTGGGCGTACCTAGTGGTACGTTGCGTGTACCTGGTTGATGCCCCGTAATCTGCCAAGGGAGCATTACACTAGGCGTAGTGGCTGAATACATTGAGCGTACTCGGTCTGTGTTGACTTTGTTGACTTTTTGACTTTTGACCTTTGACCTAGAGATTTACCAAGTTTGACTTAGGGGTATTTCGGGTATTTTGAGTAGTAGTTTGAGTTTGGGGCACAGTTACTGTATGGTTGACCGATAGAGTCTGCAGTTGGAGCAGTGATTTGTTTAGCTACATTTTAGACTGTGAGGTGAGTTTTCCTTAATGTACTTGTGGGTGGAAGGCACCAATGTCGGCCCATTGGATTATGTATCCTGGTATATTGGATTTATGTTATGTTGTTTATATGATAGACCGATAGATTTGTATGATTACCTGTGTTCACTAAGTATGTGTTAGACTGGTAGATCTGTATGATTACCTGTATTTGATAGTTATTATTTTTATTGTATATTTTGACATGTTATGGTTTGATGGGTTGAGGCGGTTCTACTTTGTGCTGAAGGCCAAGATACCCGAGGTGGTCCGGATAGGCTGAAGGCCCGAGAGGCGGTCCAGTAAGACTGAAGGCCCGGAGAGCGGTCCAAATAGGTTGTATCCATGTGAGGTGGTTCAATCAGGATAAAGGCTCATATATTCATGCTATTATCCGTATGGTTGTGTGTGGTATTTGGGGGAACTCACTAATCTTTGGCTTACAGTTTGATTGTTATGGTTTCAGGTACTTCAGAGGATAGGGGCAAGGCGAAGGCTTGATCATGTACATCCTTTGGATTTTATGAGATTGGATTTTGGGAAACTTTGATTGTGATTTTGACATTTGGAAACTATGTTTTGTAAACAATTATGATTTTTGGATTGGTTTTAAAATTAAAATTTTTACCTTGATTTTTGGGATGTTATGCGGATCTCCGTATTGAGCATGATTAAGTAGCGGGACATTTAAACCTGCTCCGAAGCAGCATACTCGGGGAAGAAAAGAGCTCTCTTAGTAAACGTATTGGTGCTCTCCGTTACCGACTCTGTCGTCTACTTCAGCGACAGATACTCCTAGGCTAACCTCTCCCTCTCAACCAACGAAACGTACTCAACATGAAACATATTAAGGAATTGCTCCCAAGTCATTGCGGCCCTCTCCGCAGGAGAATTAGCACCGGTGACCAGCTTCCACCAATCCTTCTCCCCCAAACAAAGAAGGTTGAAGGAAAACTTGACTTTCAGGTCCTCTGCGCACGAGCATGTAAAGAAACACCCCTCCACATCAAATATCTGCCTCATGGCCATGATCAGATCCTTGACCCCGTCTAACTCCGGGGGATTTGTGTTGCTGAAGTCCCAGTTCTGCAACATCCTTCTCCCCTAAAATCCCACAACAACGACCGTGGCGGCTGCGACAACAACAGCCTTTGTGACGATAGCATAACGCTCGTTAAAGATATCGATCATTGTTGTCTTAATAGACCCAAAAACTTTTGGGATCGCCTCCCTCACAACCATGGTTACCTGGGTGGTGATCATCTCACGGATCTCATCATCAGTCAATCCTAGCCTCTCTGGGATGCCAACTCCTGATCCAAAACCTCTAGTGACCGCCATACTAAAAAACAATTCACAATACATTAGAAAAGCAATAAATCATACTATTACCACTTTACAGGATCACTAAACCCTCATGGTTCGTGCTTCCTTGATACACGTACGAGTCATGTGCTTCCATTAGTACGAGCCCATACAACCTTCCACACATACTCATATTTTTCTCAAGGATCATCACGGACCACCTAACCACAAGGCCAAAAAACTAGAATATGAATACATCCTATACTCACTCTCTCGAGAGTGGCTAATCGTTCCTCAAGCTGGCCCACTACAAACCATAATCACTCATGAAAATTCCACTAACCTTGTAGCCTCTCGTGTATTCTAATCATACATAACACTGGATTTGATAGACAATCGAATACTTGATTCTACCCTAAGCCCAAAACTAAACAAGGAACATGAAATAAGGCTAAATCAAACATTCTTTGGCTATAAAATCTTAGTTATGTACAACTATGATGCATACACTAAGCAACCACAATAATAATGTTAGTTCCATATAACACGTTGTTAGGTGCATTTTATGCACCTATTTTGCACCTTTATTCCACGCCATTGCATTGCATTTAGGCTAAACTCCATGCATTTTACATGTTTCCGGGATATTTCTTGATATTATTTCACTCGCAGAATTCTATGATGTTTCAGGGACTTTTGGAGGTAGGATCTCTCTTAGGGAAGTAACTAGAAGGTGCGGATAAGATTCTACAACTTTCAGATCAAGGAGGAAGAAGTTGATGAAAATTGAGGAAATCTCGCAGTTAGAGATTTCCACGGCCGTGGAAATTTACATGTTGCATCCAACTTTTTGTGTTTCCACGGTCCGTGTAAACGACAATGTAAATTTCTGTGGGCCATGGAAACGTGGACGTGGGTTTAGTGGCAGTTTCTCATCTTTCCTAAAACCAGGCTATTGACTTCATTTTTCCATCTATCGATTTTGGGAGGACTTTATGCGATTTTGTGGAGAATTTTGGAGTTGATTAACACTTGGGAACATTTGATTCCATTTTGTAAGCACTTTAATTTCATGTTCTAGACTTGTGATCTTGTTCTAGTCATGAGTAGCTAGAACCCTAAATTCTGCAACTTTATGTTTTGACTCTTTGGTTGTGATTTCAATCATATGACTTGATGTTTGCTTTCAATATCTATCTAGTGAATTTAATTTTGTTTCAATCGAATGTTTGATTCTAATTTTATTTCTTATTGACCATTTGAATTAGGGTTAGATTAATCAAGTTATCTAAATTGCAAAATACGTAATTGTTTTGAGAATTAGACTAAGTAACAAGCACTAAACTGATTTTCATTGAATGAATTTAGTGTAAATCATATTCACACAATCTTACGTCCCCGAGCTTGTGGGGGGTATTGGGTGTTGTTGGGAACATTCATATCACACTTAATTTAACCTTTCAATCTAATACTAAGAGCTTATTTAGGTTAGGTTAGTGAGGTTAGGGTTAATCAAAGAGCTTATTTTGGTTAATTAATGTGGTGAATGTGAAGTGTTAGAGCTTGTTAGCACTTCCAAGTACCAACTCAGGTAGAATTGAATAAATATCATGTCATCTTGGAATCACATTGCTAAGTCATCATATATAGAGTTGGAGTCTTTATAAATTCTGAATTTATCTCAATTAGTTAATCTTTTTCTTGTTTCTTTAATCATTCTAATAAATTCATTGCATACAAAATCTCCCTTTTTTACTTTTGGTGACCCAAGTACCTTTTCAAAAAGGTATAAACTTTAGCCCCATGTCTCTATGAATCGACCTTGCTTATCATGTACTATTCTTTTAGTGAAATATAACAGTGTTCTTTTGGAGTATATTGTATCCCTTTCATTTGTTGGGTTTGACACACCTAACAAATTGGTGCCTTTGCCTGGGGCACGATGTTACTAATTGTTTTATGTCGAAATTTTTGTGAGCAAGTACACCTCTAAAAAAACAAAAAAAAAGTATGGCTCATAAATGAACACTCCTTACATTAAAGACCAACTTTCTGAGCTATCCCAGTTAGTTATGATGATTGGAAATGACCAGAGTGTGTGGCTACACACCTATTCCATACAATTTTTATAGTCAAAATGGACATCATACCAACATGTGTCCATATTTACAAGGAGAATGGGAAGAAGTACAATAAATGGGAAGTTAGTACTGGCCAAACCAATGGAGTTATGATCAACCTCAACATGATTAATGGTGGGACAACAACCAAGCTTGGGGAAACAACCATCACCAAAACCCATACCAAGCTTGTGAAAATGACCAATACCAACAAACTCCATAGTTCCAACAACCATATCCTCCACATCCTCAAGAAACTGAAACGTCGAGCATGTCATTGGAAGGTATTGTGAAAATCATTGCCACTAATACCCAAATCTTACAGGAAACAACCAAAGGTAACCTCAAAAGCTTAGATAAAAAATTGCACAACTTACTCAATCAGTGAGTATAATGGAAGCTCAAGGCGAATTACCATCGTAAGCTAAAGAAGACCCAAGACATATCGTTTCTAACATCAAGTTGAATGATGGTAAAATATGTGATGACCCAAGATTGCAATTTGAACACGAGGAAGATGAGGAAGAAGTAAAAGTGGAAAAGGATGTCAAGGAAGTTATAGAGGAGGTGTTGGAGGTTGACAAAAAAGAGGTTGAGCGACGCATTACCAATGAGAAGATCATTTCACTGATAGACCAACCATAAGAGCTAAAAACGATAAATCTGTTGGACCCTTCAAAGGATATGTATCTCGAGAAGGAAGACACCCAACCAGTCATCAACTTGACCACCCTATCAAAGAAGGAAGAGTTGATCCCCTCACTTGACAACTAAAATGAAAGGGGTCGGTTGGACGATTGTTGTCATTAAGGGTCTAAGTCCAGTATGGTTCCCATGCAAAAATAAATTCAAGTACAAGATAAGTATCCCATTGGAGGAAGTAGTAAGAAGGATGATGTGTTTAAGAGCCCCACCTACTTAGATTGATGCATCTCAGGGGCCACATCGAGCCAACGACTTTAAAGAAGGGCGGCTAACCGGGAGGCAATCTGGGGGTATTTTTGTCCTTTCTTTTAAAACTTTTTTTGTCTTTGGTAAATTTCAAACTTGTTTTTTTATGCCTAGCAAGTGAATCTCAGGCTCCAAAAATGTTTCGCGGATAGCTTGGGGAGGGTGAAGAGGAGGTTCTCGCCACAATTACGAGGCTCCAAAAACAATTTGGTAAATTCTTTCCATATCTTTAATCGTTCATATTTTGCTTAAAAATTCAATTGGTGTGCAGTTATGAATATTTTGGACCCATTCCCAACATGGCTACCATACTCCACCACCCCCAATAATTAGATAGTTTAGCCCTTTTTGTGTATCGGGGACGATGTTATATTTTAAGCTTGGGGAGGGGAATCCATCCATGAAAATTGATCCCGTTGCATGTAGGTTGTAGTTTTGTACATATTTGTTGTGCATATTTTCTTTGCACTACATATTTTCTTTTTCTTCTTTTACTTTTTCTTTTGCATATTTTTCTTTTAAGTTTCTAAAAAAATCCAAATTTTTTCTCATTTGCATCAAACTTAGAAAACTCCAAAAATATTTTGTTCTATGTTTGTTTTTATCCAATCCAAGGCAACCTAATATTCTAAAAAATAAGAGTTGAGTTGGTAAGAAAGTCGTATGCCTTGAGATTAGACTTGCTCATTTTTATTGAAAATCTTAAAGCGAACTAATCACACACGGAGACACCTCCTGAAGCTACTCATGCAAAACAGAAAATGAAAAGGTTCTCAAACCAAAGCATAATGATAGGTGTAGGTTAGCCTTTGGAACACACGACCGGTCTTATGAGTAGTAATTGCTCAATTTAACCTAAACTCCAAATTCAAGAGAATCATAAAAAGAATATAAAATTTTAGTGCCCCGAACCTTCCAGCGCTCTAAAAAGTCCTTCTGCCTATTCCCTTCTAAGTACCCTTCTTGGGGACATTGTTTCTAACTATACTTACGGGTTCATGCGTGTTAACATCAGTCCCTCAAAAATGCCTTAGAAGTCTCCCACGGTCATAAACCGTGAGATGTCCCAACAATACAAAAAAATCAAGGACAAAAATATAAAGAATTAAGCCAAAAAAAAAGTATCGAGTCACAGAGTCAATAAGTGGAGTTTTGAGTCGTCGAGTCAATAAGTGGACAAGTCCACAAGTATCTTTAGTCAAGAGTCATTAAATGGATAATTCCACAGCAACTTGCGTTGCATAAATAAATACAATTAGGAAAACTTGGCTGCCAAAAGATCCTCTTGGACTTGAACTTGAACTCATGACATTGGACTGATTGTTAACTACTTTGACCGGTGTAAGTGGTTTGAAACATCTAAGCAATCTTGGTAAATCCTAGGGAAGTTTTAGAAAAGATTTTTTAGAAAAAGATTTTTGTTGGTCAACAAATAGTTGGATTCAGTCATTGTCATGTTTTGTAAAATAAAGATGATTGAGCATATTTTTCATCACATATGTTTTCACAAAAGTAAGTGATATGGGCATATTTAGTTATAAAAATCATGCATGATCTTAATATTTTATGTTAATTTTATCTCAAATAATGAAACAGCGGTGATTAATTAGCTTAAATATTTCATTTTCAGCAACAAAGACATGCTCGAAAGGAAAATGAAGCGGAATTGGCGATTGGAAGCTTGGATCTTGGATTTTGAAGAAAGAAGGATGTTGCTGGACAGCTTGACCCCTCGTCAGTGTGTTGGCCATATCTCATGAACCGTACCTCCGATTGACGAGATTCAAAATGTTCTGAAAACTAAACACAATTTCGGACGACTTTCGTGTTTTGAGAAAATGTTGATTCCAAATGGACTCGACGAGTAGGCCATCAACTCGACGAGTTGGTCAGAAGTTTCGCGATTCTTGACTTTGACTTGCCGTACACGGGATTTTAAGTGATGGACTCGCCGAGTCAGTCAATGGACTCGCCGAGTAGCCCCTGTTTCAGAATATATATATAGAAACGCTTCTCATTCGAACCCTAACGAATGGGGGAAGCTTTGGACGATTTTTGGAGGCCAGAAGGGTTCTTACAAGCTGTGGTTTTCGAGATTTCAACTTAGATATCAATTTGGAAGAAGATCAAAGGCAATAACACATTACTTTTATCTTAATCTTTTGCATGAACCATGTTTCAATCATTAGATTATGTTTTTGAGTTTGTTTTTACTGCAATTATGAACTAAAACCTTTATCTTCTGTTTAGGGTAGATGATTTTGTGAATATGGATTGATTTTATGGTTAGGATTAATTTCAATTGGTGATATTGTTTTGTTAAGCTTGTTAAAGAACCTCATATGTTAATAACAACTATTCTCTGTTAATAAATCAGTAATTAAGTTGTATGAATATCTCTTAGTTATTAATTTCATATGACTTATGTGACCACGTAGTTATATGTCTAGGAATAACGAATGTGAAACTAGAATTAACTAGAAGATAGGTAAGTTAATGTGTGAGCTTGTGTGACGAACCATCAACAAGGGAGTTAATTGAATTAGCATATTTGATTAGCTCATTACAAGTCTTACTTAATCCGAATCAATAAACTAGGAAATATATTAGTTTAATCAACTGGCCACTGCTTGAATTGGTATGTTTTCTATGGATTCGTAATAGCGAACGTGAACCTAATCACATTAATCGGTAGCCAAATCCAATTAATCCATTGCACTTGCCATAAAATCAATCATAGAAGTAAATGAATCGAACCTAAACAGAAGTCTTCTCCATTATTGAATTTAGTTGATTGTTTATTTGCTTTAGCTGTTAGTTGCTTAGTTTGCGTGTTATTTGATTGCTTAAGTTTCTAGTCTTGCAAAACTAGAGAAAATCCCATTTCTATTACTTGTTATATTTAGATAATATTAGCATTTATTTTAATTGTTTACCATTCCCTGTGTTCGATACCCTACTTGCTTGAACTATATTACTAATCGATAGGTACACTGTCTTTCGTGTGTTTATTTTATGTCTAAGTTAGTAGGATTAAAACTAGTTGGTTTCACACACATCAAGTTTTTGGCGCCGTTGCCGGGGAACGGTTCAAATAGTTAATTTTATTTGCTAATTGTTATCGTTTTTATTTTATTGATTAATTTTTTTTATTTAGTTTAATTTTTATTTTTATTTTTATTTATTATGTATTTTCCAAATCTCGATGCTCTTGATGCTTTTCTTGAGGAAGTAGTACAGGAAATTGAGCAAGAAGATGAGGAGTATGACTCAGATGAAGATTTGAAGAAATTTGGAAGATGGTTAGATAACATCTTGCCCAACACACAAGGGACATCTGAGTTACAAGATATAAAGTTACAAGATGAAGAATTTAATCCAGAAAAAGATTTGGAGGAGCTGGAAAGGTTGCTAGCAGAGAGGTCGGACGAAGAACAAGAACAAGCTGAATTGCAGGAACCAAGTTGTGGTTTGACCATTACCACGACATGGCCCCATGTTCTTTCGGTTTGTGTTTTGAAGCATGGGGTGACGATTCCAATTTTGGAGAAAGTTCTGAAGCGCGATCCATTTCTGATTAGTACCCGACCGGTCCCAACCCTTATCAAGATTCTTGGGTTTTACAAATTCAAGCGTGTTTGCCCAATTTTAGAAGCAAAGAGCCAAATTTTACAATTTGGTCCAAAGAAAATATTCAATGCAACAGATGAATTGAAATTGATTTTATTGGAAGTTTATTAAGTTGGGAGTCCAGCTAAAGACTCGCACAAAAAGAAGCGCTTGCGGGAGGCAACCCGTCATTAGAAATATAGGGTGAGGGATAGAATGAACGAATAAAGCGTGAGTAATAAAACGTGGGATCGAGTCTAAAATGAGAAGAATGGGAGAATTGAGTCTAATTACGAGTCTGGTAATTAAACAGCTGAAGGGATGTGCTTTTACTGAAGAAAAATGAGGGGGAATATTGCTATAATAATCTCCTCAAACCCCATAAACAAACCTGAAGCAGGAGCTAATTTTACTCAGTGCAGAAAACTCGTCGAGTTCCATTCAGATACTCGACGAGTCCATGCGAAAAAACCCGACTGTTACCACTTTTATCGACTTAACTCGGCGAGTTTACTATTAACTCGATGAGTTACTCTGTCTCTTACCTTCAAGATTGGTGATTTGATTCCATTTGACATGGGCATTGTCTATATTTTTGAAGATCATTTCCGAGCATTTCCAAGAAGCTTTTTCCTCGATATTTTGGAGTTGTCAACCACACGAGACGAATGACACCCAAGGCATGGATGAAGATGGAGCTTTGCATGAAGAAATATCAACCTCGCGACTACTATCCCAGGGGAGTTTGTTCCAATTCCCTCTTTACATTGTTATTTTCTTTATCATGCATGATATGCAATGGGGACATTGCATAAATTAAGTGTCGGGTAGGGAGTTGGTTACATTAGTTAAAATTTTAGTTAAATTTTGAAAATTTTGAAATTTTTGCATTAAAATTGCTAGGGCTAAATTAGAAAATTTTGGTAAAAGCAATTAGGGTTCATGCTAGTATTATGTTTGATGATTTTATGAAGACCAAAATGTTTAGTTGAGCCTATACACGTTATAATGCATTTGTGGCCTCCTTTATTCTAGTGAAATCATGGGACAAAAACACAACCTCGCTTAGTTTGAGGGATGCAATATGTTTAGCATCGTGTACCAGAAATGCATCCAGGAAAATTTTTATATTTAATCAATAAAGGTTGAAGTTGAGCGCCCTTGCTTAAGCATGTAGGTTTTGAGTGGAAAAAGTGAGTTACATGTAAAAAAAAGAGAGAGAATTACAAGAAAAGTTGTAAGAATTTTGCAGCAGTTAAAGTGAAGATCAAAAGATCAAAATTCCGAAAAAGTTAAAGATACCAAAAATCAAACAAAGAAGGTGGTGAATTCAAAGAAATCAAAGATCAAATTATCAAAGAAGTGAAGAATTCCAAAGAGCTCCATAGTGGTATCGAAAAAAGTTGTAATTTTTTCTTGATTATGTATGCTTGGGTTGCTTGACTAAAAATACCTTGAGGTTAGGAAGTTTTCTGCGGATGGATTCGGAGGGATGCATAAAATGAGCGTTGTTCAAAAGAAGTGGGCGAGTGTTTATGAGGATTGTAAGTATTTAGGATTAAGGGGGTCCTTAGGAAAAATTTTAGACACAAATGCATGCGTTGTGGTCTTGACATAACGGCTGGGTTTGATTGGATTGTCGTATGTGATATTGGTGAGCTAAAATTCAGTTTTGCTTGGGGGCAAGCAAAAGTCAAGTGTGGGGTATTTTGATATGGGCATATTTAGTTATAAAAATCATGGATGATCTTAATATTTTATGTTAATTTTATCTCAAATAATGAACCAAAGGTGATTAATTAGCTTAAATATTTCATTTTCAGCAACAAAGACATGCTCGAAAGGAAAATGAAGCGGAATTGGCGATTGGAAGCTTGGATCTTGGATTTTGAAGAAAGAAGGATGTTGCTGGACAGCTTGACCCCTCGTCAGTGTTTTGGCCATATCTCATGAACCGTAACTCCGATTGACAAGATTCAAAATGTTCTGAAAACTAGACACAATTTCGGACGACTTTCGTGTTTTGAGAAAATGTTGATTCCAAATGGACTCGACGAGTAGGCCATCAACTCGACGAGTTGGTCAGAAGTTTCGCGATTCTTGACTTTGACTTGCCGTACACGGGATTTTAAGTGATGGACTCGCCGAGTCAGTCAATGGACTCGCCGAGTAGCCCCTGTTTCAGAATATATATATAGAAACGCTTCTCATTCGAACCCTAACGAACGGGGGAAGCTTTGGACGATTTTTGGAGGCCAGAAGGGTTCTTACAAGCTGTGGTTTTCGAGATTTCAACTTAGATATCAATTTGGAAGAAGATCAAAGGCAATAACACATTACTTTTATCTTAATCTTTTGCATGAACCATGTTTCAATCATTAGATTATGTTTTTGAGTTTGTTTTTACTGCAATTATGAACTAAAACCTTTATCTTCTGTTTAGGGTAGATGATTTTGTGAATATGGATTGATTTTATGGTTAGGATTAATTTCAATTGGTGATATTGTTTTGTTAAGCTTGTTAAAGAACCTCATATGTTAATAACAACTATTCTCTGTTAATAAATCAGTAATTAAGTTGTATGAATATCTCTTAGTTATTAATTTCATATGACTTATGTGACCACGTAGTTATATGTCTAGGAATAACGAATGTGAAACTAGAATTAACTAGAAGATAGGTAAGTTAATGTGTGAGCTTGTGTGACGAACCATCAACAAGGGAGTTAATTGAATTAGCATATTTGATTAGCTCATTACAAGTCTTACTTAATCCGAATCAATAAACTAGGAAATATATTAGTTTAATCAACTGGCCACTGCTTGAATTGGTATGTTTTCTATGGATTCGTAATAGCGAACGTGAACCTAATCACATTAATCGGTAGCCAAATCCAATTAATCCATTGCACTTGCCATAAAATCAACCATAGAAGTAAATGAATCGAACCTAAACAGAAGTCTTCTCCATTATTGAATTTAGTTGATTGTTTATTTGCTTTAGCTGTTAGTTGCTTAGTTTGCGTGTTATTTGATTGCTTAAGTTTCTAGTCTTGCAAAACTAGAGAAAATCCCATTTCTATTACTTGTTATATTTAGATAATATTAGCATTTATTTTAATTGTTTACCGTTCCCTGTGTTCGATACCCTACTTGCTTGAACTATATTACTAATCGATAGGTACACTGTCTTTCGTGTGTTTATTTTGTGTCTAAGTTAGTAGGATTAAAACTAGTTGGTTTCACACACATAATTAAGACCATAATTTGTTTAATGTGCTAACCTAATACCAGTAATAATGAACAAGTGTTGTAAGTTTTGATTTCGATGAGTTGCGTTAGGGAGTTGCCAAAAGTCTTGTTTTCACTATTATATCTTTATGGGGCTAATGCCAAGTTGATTCAAGGCACAACAAGTACATTCTCAACTATGCTGCAAAAATTAGGTTAATTAGGTTGGAACCCTTTCATGTTTGTCTTGGTTATTGCATTAATTTTCAAAAGTTTGGATTTTGATTTTTGATTTCTTTTTTTCTTCCTACCAGTTGGTACTTTTGTTTTGTTCTTTCTTGGGGACAAGAAAGGCTTAAGCTTGGGGAGATTTGTTAGGTGCATTTTATGCACATATTTTGCACATTTATTCCACACCATTGCATTGTATGTAGGCTTAACTCCATGCATTTTACATGTTTTCGGGATATTTCTTGATATTATTTCACTCGCACAATTCTATGATGTTTCAGAGACTTTTGGAGGTGGGATCTCACTTAGGGAGGTAACTAGAAGGTGCGGAAAAGATTCCAGGAAGAAGTTGATGAAAATTGAGGAAATCCCGCAGTAAGAGATTTCCACGACCGTGGAAGTTTTAGCCTTGAATTTCCAGGGGCCGTGGAAATGTACCTGATGCATCCAACTTTTGGTGTTTCCACGGTCCGTGTAAACGACAATGTAAATTTTTGTGGGCCGTGGAAACGTGGACGTGGCTTTAGTGGCAGTTTCTCATCTTTCCTAAAATCAGGCTATTGACTTCATTTTTCCATCTATCGATTTTGGGAGGACTTTGGGCGATTTTGTGGAGAACTTTGGAGTTGATTAACACTTGGGAACATTTGATTCCATTTTGTAAGAACTTTAATTTTATTTTCTAGACTTGTGATCTTGTTCTAGTCATGAGTAGCTAGAACCCTAAATTCTCCAACTTTATGGTTTGACTCATTGGTTGTGATTTCAATCATATGACTTGATGTTCACTTTCAGTTTCTATCTAGTGAATTTGATTTTGTTTCAATCGAATGTTTGATTCTAATTTTATTTCTTATTGGCCATTTGAATTAGCGTTAGATCAATCAAGTTATCTAAATTGAAAATTTCGTAATTGTTTTGCGAATTAGACTAAGTAACAAGCACTAAACTGTTTTTCATTGGTTTAATTTAGTGTAAATCATATTCATACACTCTTATGCCCCTGAGCTTGTGAGGGGTATTGGGTGTTGTTAGGAACATTCACATCAAACTTAATGCAACCTTTAATCTAATACTAAGATTTTATTTAGGTTAGGTTAGTGAGGTTAGGGTTAATCAAAGAGCTTATTTTGGTTATAATGAGGAAAACTCACCCCAAGGTCCAAAAGATAGCTGAACTGATTACTGCTCCAAATACCGGTTCTACAGGTCACCTTTACAACAAACAGGGACCAAGCCTCAATCTACTACTAAAAATACCTCAAATGACCTAAAGTCAAACTTAGTCAAAGTCAACGATCAATAATCAAAAAGTCAAAACTCAACATTCAGCCAGATTACGCCATGTGTGACAACTCTACACCATGTATAGAGTCCAAAATCGGGGAAAAAATGAGGCTACACAGAATTACGCCCCACGTAATAAGCTGAATCCCAACTTAATTATAAAGCTCTTAATATAGAAGGTTAAACCCCCAAACTTCCAGATCTACACTATATGTACGTCTTAATGGATAAAGTCTCTGACTTTATCCATTTGCATGCATATTAAGGGTACAAACACATCACCTAAGTCCAAAAGGTCTTCTAAAGCTCAAAAACACATGCATGGATGGATGAGAGTGACCAAGCTCTCACCTTTATGGCTTAACAACCCTAAAAGCATCTAGAAATGACTCTTCAGTTGTATGAATTAGCTCTTACTCATATACACCATGGTTATGGGGACAAAAGCATGAAAACATAAAGCTAAGCTAGATTTATCATTAAAACTCATCATGATAGAGACGTTATACCTCCTGGAGATCGATGAGGGAAAGGAACTTCTAGATCCAATGTTGATTCAAGCTTCTAAGCAACTCCATCACCTTCTTCTTTCTTCAAAAAGCACAAAAAAAACTCTTAAGCTCATAAATAGACTATAAGGGAATTAGGATTTCAAATGGAACATTTGGGAGGATGTAGGCTGATAATGGAAATGTCTCAAGGGTATTAGAGCCTTTAAATAGGGCTCAAAACCCCGAAATTAGGGTTTGGTTCTGTGCCACCACGTGCTACGTAGTTTGATCTATGCAGGGCATAGATCATTTAATCCCCGCATTAAGATTCCCTCTTATACATTGCGTAAAAGACTATCCTACACCCTGCGTAGAAGCCAACTTCACAAACTCAAGGACTTAATAAAATATAAATGAATTTTACCTGAGGAAACTGAGTGTTACAGACAAACTTGAAATTACCATGTTATCCTTATCTATTTTTTTTCTAATATTTGTTTATGATTCAGTAATTTAGAAAATAAAAGTAAATAAGTTATAAAATGAACGGTTCCTACTGTCCCACATCCCCTCTCCACTCTAAACGTCCACCAGTGACCATCATTCACCCCTCCGATGACCATCCTCCACAACAGTAACAACTACAAGCTGAAATTAACGACATCATTAAGCTAAATAAACTAGATTAGATAATTCGATCAAATTATCTACATAACTAGATCTCAAGCAATGTAAAACAAATTAACCAAGTCATGAGATTATGTAAACCTTCCCAACAGTGGCCTTCATGCTCCTCTTCGGCCACCACCCCTCGCTTTCTGACCACCACCCTGGCCCACCCCTCTGTATTTCTGACAACAACATAAGGCTTCAGATACAAAACCAAAATACAATGATATGGTCTCAAATTCCCTTCAATTGAGTTGTAAGGTGATGATAATGTTTGGTTTTTTTTCCAATTAAACCGACCATCATGTTTCATGCTCTGAAGTAACGACAAACGGCTTTTGTAGGGGTTCAATTGAGGCCAAATGCTTTGGATCCACTTCAGATCAAAAGAACCTCATGGTTGGAGTTCACACTAATTTGCTAAAAAAAACACAATTGGGTTGCTCCATCATTGCTTGCTTTATTGAAGCAGAAACCTCGACCAATACACACACATTCACCCCTAAAAGTAATCTAATTTCATGTCTTATTTCCTTATTCTCCTTTTAGATATTATTCCTGAATTTTTGTATTTTCTTATGTAAATCAGAAATTGATTGTGTTTTGTATATGTGAGAGAGGGAGCGATGGGAGTATGAAACAAAAGGTGTGTGTGAGGGTTTATTGGAGAAGGTTTTAGAGGAAGTGCGAGGTGGTGATCAATTTCTAATAGGCAAGGAATAAACAGCGATGAGTTATTCCAGGTTGTATGGTGATGGAGCTCCGACGAACACCATTTGTTACAACTGATGACAGTGGCGACAACAAGAGAAGGATGTTGTTAATGTTGGAGGACATCCAACGATTGAAGAGAGGAAGACGATGAAGGTCTGGTACATCAATGGGAAAGAAGGGGTGAACGGGTAAGGGGGTGTTGGGGACCTACATATTTTTATTATTTTTTAATAAATTAGGAATATTAAAAAGGTAAAGGAAAAATAGTAAGGGTAACTTAGTCTTTTTATATCGATTATGAACCAAAACCATAATGAAAACAAACCTTAAGGATGGTCCGAGTTAAACTTTATATATAGGGACCTAGTGCGTAGATAACCCAAAACCATAGGGACCATTCGTGTAATTTACCCTAAAAATAAGGAATAATCTTTTAAATTTGAACATAATCCAAAACCGCAAACAAACTTGCTGAAAATGACCCTCCATCTAATTTTTAAAGGGTTTGGACAATTTTCAGAAAAAAAAATAATATCATAAGGACCATTTTTGCAGTTTTATAATATTTTAAAACGCTTGTTATAATTTGACATGGATAAAAAATAAGTAAAAAAAAATATTTAATTTCTCCAAAAATAAACACCATATTAACATTTATATAAACAGGTTATACTAGTCTTCCTCTATCTCATTTTTTTTTCACTTTTTTTTTGAAACGCTGCGAAAACCTCACAATATATTTCAATGGTGACCCTGAGTTCGAGCTCTACAAACTCAGCCCTCAATGAGATTTACAAGGAAAACTTCACACACATGAGACATAATTGCACAAATTTAATAGGTTTAAAGATTTGAACTCCTGACCTTAAACTTACGTAGATATCAAACCCGATATATCAATCCAACTAGGTTGGACATCACTTGTCTCTATCTCAATTAAATTTATAATATTTACTCGGTTATGAGCTCACACCGGTTCCTCAAAGCCTAGGCGGCTAGGCCACACACTATGTCAATCTTTTCATCATTATATTCTTTTAATAATCAAAGATGTAATAAAATTTCCTTGTAGGCTTGTAGCTCAAAATGTTCATTTTGTCTCAACTAGGTTCAATATACATTGCAATTGTTAACATTATCGCTTCTCAACTAAAACACATCCTTTACGACAATATTAAATCATCGCGTTAAATACGCCACAGATCTTAGAATATAATACTAGCCAAAAGTCTCTTAAACCGAAATATCTCCTATAGTATCGTTTGTTAAGTGTTCTGACTACCATCGTAATTTTCTAAAAGGTAAAAAACTGCTTAAATTAAAATTTTATAACTTAAGGGACCATTTGATAATATATGGAACGTGAATAATTTGTATCAAAGCTATTACGATTGTTTAAAGCTTCAAGGCCAATTTCATAACTCCCAAGAAAGTCAAAATAACCGTGCGCAGCACATGATTCTAGGAAGAAAAAAAAATCAATTCAACCGTTGCCAAATTAATATTTTACCAAACTCTACTCTCCAAATCGTAAATGTAACTTTTGGCAATTGATAATATTTAAAAACGTAATTAAATAAGCAATTAACAAATGTTCTGAATTTTTTTTAAAAGCACAAATAATTTGGGTTCAGCCTAGCTACACGAACTGAAATAGCCCAACCCAACTTAGTGGGCTGCCTAAATCCTAAAGCACAGAACCAGTCAACCAGTAGACAGGCTCACACTAACTCGTTAATTTGGATCTTGTTCACCTAAATCTATGCATTGACGGATTGACCCCATTTTGACCCTAAAGAAATGAAAGCCGATTTCCCTTCAATTAAGAGAGTGTTTGGGATAACTTTTAAAATGACTTTTTGGAAAAAGCTATAAGTCAAAAAGTCTTTTTGTTGAAAATGACTTTTTAAGCTAAAAAGCAATCCCAAACACCCCTAAGACTTGATTTCTCTTAACTTCTTGCATTGATCGATATCTTTTTTTTTTTTTTAAATAGTTGCATATTCATATATTTAAGTATTCTAGTAAGTTGCTAGGACACAAAAAAAAGAAGTCAATTACAAAGGATATAGAAGCAAAGCATTCCAAACTACATTGGAGTTGGAAGCTCGGTATTTCAACCAAGAAAATGAAAAAAGTTGTATATTATCAAAAACAAAGTTTTTCTTGACCTGCCTATCTCCGAACAAAAAGGAATTTTGAAGTCACCACATAAACCAACACGTAATTAAGACAATCACTTCCAAGCGACGCTTATTGATCGTAGCAAGATTACAATCATTAATCACTCTTTAATGGATGGAACCACATGAAAGGGCATCACACACCACCTCGCCACAAGCCCCCAGACATCAATCGTCATCTGACAAAGAAAGAACATGTGTTGCACATACTCCACCCCACACACTGGACATCTAATCGACGAGAGCTCCAACACTTTCTTAGAAAGATTAAACCTTGTTGGAATTCTATCTAGAGAAAGCCTCCAAATAAAGGTATTAACCGCCTCAGTACAATCTTACAACATCGAGTAACGACACCACCATCCACTACATAAACATTTTCAATATGTTTCCTCGTGACCTAAACCGAGAACCCCTACTGGCACCTTAGAGATTGACATAAAATAGATTCTGAGACACCAAAGAATGGACTTTATTAGAGTAGCCCTACCACCCACAGAAAGGCAAGTAGCTTTCCAAGAAGAAAAATTGGCCTTAAAACTTTGCACAATACCATCCCAACTCTCCTTCTTATCAATATTCGAACCAATAGGCAAACCAAGGTATGTAAGAGGTAATTTACCAATTGTACACCCATACCGAACCATTGTATATTGAACCACATTCCAGTCGACACCCACTCCATATAGATGAGACTTGTGTATATTTAGCTTTAAACCATACATGCTATAAAAATCTTGTAACAATCATGAGGATGTTTCAACTTCGCCCGTGCCCCAATCTAACACAAACACCATATCATATGCATATAACATATGAGATAATCGAAATTCTTGACTCCCCACCTTAATTCCTCGGATAGAAATATTAAACATTGCAACTTGAATTATAACATGCAACCCTTCCATAGCCAAAATGAATAAAAAGGGGATAGTGGATCACCTTGTCTAAGCCCCCGAAATAACGAAAACTCCATTGTAGGGCTACCATTAACCATGACAAATGCTCTAGATGATGAGAGACATGCACAAATCTAGCCTCGCCGCTTGGCCCCAAAGTCGAGGGCCCTCATAACATAATCAAGGTAGTCCCAACTCAAAGTGTCGTATGCCTTCTTAAAGTCCACCTTGAAAATCATTAATTTACTATTCTTCTTTTTATACCATGTGATCACTTCACTCAGCATCAAACCCATTTAAGATTTGCCTTCCTTTCATGAAAGCTATTTGCACCTCTGATACCAGCCCATCCACTACCTTAGCCAGACGCGAAGCTAAAATCTTTATAATGATTTTGTATTGCGACCCAATACGAGAGATCAATCTCAAATCTTTCATAAGGATCAGGTTATGAATCTTATTGATGAGGGTAATAAAGGAAGCATTACACCATTTTGGCACTACCCCAAAGGTAAAAAAACTCCTGAACGTAGCTAGCAATGTCATCATGCAAAGTCAACCAAAACTTCTTAATAAATGTAAAAGAGAACCCATCGGTCCCCGAGGCTTTATCTCTATTGTATGCCTAAATTGCATCTTTAATCTCACTTAGCGAGACGTCACCTTCCAACATGAGCCAATCATCCTCACTCAGAGAGGAAAACCGAAGGATTGTGCGGTATGGGACCCTGCTGCTTTCTCAAGAAATAATATTTTATATGGTGAACATTATGCCATTGTGGAGGGGCGATGGCTTCAAAATAGTTTTGTTTGTTTTATGGTAGATATCTATGCTCCTCAGGAGATTTCAGTCAGGTCTAAAAAAGGGGAGTATTCCACCCCTTCTACATGGTCAAAAAGAAATGTGGCGACCTCTTTACAATACGAAGAGATTTCAGCCAGGTCTAAAAAAATATTAGTTCTTGAGAAAGTAACAGGAACCATATTTACAAAACGAACTCTTACCAAGTATTCCACCCCTTATACAACAACTGTGACAACCTCCAATATGATACTCTTCAGTTTCGTGCGAACACAAATTCTACCCCAAATGACTGTTACATCATGGTCATCTTTAAAAAACATAAATTTGCCCCATAATGTTACCATTTTTTTGAACGAGTTAGACCCCCAAGCAACAAGAGGTATCCCTTCAATCTCCAACTAGACCATAGACTCATCAATAAAAAAGTTTTTGAAAGAAGGCTTAATATCTTTTAAAAACCCCTTCAGGCTAATATTGTTTTGGAATGCACGACATGCTACAACATTCGGGAACTCGATCCATACCTATATCCCACCAATATGTCTAATGGTTAGCCTTGTAAATCCCTCATTCGAACATATCTTATACATATTTTGCATTGCGGATACCTCACGTACCCTAGCAATCAAAATATTTGAAGATTTATGTAGTCTTAACAAATCCTTCTCCTCCAATAACATCCTTTTGAAGACAATTTTGCCATACCGTCGACAGGGGCATGTTTTTCAGAGACTGCATTCGCATATGATTGTACCACCCTTTTCTGGTAGATGAACAACCGATGGCACTGAATTCACCGATACTGACTGCTTTAGTTGAGAATGATCCACCTCATGACGCACTCGCTAAAATCTTGCTACAGAAACAAAGATATGAAAATTACCAATCCAGATTGTTGACAATTGTCTAGCCATCACCACTACATCTTCCACACCCATAATTCATACAGAACCGAAACTTTTCCCGCATATTTGGTTGCTTACGTTCAATGTAGGCATCCACAATCTTCCCATATTTTGCAAATTTGAATCCAACGTAGTGGGAAAATTGGTGACATAGAAGGCACATGCAATTCGCTCCACATCCTTGCCAAATGGATTTGGTATATGTTTACTAGTCACACCTGGGTAATGATCCTGTCATACCCAATGTTCCCCTGGCACTTGTTTCTTTCCAATCTTCCAAATCCAACCATCGACGACTACAATATTTGATTTCAAGATCAATTTGTGAACTTGAAGGAATTTATCTGAAAGACTATGTATCTTTGAAACTGGAATGTCTCAACCAAGTGAAGACCTTGAAAGGAGGTTCACTATACAAACTATCTAAAAGGCCTAAAAAGAGAAAACAGGGCACATATGATATAACGAGTGATTGAGAAGAACTGTGAACAAGAAACTACAGATTCAGCACCAAATGTTTTTACAAAAGCTTGGTCTAGGATTTATCGATTAAAACCTTATCACCAACAAATTTCACCTAATGTCTCCTGATCCTTTTCCTTGACTGCAATTGAGCTTCTATCTACTTAAATTCGAAAAACATTCTGAAATTGGAGTCGAGCGTTGATGTGTGTAACGTCCCGAAAACAGTAAATTTTTTCTTTTAAAAGTTTATCAAATCATTCATTAATTGTTCAAAATCAACATCAATTCATAATATTCAAACATCAGAGTACAAACATATCAAATGCGGAAATCATGAGGGGGGATGTTGTGCCATCACGCTGGACCCTTTCCTTTCGAACCGGAAGTACCTAAAACCATAAACATAAACTGTAAGCATAAATCTTAGTGAGTTCCCCAAAGTACCACATACGAAACATATGACTTGGCTTCACCCTGGAGTATAATCCAACCCAATACCACATATAGGCCCTGCCCTTGGGTGTATTTCAACCCGATCAACACATATGGGCCCCGCCTTGGGGTCTAGTTCACACCGATCATACTGTAATGGGCCCCGCCTTGGGGTATATTTCAACCAAGCATCCAATCACATACAAACCACATAGTGCTATTATTCCGAGTAACATTCGTGTCAAGGATTCCAAAAATATAAAGAACGCCCAAATCCGAGTTATAACGAAAAAGTTATGACCTATCGAAAATCCGTGACAAAACCGACAAAACACTGTTTAACATAAAAAGTGAATTTTCAATAAAATGCTTTTTAGCCTTAACTATCTCAATGAAAGTTATAGTATACGTTAAACCGAGAGTGTCCATAAAAAGAATGTCCAAATCTGACTTCGTATGAAGAAGTTATGATTTTTCTAAGTTTCAACACAACAGTACGCAGCCCGAAACTCGAAATTTAGATCGAGCAACTTTTGGCCAAAACAACCTAAACGAGAATCGGAGATTTTATCAAAAGAAATCCAACGGTAAAAAGACATACGAAAACGGACGTCGGATGAAGAAGTTATGAATTTTTAACGGACTTTTCCTGTCCCGGCCTGTTAAAAATATAACTTTAAAAATAAAGTGAAAATTAGCCGACGGAGTCTAAACGAAAGTTGTAGAGCATGGTCTCACCTACGCGTGGATATAAGGAACGTCAAAAACGGAGTTCGTATGGGAAAGATATGAAATTTTGAAGTTTGGAAAAGAGAAGTACGCCCCGCGTACAAGACTACGCCCAACGTACTCGGAAGCTAGGCCTCGGATTGACCACGTCGCCTCTTTCTTCGCATGCGACACGTATCTCATTCAATCAACACGTCCGAAGCTGGGTAGCCATTACGCCCCGTGTACGAAAAGATTACACCCAGCGGAATGAGACTAGCCTCGACGCATATCTCGTAGCCTCACCACGTCCGAAGATCGGATAAGACTCAAACTAGTACGCCCCGCGTACAAGATGTACGCCCAACGTACTGAGGTTCTCAGTAGTACGCCTAGCGTACATGAATATTACGCCCAGCGTACCGAGGACCAGAACCCTCCTATAAATAGGATGCGAGGCAACCGGGTTTTGTTTAGAATTTTCAAATCCTCTCTCCATTTAAACACTCCTTTAAGCATTTCTAAACCCTCCGAAGTCCCGAGAACCTCTTTACCACCTGAAGCAAGCCCCGAAGCCCCGAAGTCCTCAATTTTAAGCTGAAACTCTGCCCGCGTGAAGCCGACTTTTCATCAAAAACTCTCAGTTTCATCAAGAAAACTCCTTTCTAAGAAACGAAACGCTGCCCGAATCACCACCTATCAAGTGAGTTTATACCCCTATATTTTCACTATTTTTATAATGTTTTAGGGGGGAAGTACAAGTAAAATACAAGAAAATCTTGTATAAATATCAAATTTTATTCAAATAGTTTACGATTGTTATTTTTACGAAAATAAACATACTATTTTACCAGTTCAGGATTTCATATAAAAACAAACATATAAACTATAATAGGTACAGTTTATGAGTCATGCATACTTATCAATACAGTTGATGTAACTTACATATTTCTTTTCATATTCAGGAGAACTTACAAAAACAACCATATAAATTATATTAAATATAATTTATGAGATATTTACAAAATATCTATTACAAAGATATTTTTCATTATTCTACACGTATCTATCAATATAGCATTTGTGAGACACGCTTCAAGTACTTATTTAAGTATAAAACAAAAGTCCTGAAAATTATAACCAGAGTCTCCTTGAGGGAGAGCGTGGCACTTGTGTATAGATCTATACGGGACCGACAATCCCGCACCAGAGCTGCTTGCAACAACTAGGTCGGCAGACCTGTGGTGACAATTGTCGTACCATATTTCGACGCCTGAAGAACGTCGTGTTTCAGGCGAGGCTTAGGTCATCAAGCATGGTGATGATAACTCACAGTTTGGTATTGAATAATAAATTTAGTGTAAGAATAAGTAAACAACTTCACATAGTTTTATATAAATAAAACTATAAATGGTGAATCTAGATATTTACAACTTCATACAAGTACAAATACAGAATACTATTCTAAATACAGAGAAAACTTACTTTTCATAATTTTATGGGAATTTAAAACTATATCATACTATTTCAGAACACAAATACATATATAACATAAAATATAGGATTTTCTGGGGAAAACATATTTACATTTTTCAAAGGAACAAATTTCAGATTTCAATTACAAATATGCTTATGAACTCACCAACTTAATTGTTGACACTCTTTTCAAAACTACTTGTATTTTCAGTAAATCGATAAACAGGTACCCACAAGTTTTGAGGAAGACAGAGCTTTATATAATTATGTCTTTTAATTATACTTTTTGGTGTCGAATATACAATGATTTGAACACGAATGTAAAGTTATATTTTATCAATGTAATGAATGTTGTACTTTGATTATTATTGTGCATTGTTGTGATACTACATATGAAGTCATCCATCCCCGAATGTTTCCACTGTTCAGGTTTGGGGGTGTGACAGATTGGTATCAGAGCATTGTTTATAGTGAACTCAGTATATCAATTCATAAAAGATATACAACTATAAATACAATGGGGCCGGAGTGCTCTGACTACAAGTATATTTTTTTTTAAAATATAAGTATTTTATAAGAAGTATACTAACACTCACACATACAGAAATCACAGTAATAACTACATTAAAGGATTTGGATGTTGGACACTACAGTTAAACCTAGACAGTTATGTAATCATATCTGGGATAAATATGGCCTGATCAACTATATTTATTTGAGATATAATTAACATGTGTTTGGGAGTGATGGTAGTGTTGCGACAAGTCTAAAACTTACCAAACTCTACTCATACAGAAGAACTCTAGAACAGAACACAAATTTAAAATACTATAGGAGTATTTTGTAAAAACTACATTATTTCTATGCATCTTACCTTTAATCCCTCGTATAGACTTTATGGAAGGATATCCTCCACCTGGAGATCCCTATTTCCCTAACCATGGGAATAATGGTTGGGTAGAAGATGATCCTGAAGAGGATCCCGAGGAGGATAGTGAAGAAGAAAATTCAGATGGCACAGACTCGGAACCAGAGATATATAATCCACCGCAAGGAGTACAACACCCAGTAGCTAGACAACATTTTCAAGGTACGACCCCAACATGGGGTGAAGAACTACATAGGTGGAGCCACCAACAAGGACAACGCCCTCCATTTGGTATGAACATGATTTCTATGACATCAGTAATGGAGGATCGGCTGACAGGGCCCTCCATGTTATAGTGTGCTGCATTTCTCATCAGGGTGATCAATCTCGGATATCGATCAACCGAAGTCTATAAGTCACAGCTTCCTCCCAACAAAACAATGTAAATATTCATCGTGTAGACGAAGATCACGATGAAACCAGACACCACAGATACATGCTCCATGTAGAAATGATTACTGCTCAAATTGAAATGAGAGCACTCCAAGAGCGTCAGACTACACTCGAGAGGCGTTTGAGGGAAACAGAACCCCATGTGGCAGAGCCCAGTACTAGGAGCCGTACTCGCCGCAAGTAGTGTTTACACTACTTCTATTTTCTATTTTGATATAAATAAGGATCTCGAATGTATATACTACTTTTAACTATATGTAAAACTCCATCCTGCGATTAAGTGAATACACTACTCGTAGGTAGTAATGCTGTCTAATTTCCCTTTTTGTTGATGTAATATAGACCTATATCTAGGTCAAATTCACCCAACTTCATGTACAAAACAATATATCAATGAAAATGGTAAGTATTTTACTTCATTAGGAGTTATTACAATTTTCATAAACATCCTGCTTCATAAATTTTGGTTACAGACTTAAAGCAGACTCATTATGTTCAACTATACAAATTCATTACAAGTGTTGCTATAAACGAAATTGGCAATAGTTTACTTATATTAGTAGACTTTTCGCTTAGTAGAACACTATAACAAGTCAGGAAATGATACATTTAGAACTGAAAATTTTCATGTTAAATATTACCTGACTCATGATCACTATAGAGTACTTATCATTATTTTTTTCAAATCATTATAGATAAAGATGCCTAAATCATTATGGACTCGACGAGTCGGCAGGGTGACTCGACGAGTCCGTGCTAGCGGAAGAAACCCTAAATCCTTGGGCCTGTGCCCTATTTAAGGGTCCTTATAGCCCTCATTTGCGGCTACCAGTCCAGAGAGAGAAACCCTAGAGAGCTTGGGCGAGTTGTGTGTGAGAGCAAGCCATTTTAATCCTTTTTGGTGTTGTTTTGCAAAGAAGAAGGTGTTTCCAGCTAGAGGAGGTCAAGAGGATTGCTAATCCGTGGTTTTCAAGCTTGGATCTGCAGTATTGAGGTAGCAAATCGAACTCTCCTTCTGTTTTGGTTAAGATCTATGAATCTAGGGTTTTCTATACCCTTTTTATGGCTTGAATTGATGAGTTTATGGTCCCTTTATGTGTTAGACTTTAGATCTGGACCCATAGAGGTCCAGAGAGCATTATCCATCTTTCTTTAGGAAGTGTTATGGAAGGAATGAACTTAGGTTGCCATTTTTGAGGCTATTTCTTCAAAAGGAACCATATATGTGTTGCATGAGTGTAAAGGTTTCTCCTTTACGTGATTAGTGGGTATGGAAAGGTCAGATCTATAAGTTAGAGAAGCGGATCTGACCTCAGAAGGTCATTTGAGTGTTTCCATGGACGCTACTCGTCGAGTTCATAAGTGGACTCGACGAGTCGAGTCGGGGTTGCTCCGCGATTCGTGACAGGAGTAACCCGTCGAGTGAAGGGATGACTCGACGTGCCAAGTGAGGCTAGAAGGATTCAGAGGACCCGCATGGACTCGCCGAGTCGCCCATGTGCACTCGACGAGTCGGGTCAAAGTTTGACCGTTGACTTCAGTTGACCTTAGGGTTTTGGTCAAGCTGATTCAGGAGAGTTACGGGAGGGGTAGAATGGCCTTCTACCCAATCTTTAGAGATGAGACTATGAGAGGGTATTGATCAGGAATGTTATTCGGATGATAGGAGGAGGCTAGGTCGGGACGTCAAGCACGAGAGTTTATCCGACTTCGTACGAGGTGCGTCTTCTCACTATACTGTACCTAGGATGATACCTATGTGTGACCGGAAGGTCTTATATGCTATGAGATGTATGTGTTGTATGTTGTTATATGATATGTATGTGTTATGTATGTTATGAATGAGAAGGACCGGAAGGTCATTATGATGTGGACTGGAAGGTCATGATGATATGGACCGGAAGGTCATTACGGGTAGGACCAGAAGGTCTACCAGGGTTGTGGGACGGAAGTCCTCTGAGACACAGTGACCGAAAGGTCTTATAGCCTTGAGTGGCGTATGTGCGTATGTGGTATTTTGGGGAACTCACTAAGCATTTATGCTTACAGTTTTTGTGTTATGTGTTTCAGGTACTAGCGAGGATCGCGGGAAGGCGCCGGCATGATCCGTACACACTCATAGAGTTTATGTCTTGAGATTCTGGGATATGTTTTGTTATGATAACATTGGATACATTATCTTTTGATATTACCTTATGAATAAAAGTATGTTTTAAAAATGAAAACTTGTTTTGGAAATTTACGTTGTTACAAGTTGGTATCAGAGCCTTGGTTTGAGGGATTCGGATGCACCTTCGGGTGTATTTGAACTCAAACTGAGGATTTAAGAAAGTTTTTCGTAAACTAAACAATTTTTCTAAAAAGTAAAAGGATTTGAGAAAAGCAGAAGGAAGCAGTGTGTACGATCAGCCAGCGCCCGAATGGTGATTTCCCAAATTACCCTTACATTACGTGTTATGAGATATGTTATGATATGTTATGCATGCTAGAGTAGGCTAGGTATTCATATTAGGACTAGAGTGGCCTGATTTGTGATGCCTTAGCCTAGGAAGATTTCTGCTGCTATGTGATGCTTGAGAGTGAGTAGGTAGCAGTGAGGAGCTTATGAGAGGTCTACCGAAGGGTAGCCTATGCTAGCGAGATGTAGAGTACTTGTTGTTGGGTTTTGAGCATTCTAACACTCCTATGGTGTACATGCAACCCTATAAACCTTGGATCTATGTTTTCTCTATTATACATGCAAATATGAATATTCCAAGGTATTACCCTATCTAGCATACAAACCCTGATACTTGGGTAATATAACAAGTTAGAATACATACCTTTTAATGAAGCTTGAAGGCTTGAACTTTAAGAGCTTAGCCCCAATAGTGTGGAAGCCTCAAGTGGAATCACAAATCACCAAAACACCTTGGAAAACCTTTAGAGAATATGGATACTTGGCTCACACTTATGAAATCGGTTATTGCCCTCTTTAGTGTATCCACACTAGCCACTAGCCTAATTTCATGAACCATAAGACCCTTTATATAGTGTGGAGGATTAGGGTTAAACCCTAACACCCATGACCTTTCATTTCCTAGGATCCATGGGTTAAAGCTCCATGGACTATCCATGAAGACTTAGCCCAACCTAAATGAACTTGGCCCACTACACATATATCTAAGAGTCCATATTTAATTAGTTCCTTTTGATCACTTAATTAATTATAAATTAATTCTTGATCAATACTAATTAAATAATATGATTATATATCAATATATTAGAACTTATAATATATTAATATAAATCATAAATATACTATTCTCAAAAGACTATCCATATAAATTATGCCGGTGAAGGGCAACCCAAATGGACCATGTCGGGTCGGGTCAAGTACATACCAAATATAGTTATGGACTTAGACATTAATCCAACAGTCTTCCACTTGGATAAGTCTAAAACTATTATTGAGTATGACTTCAAAACCTAACTGGCAATCGTAGCTCTTAAAGTCGCTGTCAAACTCTGACCTTGTCAATGACTTGTCCATTAGATAAGGGATCATATATTCCTCCATTCTAGATATCATATGGACTGAGACATGGATTATAATCATTCTCTCTGTCCATTTGTTGTTTCCCGATTTTCGATTTATGATGACTGACTGATTGAACAAATCAAATCAGTCCTGGCTTGGCCAAGCACTCACATGTGTCATCGCTAAATCATTGAGGGGCCCACATATATCGCTTTTATCCCGAAGGTAAAAGGAATGGATAAACTTCGACTCATATGGCTTGTTCTACTACTTGTTGAATCATACACAAAGGCACGTTTTATAACATCGAGTTACCAAATGCGTTTTCGTGCAATCAATGTATAACCAACTCATAGTAACAACTCATATCTCTAGGTTTGAAGAATATAAGATATTATCGTCTCATGATCACTCGTGATAAAATCCATGAAGTGATTCAAATGAGCGCGGGTTGAATCCAATACTCAGAACTTATGAGCACTCATGAGTGTTGTAGCACCACTTTGTCCACCAACTTGGACCTCTACAAACCAACCCATGACAGTCTTGATTCATATCTACTTCCAACATATGACCGACTGTGGATGGTTTGAATACCTTAATCATTCAGGAAGAGCGACTTAGTTATTCTGGAAGTCAAAACATGCAAAGTGAAACACAAGAATAAATGAATCAAATATGGTATCAAACCCTATGAATATAAATAAACACTTTTATTTATCACCATACTGATTACTCATTATTCATTGTTTCAGTTTTATCAACTTTATACTTGAATTAAAAACACTAGTTGTCCCATGCTCCAAGCATGTACACTATGTTTTTCTTAAACAATAGCTTTGCCATACACCAAGTATGCACTCTATGTTTGTCTATGATCCTTACTTTGTGAAATAAACCAATTAAACATAATTTCAATGATTCTAATTTCACACTCCCAAATCCTTATCGAAAAATGTGAGAATTTCAAATTCCTATCATTTATCGAAATCTGTTTAGATTTTAAACTTATATGCACTGACCCTCCTGTAATGAATATGTACAAAGTCACAAAGACTTGTCAACAGTCATTATAAGGTATTCCAATGGAGATCAACTCCATGGAAACTAAGTCTCATATTCAAAGTACATTGCTTTGGACATGCTTCTTGCATTAAGTTTCTAATCTTACACAGATAACTTCCACCTATGGAGATAACTCCATATTCTCATTTTGACTATCACTTCTGAATAAGAGATGCCTCTTTCCAGAATATGTCAATATGGTCCTTCCAAAATTAGCACTATACTTCCAACTGTCCCTGAGCAACCAATCTTTGGTAAACCTCAGATTGTCCTCGACAATTGCTTAATCATTTTAGTCATATCCAATTCTAGACCTTTTCCCTTCTTAATGCCTCTGGGCATTTGGAAAAATTTAGAAATGACAAATATTATAGCACATGCAATCGATCCTGTACCCAAAGAAAATGGTACACGATTCATGATGTCTCACATAAAGACATGATTCTAGACCAGTCTTTTGCTACAATATTTTTATTTGCCATGTTTTCAAAATTTGACTATGAAGAGGGATGCCGTAATCATAATCGAATTTTGAGAACGCAATATATAGAATTTCCATAAGTTGAACCAATCCAACATGAAATTCATATATATATATATATATATATATATATATATATATATATATATATATATATATATATATATTCTTGACTAAAGATGATTAAGGTCTCAATCTAAGCCTTTAGAACTGAAATGAAGTATATCCTCTCCCTTAATTATAGCAAAACAACTTTTTCAATCCCTGCAGCCTCACGAATTGAAACTTTTGTTTTCTATAATTAACATTGCTAACTTGCAACACTAACAATAATTATCATGCTCCCACTAACATGATGATTATTAGCATAACACTTATGCTCCCACTAGCTTTGACATGTACTCAGAAATCAGCTGGACTTCTAGAAATCAATACTTTATTGACTTTCTTACCAAAGTTCAGATTTCTGATACAAGATGCTTTGATAAAACTTTATCAAAATCATACACCTTTCCTTAGATAGCATGCATGTGTGTCTAAACAATTTTAGAACTATGAAAAGGGATGTCGTAATCATAGTCTCAATTGTTTAGACCTTTTGCCATCTGCTTCAAATCTACTTGGTGGAAGTGTTTCCTCACCATCATTTTCATGAATCGGAGAGAAACCTTATGACCCTTAGATTTTATGGTGTATGTGTTCTTATCCATGTGAATCGTCAAAACCATATTCACAAGACAAGGATAATGACAAATCCAAACTCATATGGACTGAACTTATGCAATCTTAACTTCTTGCCACCTGGCAGTACAGGGCCTGCCATTGCTTCCAAGTTGTTATGCAACCAATTGAGAACTTTCAGAACTCCTATGCAAAGCCAACTTTAACTGGAATGGGCACAGAATATGTCAACACGATAGGTTATAAACCTCAAGTCGTGTGCTAGTGAAGAACCTCATGTTTTATTCTTGATTAGTTCTTGAAATTCTTTTTAGGATCTTTAAGACTCCCACTATCCTCTTGACATATAAGACTATCTTGCCAAATATTCAAGAGATAGTGCGGATTCTTTATCAAGACAAACACTTCACACAATTGGCCTTAGGTGGTCTTTGTTTTATCCAAAACATCACAACTTACCAATTTCAAATGTACAAGAGTAGGACACTTTTACTCTTACATTTGACAAGTGTTTTAAACCTTTCTTTAAGATATGTCACTCAAGTTACAATCTTGGAGTATGACTCTAAGAATTGTTTTGGAACGAAGTATGACTCATCTTCCTGATCTCACCATTTCAACAATTCATGACTCCTCTTCTTAGTCATAAGAATGCACTAAGATGACCTTTAGAGGACTAATTGTGATATGATTTCTAAATCATTAAGATGATCACAAACATGATACTAAAGTACTCTCCCATCTTTTCAGATTTGAGAAACTTTTATCTTTCTGCCTAATTTGATTCTTCCCATTCGTTCTGCCATACATTGAGACTTTTCCAATGTTTTAGAATTATACTTAAACTTGTAAGTATAACCATATTTACTAAACTTTAGTAAATCAAATAGTCTTAACGAGCTTTGTGGTGGACATGACCAGTGCACAAGAATGTGTACTCGATCCCTTTAGTCCTTCACTTGACTCACACATCCATGTGAACAAGTAATTAGTCTTGATTTTCCAATGCTTGAAAGTTCTCATTCATCATACTATTCAACTTGCATGATTCCAAGTTTCGGTCCAATTGAAACTTGGGGGATGAGGAACTTTCCTGATTTGATAAATTTAGACACTGCCACAAATGAAAGAATCAAATCCATTTTCCAATATTGCTGTGAGTGGAATCATATAAGCAACAATTTTCCACAAATGCCATTGTAAGGATACTTCAAATAAATAAAATTAAACAATTTTCTTTTATTTTAAAACTTTGCGGAAAAACTTATCCTTACAATCTACATGGAAAATTGTTGTTATCTATTCCTTAGCAATATATCATAACTTCTTAAGCAACTGCTCAAAATTCTGATGCGATCAAAATCCACCTTCGCGATCAGAATCAGCATATACTTCCTTTAAGATTTTTCTCTATTCTTTGATTCTTAAAACAAAAACATCAACATGTGACCCAGTCACATCATGTAATGAGGATCTCAGAATAGAACTTAACAGAGTTAGATAATGGGCTCTACCTGATGTAGAGTCAAACTTATTGACTTTAACATCCTTAGGTAAATTTGGCAGCTTTGCAATCAACGCCCCTTCCTTTGGCAAAAAAAACATATGGACCCTTTGGTAATGGGACTATCTCAGACTTAGCCTTTCTCTTTACCATTTGGTCAACCGGGTTGACTATGGCCAATCCCTTTCCATTAGGAAGATAATGTTTTTTCTGGATTTCCAGTGTCACCATTGTCACTGTCCATAAAGTTTTTGGGAAGTTGATCTTCTAATCAAATTTGCTTTACTATCGTTCCAAATCATTGCTGATTCAGCAGCACCAAGCAAATAGATATGATCATTAAGGTTCATGTCATAGTCTGTTTCATAGTAGTGCCAAAGGAACTCACTATGTGACTTAGAAAGTGATTGAACATCCAACTTTCTCAAGACTTTGACACCCAACTCTCCCGGCTTGTCAATATGTGATTTCATCTCTAAGATGTGATCACACATAGACCTTGCTTACCATTAGGGCTTGAGTGACCTTGAACTTGTGGGTTAGGGAGAATAATTGGAGGAGGTGGAGGAAGAGAAGTATGACTTCGATGAGCCAAACTCGGGAAGTCATATTCATTAGGAAAGCTTGGTTTGGGAAGATCATTGTTGTCTAAACCAGACATCAACAATGGGAGAAATTCACGTAAAGTTGATTTAAGTCCTTAATATAACACCCAATATGATATATTAAGGCTAGGACCCAACAAACTATTTTATAACTTGGAAGAGGGATGCCGTAATCCAAGCTATAAAATATTTGAAGGTAGGTGAATGACGATTCACCAATTTCCACCAAGATAAACGAAATGTATTATTAGGTTTTAATTGGTTTTGAAACTCCTAGATTCTTTTGAGATTCATTGAACTTTTCAATGGCATGTTTCAATCTCGAGTGTGCCCTTCAGGTTTTGTGACTGGGATGCCGAGGATCACAAAACAAGGTGTGAAGTAACCATGCAAATATACTTGGTACCCTTAATATTTACCCCTCAATCGATGTGCCGGTTAACCACACACGCTCCAACGATACTATGATAAACATTAAGTTACCCTTTGCCTACCTTGTTAAGTCCAGGTTAGTGTGCCGGTTAACCACACACGCTCCACTAACAGCTTAAACAAAGTGCAAAGTGTAATTTCATGGATTAACACCTTATTCACATTTTCCTAAGTAACTAAGATTGGGAATTTATAAGTGTTTAGTTACTTAGTATTTATCATTATACTTATAATGAAGGGAGAATTATAGTCCTTGTCCTACCTGTTCGGCTAACGACCCTCCACCGGTCAAGGAAGCGGTGAGTGAGAGTGGACACCCATTAAACTGTCATTTTATAGGCAGTAACCTTATACCCCCCTTATAGTCCGGCTTCGTGAATGAGGCCTACTATTGGTAAGACGACTTGCTCTTATACATATAATATATTAAACTTTTAATATTATAATAGTATAAGGGTGTATTTTAGACATTTAAAATACTTGGTGGTTTAATCTATTAATTAAACTAAACTTTTAATTTAATTAAACTCAAACCATATCTTTATTTATGGATTTAATAATACTCTTTTAATTAAACGCTTTAATTAACTATTAATAAAGTCTATAAGAGTTAATTTGAATTATTCAATAAAACATCATAATTCCAATTATTAAATTCAAAATTAAAACCATTTAATTAATTGTTTAAGTTATGAACCCAAGAGTTTTAGAATTCAATTCTTTTTTTTCATAAAAAGCTTTTTCCAAATTCCAAAACTTGAGGGCAAGTTTTGTAACTCTTGAAAACCTTTGGATTCCATAACTTATGGAGTTAAATACTTGTTTTATGATGAAACTTTTCATGTTCCATAACTTAAGAACAAGTTATGGAATTCTTTAAAACATTAACTCCAAATTTTGTAACTCCATAAAAACTTTAAATCAATTTTTTTAAAAAAAAACTTTCATATCCGTAACTTATGGAGGTTTCAAAACACTTAAGATCACAACTTTAAAAAAAACTTTTGAGCTCCAAAATTTTATGACAAAATTTGTAACTCCTTAAAACATTTAGATCAAACTTTTAAAACTAATAAAGTAATCATATCATTTTATCTTTTACTAAATTTGACCTAATTCAACTCATATAGCAAATGATTCAAATTTTACAAATAATTAGTTTTTCACAAAACAAGTAATTATCTTAAAATTTGACAAACTTCATGTTTTTTTTTTCTTTTTTTTTTCAACTTTGAAAATCAAACATTTGCATGAATATAACAGAAAACAACCCATGGCTCTGATACCACTGTTGGGTTTTGAGCATTCTAACACTCCTCTGGTGTACATGCAACCCTATAAACCTTGGATCTATGTTTTCTCTATTATACATGCAAATATGAATATTCCAAGGTATTACCCTATCTAGCATACAAACCTTGATACTTGGGTAATATAACAAGTTAGAATACATACCTTTTAATGAAGCTTGAAGTCTTAAACTTTAAGAGCTTAGCCCCAATAGTGTGGAAGCCTCAAGTGGAATCACAAATTACCAAAACACCTTGGAAAACCTTTAGAGAATATGGATACTTGGCTCACACTTATGAAATCGGTTATTGCCCTCTTTAGTGTATCCACACTAGCCACTAGCCTAATTTCATGAACCATAAGACCCTTTATATAGTGTGGAGGATTAGGGTTAAACCCTAATACCCATGACCTTTCATTTCCTAGGATCCATGGGTTAAAGCTCCATGGACTATCCATGAAGACTTAGCCCAACCTAAATGAACTTGGCCCAATACACATATATCTAAGAGTCCATATTTAATTAGTTCCTTTTGATCACTTAATTAATTATAAATTAATTCTTGATCAATACTAATTAAATAATATGATTATATATCAATATATTAGAACTTATAATATATTAATATAAATCATAAATATACTATTCTCAAAAGACTATCCATATAAATTGTGCCGGTGAAGTGCAACCCAAATGGACCATGTCGGGTCGGGTCAAGTACATACCAAATATAGTTATGAACTTAGACATTAATCCAACACTTGTGATCTGGGATCCTAGGAGGAGGACTTGGGGTGAATACTGATGCGGTGTGGACGGTAGTATAGGGCCCGTACTACTGAAGACACCGGATCAGTGCGCAGTCCAAGTAAGAATCCTTAGGCTACTAGGGAACAAGTAGGGTTGAGTGATCGAGTTCGAGTATACTCGAGCAAGTCTCTGATATTTTATGTTGTATTTCAGAGACATCATGGTTGGGACACGCCACAGACCTGAGATGAGCGGCGTGAGTGACGAGGAGCTTCGTCAGATGATCCACGATGAGGTGGCTGCGGCGATCCGAGCCTAGATTCCGGAGATGTTTGGGTCTATCAAGACCACATTGATTGAGACCTTTGATGAGCGGTACGCAACGGTTATTGAAGCTGCGGCTGCTGCAGCTACTGCAGCTGTTGCTTCTACTAGACCTCAGGGGGGTGACTCGATGTTATTCCGGGAGTTCAGCAACACGAAGCCACCGGAGTTTGATGGGACGCATGATCCGATTGCTGCGATGAGATGGATTTCTGATATCGAGGGATGCTTCTACACCTGTTCGTGTCCGGACCATTTGAGGTTTCGGTTTGCACTGAACCAGCTTCGCTTGGGAGCGAAGGACTGGTGGAAGTTTGTGACGGCAAACTTCACTCTTGCAGAGATTTCGGAGGTGACCTGGAAGAGGTTCACCATCATGTTCAGAGATGAGTACGTTCCCCGGTGGAGAGGGAACGGTTGGCACAGGAGTTTTTGTCCCTCAAGCAGGGGACGGAGTCAGTGACTGTGATCACACGGATATTCCATGAGAGGGCGTTGTTTTGCCCTGAGCACGTGTCGTCTGAGCAGGCACGCATGATTCGGTACTTGAGCATTTTGAGGAGGGATATCAGGGAGTTCGTGGCAAACTCGTCATACCGGACATTTGCTGAGCTCCAGGCAAATGCCCGGAAGAGGGAGATCGAGCTGGAGACTCAGGCCCGGGAGGAGGCCGAGTCTTAGGGGAAGGATCGGCGGCCAGCATAGTCTCAACCGGCAGGCAAGCGGGCAAAGCCCGCCGATTCGAGATCTGGAGGCCAGAAGGGCCGCACTTGTGGGAAGTGCGGAAAGGGACATGATGGGGTTTGTCGATCAGGTGCTTGCTGCAAATGTGGCAAGGAGGGGCACATAGCCAAGGATTGCCCCAAGGGGTTCATGGTTTGCTTTCATTGCAACCAAACCGGACACCGGAAGGTCGAGTGTCCGAAGCTGCGGGGGACAGCACAGGGAGCACCGCAGGGATCTGCCCATGCTGCCGTGTGAGCTACTGAGGTTCGGCCGGTGAAGGCCGAGGCACCAAAGGCTCGCGGGAGAGCCTTCCAGTTGACAGTGGAGGAGGTCCGCGCAGCGCCCGATGTCGTGGCTGGTATGTATTCTTTCATTTATTTATGCTGAGTTTGAGATATTGTTCTTATATTATGATATGCGTAGGTACTTTTCTTGTGATTTTTGTACCTGCTTTGGTGTTATTTGACTCGGGTGCAAGTCGGTCATTTGTGTCTTTAGCGTTTAGTCAGCACATCAGTATCCAGCGGGAGGCGTTGAGTCGACCTCTATGAGTTTCCATAGCTGACGAGCGAGCGGTGTATGCTACGGATGTGATTCGAGGATGTGTACTCGAGATCTTCGGTGTTGAGTTCCCGATAGATCTGGTCCCGATTGCGATGGGGGACGTGTGTGTCATAGTGGGCATGGATTGGTTGAGCCGATTTGGGGCTGTTATAGACTGCGAGCGACAGTTGGTGACGATGCGAGACCCTAGTGGGGGAGTACTTACGGTGTACGGCGAGGGTACCCGTTCTGAGTCAACATTTTGTTCGGCTGCTAGAGCGAGGCGGAGCCTACAGCAGGGCTGTAGCGGGTTTGTGGCTTATGTGATGGATTCACGGGTGGCCGCAGAGGGGCCGGGTTTTGTTAGTGATGTGCCGATAGTGCGTGAGTTCCCGGATGTTTTCCCCGAGGAGTTGCCAGGTGTGCCTCCCGTGAGGCAAGTGGAGTTTCGCATCGATTTCGTTCCGGGAGCGGCGCCTATAGCCAAGGCGCCCTATCGCCTTGCGCCACCAGAGATGCAGGAGTTATCCTCACAGCTTCAGGAGCTGTTGGGGAAAGGATTTATCAGGCCGAGTAGCTCACCTTGGGGAGCGCCGATCCTTTTTGTCAAGAAAAAGGATGGTTCACACCGGATGTGCATTGATTACTGGGAGTTGAACAAGTTGACGGTCAAGAACCGTTATCCACTACCGAGGATTGATGATCTGTTCGATCAGTTGCAGGGAGCATCTTGGTTCTCCAAGATAGATTTGAGGTCTGGATATCACCAGATGAGGGTGCGAGATGAGGATATCCAGAAGACGGCGTTTAGGACACGTTATGGGCACTGCGAGTTTGTGGTGATGCCTTTTGGGCTCACCAATGCACCAGCAGCGTTCATGGATCTGATGAACAGGGTATGCAGACAGATGTTGGACAGGTCGGTGATTGTATTCATCGACGATATTCTGGTGTATTCGAGATCTAGAGAGCAGCATGAGGAGCATCTGAGAGAGATTCTCGGAGTTTTGAGATCGGAGAGGCTCTATGCCAAATTCTCCAAGTGCGAGTTCTGGTTACGGGAGGTCCAGTTCTTGGGGCATCTCGTTAACCAGAATGGGATATTGGTCAATCCGGCCAAGATTGAGGCAGTGATGAGTTGGGAGGTGCCGAGATCACCCACCGAGATCAGGAGTTTTCTGGGGTTGGCCGGCTACTATCGAAGATTTATCAAGGATTTCTCCAATATTGTCGTGCCTCTCACCAAGTTGACCCGGAAGGGCGTTGCTTTTTCGTGGGGTCCGGAGCAGCAGACCTCGTTTGAGACTCTTCGCCAGAGGTTGTGCGAAGCCCCGGTGTTGTCCCTTCCAGAGGGAATGGAGGATTTTGTGGTGTACTACGATGCATCGATATCGGGGTTGGGTGTGGTGCTTATGCAGAGAGGGCATGTGATAGCGTATGCATCGAGGCAACTGAAGCCTCATGAGACGAGGTATCCCACCCACGATCTGAAGTTAGGGGCAGTGGTGTTCGCCCTCAAGATCTGGCATCACTATCTGTATGGGGTTCGATGTACCATATACACGGACCACAAGAGTTTGAAGTATTTGATGGATCAGCCCAACCTGAATATGCGCCAGAGGAGATGGTTGGATGTGGTAAAGGATTACGATTGTGAGATCCTGTACCACCCGGGCAAAGCTAATGTTGTAGCTAATGCTCTGAGCCGTAGGGCAGAGAGTGCCCCGATTCGAGACACTTGTATGCGATTGACGGTGATGACTCCGGTGTTGGACACCATTCGGGAGGCCCAGGCAGAGTCCGTGATACCAGAGAACCGCAAGAGGGAGCGGGTGATCGGGCAGGTGTCTGAGTTCGTTACCGATAGCCGAGGGGTGATGACCTTTCAAGGTCGGATTTGGGTGCCGTATGCAGGCGGGGCACGTACCGTTCTGATGGAGGAGGCGCACAGATCGAGGTTCTCGATCCATCCAGGGGCCACTAAGATGTATTTGGATCTGAAGAGAGACTATTGGTGGCCCTGTATGAAGAGAGATGTTGCGTGGTTCGTTGAGAGGTGCTTGACCTGTCGTCGGGTTAAGGCCGAGCACCAGCGTCCGCATGGCAAGTTGCAGCCACTTGAGGTTCCCCTGTGGAAGTGGGAACAAATTTCTATGGATTTTATCACCAAATTGCCGAGGACCGCAAGGGGCGTCGATGCAATTTGGCTGATCATTGACCGGCTGACGAAGAGCGATCACTTCCTTGCCATCAGTGAGAGCTCTTCCGCAGAGAGGCTGGCCAAGTTGTATGTGAGAGAGGTGGTATCGCGTCATGGAGTACCGATCTCGATTGTGTCAGATCGAGATGTACGTTTCACTTCCAGGTTCTGGAAGAAGTTCCATGAGGAGTTGGGTACGAGGTTGCATTTCAGTACCGCCTACCACCCACAGACGGACAGACAGAGTGAGCGGACGATTCAGACGCTCGAGGACATGCTTCGAGCATGTGTGTTAGACTTCGGAGGAAGTTGGGACACGTACTTGCCGTTGGCTGAGTTTTCCTATAACAACAACCACCATTCGAGTATTGGTATGCCTCACTTCGAGTTGTTGTATGGGAGGAGATGTCGGACTCCCATTTGCTGGGGAGAGGTAGGGCAGCGCGTGATGGGTAGCACTAAGATAGTGCTTCAGACGACTGAGCAGATACAGCAGGTCAGGCAGAGGTTGTTGACAACTCAGAGTCGCCAGAAGAGTTATGCGGATAGGCGACGATCCGAGCTTGAGTTTCAGGTGGGAGACTTCGTACTCCTGAAGGTGTCTCCTTGGAAGGGAGTGATCCGATTCAGGAAGAGGGGAAAGCTGGGGCCCCGGTACATTGGTCCGTTCAGGGTGACCGCGAGGGTGGGCAGGGTAGCGTATCGTTTGGAGCTACCTACGGAGTTGAGCCATATTCATGATACCTTCCACGTGTCTCAGTTGAGAAAGTGTATAGCCGACGAGTCGGCGGTGGTACCACTGGAGGATATTCAGGTGGATGCGAGCCTGAATTACGTTGAGAGGCTAGTCGCGATTGTGGATCGTAAGATCAAGGTTCTGAGGAACAAGGAGGTGCCCCTGGTTCAGGTCCAGTGGCAACATCGGAGAGGGTCCGAGCTAACTTGGGAGCCGGAGCTGGAGATGCGGGAGCGGCATCCAGAGTTATTTGCTGAGCGAGACTTCGAGGAAGAAGTCTGATTCTAGTGGGGGAGAATTGTAACATCCGGATACCCAGGTATTCTATGTTATTCATTCATTTTGAGTTTGAGAGAAGGACTCGACGAGTCGACGCCTAGACTCGTCGAGTAGGATCGCGATTTGCTGACTGGATTAATGAATGGACTCGACGAGTCGGCAGGGTGACTCGACGAGTCTGTGCTGGCGGCAGAAACCCTAAATCTTTGGGTATGTGCCCTATTTAAGGGTCCTTATAGCCCTTATTTGCGGCTACCAGTCCAGAGAGAGAAACCCTAGAGAGCTTGGGCGAGTTGTGTGTGAGAGCAAGCCATTTTAATCCTTTTTGGTGTTGTTTTGCAAAGAAGAAGGTGTTTCCAGCTAGAGGAGGTCAAGAGGATTGCTAATCCGTGGTTTTCAAGCTCGGATCTGCAGTATTGAGGTAGCAAATCGAACTCTCCTTCTGTTTTGGTTAAGATCTATGAATCTAGGGTTTTCTATACCCTTTTTATGGCTTGAATTGATGAGTTTATGGTCCCTTTATGTGTTAGACTTTAGATCTGGACCCATAGAGGTCCAGATAGCATTATCCATCTTTCTTTAGGAAGTGTTATGGAAGGAATGAACTTAGGTTGCCATTTTTGAGGCTATTTCTTCAAAAGGAACCATATATGTGTTGCATGAGTGTAAAGGTTTCACCTTTACGTGATTAGTGGGTATGGAAAGGTCAGATTTATAAGTTAGAGAAGCGGATCTGACCTCAGAAGGTCATTTGAGTGTTTCCATGGACGCTACTCATCGAGTTCATAAGTGGACTCGACGAGTCGAGTCGGGGTTGCCCCGCAATTCGTGACAGGAGTAACTCGTTGAGTGAAGGGATGACTCGACGTGCCAAGTGAGGCTAGAAGGATTCAGAGGACCCGCATGGACTCGCCGATTCGTCCATGTGCACTCGACGAGTCGGGTCAAAGTTTGACCGTTGACTTCAGTTGACCTTAGGGTTTTGGTCAAGCTGATTCAGGAGAGTTACGGGAGGGGTAGAATGGCCTTCTACCCAATCTTTAGAGATGAGACTATGAGAGGGTATTGATCAGGAATGTTATTCGGATGATAGGAGGAGGCTAGGTCGGGACGTCAAGCACGAGAGTTTATCCGACTTCGTACGAGGTGCGTCTTCTCACTATACTGTACCTAGGATGGTACCTATGTGTGACCGGAAGGTCTTATATGCTATGAGATGTATGTGTTGTATGTTGTTATATGATATGTATGTGTTATGTATGTTATGAATGAGAAGGACCGGAAGGTCATTATGATGTGGACTGGAAGGTCATGATGATATGGACCGGAAGGTCATTACGGGTAGGACCAGAAGGTCTACCAGGGTTGTGGGACGGAAGTCCTCTGAGACACAGTGACCGAAAGGTCTTATAGCCTTGAGTGGCGTATGTGCGTATGTGGTATTTTGGGGAACTCACTAAGCATTTATGCTTACAGTTTTTGTGTTATGTGTTTCAGGTACTAGCGAGGATCGCGGGAAGGCGCCGGCATGATCCGTACACACTCATAGAGTTTATGTCTTGAGATTCTGGGATATGTTTTGTTATGATAACATTGGATACATTATCTTTTGATATTACCTTATGAATAAAAGTATGTTTTAAAAATGAAAACTTGTTTTGGAAATTTACGTTGTTACAAGTTGGTATCAGAGCCTTGGTTTGAGGGATTCGGATGCACCTTCGGGTGTATTTGAACTCAAACTGAGGATTTAAGAAAGTTTTTCGTAAACTAAACAATTTTTCTAAAAAGTAAAAGGATTTGAGAAAAGCAGAAGGAAGCAGTGTGTACGATCAGCCAGCGCCCGAATGGTGATTTCCCAAATTACCCTTACATTACGTGTTATGAGATATGTTATGATATGTTATGCATGCTAGAGTAGGCTAGGTATTCATATTAGGACTAGAGTGGCCTGATTTGTGATGCCTTAGCCTAGGAAGATTTCTGCTGCTATGTGATGCTTGAGAGTGAGTAGGTAGCAGTGAGGAGCTTATGAGAGGTCTACCGAAGGGTAGCCTATGCTAGCGAGATGTAGAGTACTTGTTGTTGGGTTTTGAGCATTCTAACACTCCTATGGTGTACATGCAACCCTATAAACCTTGGATCTATGTTTTCTCTATTATACATGCAAATATGAATATTCCAAGGTATTACCCTATCTAGCATACAAACCCTGATACTTGGGTAATATAACAAGTTAGAATACATACCTTTTAATGAAGCTTGAAGGCTTGAACTTTAAGAGCTTAGCCCCAATAGTGTGGAAGCCTCAAGTGGAATCACAAATCACCAAAACACCTTGGAAAACCTTTAGAGAATATGGATACTTGGCTCACACTTATGAAATCGGTTATTGCCCTCTTTAGTGTATCCACACTAGCCACTAGCCTAATTTCATGAACCATAAGACCCTTTATATAGTGTGGAGGATTAGGGTTAAACCCTAACACCCATGACCTTTCATTTCCTAGGATCCATGGGTTAAAGCTCCATGGACTATCCATGAAGACTTAGCCCAACCTAAATGAACTTGGCCCACTACACATATATCTAAGAGTCCATATTTAATTAGTTCCTTTTGATCACTTAATTAATTATAAATTAATTCTTGATCAATACTAATTAAATAATATGATTATATATCAATATATTAGAACTTATAATATATTAATATAAATCATAAATATACTATTCTCAAAAGACTATCCATATAAATTATGCCGGTGAAGGGCAACCCAAATGGACCATGTCGGGTCGGGTCAAGTACATACCAAATATAGTTATGGACTTAGACATTAATCCAACAGTCTTCCACTTGGATAAGTCTAAAACTATTATTGAGTATGACTTCAAAACCTAACTGGCAATCGTAGCTCTTAAAGTCGCTGTCAAACTCTGACCTTGTCAATGACTTGTCCATTAGATAAGGGATCATATATTCCTCCATTCTAGATATCATATGGACTGAGACATGGATTATAATCATTCTCTCTGTCCATTTGTTGTTTCCCGATTTTCGATTTATGATGACTGACTGATTGAACAAATCAAATCAGTCCTGGCTTGGCCAAGCACTCACATGTGTCATCGCTAAATCATTGAGGGGCCCACATATATCGCTTTTATCCCGAAGGTAAAAGGAATGGATAAACTTCGACTCATATGGCTTGTTCTACTACTTGTTGAATCATACACAAAGGCACGTTTTATAACATCGAGTTACCAAATGCGTTTTCGTGCAATCAATGTATAACCAACTCATAGTAACAACTCATATCTCTAGGTTTGAAGAATATAAGATATTATCGTCTCATGATCACTCGTGATAAAATCCATGAAGTGATTCAAATGAGCGCGGGTTGAATCCAATACTCAGAACTTATGAGCACTCATGAGTGTTGTAGCACCACTTTGTCCACCAACTTGGACCTCTACAAACCAACCCATGACAGTCTTGATTCATATCTACTTCCAACATATGACCGACTGTGGATGGTTTGAATACCTTAATCATTCAGGAAGAGCGACTTAGTTATTCTGGAAGTCAAAACATGCAAAGTGAAACACAAGAATAAATGAATCAAATATGGTATCAAACCCTATGAATATAAATAAACACTTTTATTTATCACCATACTGATTACTCATTATTCATTGTTTCAGTTTTATCAACTTTATACTTGAATTAAAAACACTAGTTGTCCCATGCTCCAAGCATGTACACTATGTTTTTCTTAAACAATAGCTTTGCCATACACCAAGTATGCACTCTATGTTTGTCTATGATCCTTACTTTGTGAAATAAACCAATTAAACATAATTTCAATGATTCTAATTTCACACTCCCAAATCCTTATCGAAAAATGTGAGAATTTCAAATTCCTATCATTTATCGAAATCTGTTTAGATTTTAAACTTATATGCACTGACCCTCCTGTAATGAATATGTACAAAGTCACAAAGACTTGTCAACAGTCATTATAAGGTATTCCAATGGAGATCAACTCCATGGAAACTAAGTCTCATATTCAAAGTACATTGCTTTGGACATGCTTCTTGCATTAAGTTTCTAATCTTACACAGATAACTTCCACCTATGGAGATAACTCCATATTCTCATTTTGACTATCACTTCTGAATAAGAGATGCCTCTTTCCAGAATATGTCAATATGGTCCTTCCAAAATTAGCACTATACTTCCAACTGTCCCTGAGCAACCAATCTTTGGTAAACCTCAGATTGTCCTCGACAATTGCTTAATCATTTTAGTCATATCCAATTCTAGACCTTTTCCCTTCTTAATGCCTCTGGGCATTTGGAAAAATTTAGAAATGACAAATATTATAGCACATGCAATCGATCCTGTACCCAAAGCAAATGGTACACGATTCATGATGTCTCACATAAAGACATGATTCTAGACCAGTCTTTTGCTACAATATTTTTATTTGCCATGTTTTCAAAATTTGACTATGAAGAGGGATGCCGTAATCATAATCGAATTTTGAGAACGCAATATATAGAATTTCCATAAGTTGAACCAATCCAACATGAAATTCATATATATATATATATATATATAAATATATATATATATATATATATATATATATTCTTGACTAAAGATGATTAAGGTCTCAATCTAAGCCTTTAGAACTGAAATGAAGTATATCCTCTCCCTTAATTATAGCAAAACAACTTTTTCAATCCCTGCAGCCTCACGAATTGAAACTTTTGTTTTCTATAATTAACATTGCTAACTTGCAACACTAACAATAATTATCATGCTCCCACTAACATGATGATTATTAGCATAACACTTATGCTCCCACTAGCTTTGACATGTACTCAGAAATCAGCTGGACTTCTAGAAATCAATACTTTATTGACTTTCTTACCAAAGTTCAGATTTCTGATACAAGATGCTTTGATAAAACTTTATCAAAATCATACACCTTTCCTTAGATAGCATGCATGTGTGTCTAAACAATTTTAGAACTATGAAAAGGGATGTCGTAATCATAGTCTCAATTGTTTAGACCTTTTGCCATCTGCTTCAAATCTACTTGGTGGAAGTGTTTCCTCACCATCATTTTCATGAATCGGAGAGAAACCTTATGACCCTTAGATTTTATGGTGTATGTGTTCTTATCCATGTGAATCGTCAAAACCATATTCACAAGACAAGGATAATGACAAATCCAAACTCATATGGACTGAACTTATGCAATCTTAACTTCTTGCCACCTGGCAGTACAGGGCCTGCCATTGCTTCCAAGTTGTTATGCAACCAATTGAGAACTTTCAGAACTCCTATGCAAAGCCAACTTTAACTGGAATGGGCACAGAATATGTCAACACGATAGGTTATAAACCTCAAGTCGTGTGCTAGTGAAGAACCTCATGTTTTATTCTTGATTAGTTCTTGAAATTCTTTTTAGGATCTTTAAGACTCCCACTATCCTCTTGACATATAAGACTATCTTGCCAAATATTCAAGAGATAGTGCGGATTCTTTATCAAGACAAACACTTCACACAATTGGCCTTAGTTGGTCTTTGTTTTATCCAAAACATCACAACTTACCAATTTCAAATGTACAAGAGTAGGACACTTTTACTCTTACATTTGACAAGTGTTTTAAACCTTTCTTTAAGATATGTCACTCAAGTTACAATCTTGGAGTATGACTCTAAGAATTGTTTTGGAACGAAGTATGACTCATCTTCCTGATCTCACCATTTCAACAATTCATGACTCCTCTTCTTAGTCATAAGAATGCACTAAGATGACCTTTAGAGGACTAATTGTGATATGATTTCTAAATCATTAAGATGATCACAAACATGATACTAAAGTACTCTCCCATCTTTTCAGATTTGAGAAACTTTTATCTTTCTGCCTAATTTGATTCTTCCCATTCGTTCTGCCATACATTGAGACTTTTCCAATGTTTTAGAATTATACTTAAACTTGTAAGTATAACCATATTTACTAAACTTTAGTAAATCAAATAGTCTTAACGAGCTTTGTGGTGGACATGACCAGTGCACAAGAATGTGTACTCGATCCCTTTAGTCCTTCACTTGACTCACACATCCATGTGAACAAGTAATTAGTCTTGATTTTCCAATGCTTGAAAGTTCTCATTCATCATACTATTCAACTTGCATGATTCCAAGTTTCGGTCCAATTGAAACTTGGGGGATGAGGAACTTTCCTGATTTGATAAATTTAGACACTGCCACAAATGAAAGAATCAAATCCATTTTCCAATATTGCTGTGAGTGGAATCATATAAGCAACAATTTTCCACAAATGCCATTGTAAGGATACTTCAAATAAATAAAATTAAACAATTTTCTTTTATTTTAAAACTTTGCGGAAAAACTTATCCTTACAATCTACATGGAAAATTGTTGTTATCTATTCCTTAGCAATATATCATAACTTCTTAAGCAACTGCTCAAAATTCTGATGCGATCAAAATCCACCTTCGCGATCAGAATCAGCATATACTTCCTTTAAGATTTTTCTCTATTCTTTGATTCTTAAAACAAAAACATCAACATGTGACCCAGTCACATCATGTAATGAGGATCTCAGAATAGAACTTAACAGAGTTAGATAATGGGCTCTACCTGATGTAGAGTCAAACTTATTGACTTTAACATCCTTAGGTAAATTTGGCAGCTTTGCAATCAACGCCCCTTCCTTTGGCAAAAAAAACATATGGACCCTTTGGTAATGGGACTATCTCAGACTTAGCCTTTCTCTTTACCATTTGGTCAACCGGGTTGACTATGGCCAATCCCTTTCCATTAGGAAGATAATGTTTTTTCTGGATTTCCAGTGTCACCATTGTCACTGTCCATAAAGTTTTTGGGAAGTTGATCTTCTAATCAAATTTGCTTTACTATCGTTCCAAATCATTGCTGATTCAGCAGCACCAAGCAAATAGATATGATCATTAAGGTTCATGTCATAGTCTGTTTCATAGTAGTGCCAAAGGAACTCACTATGTGACTTAGAAAGTGATTGAACATCCAACTTTCTCAAGACTTTGACACCCAACTCTCCCGGCTTGTCAATATGTGATTTCATCTCTAAGATGTGATCACACATAGACCTTGCTTACCATTAGGGCTTGAGTGACCTTGAACTTGTGGGTTAGGGAGAATAATTGGAGGAGGTGGAGGAAGAGAAGTATGACTTCGATGAGCCAAACTCGGGAAGTCATATTCATTAGGAAAGCTTGGTTTGGGAAGATCATTGTTGTCTAAACCAGACATCAACAATGGGAGAAATTCACGTAAAGTTGATTTAAGTCCTTAATATAACACCCAATATGATATATTAAGGCTAGGACCCAACAAACTATTTTATAACTTGGAAGAGGGATGCCGTAATCCAAGCTATAAAATATTTGAAGGTAGGTGAATGACGATTCACCAATTTCCACCAAGATAAACGAAATGTATTATTAGGTTTTAATTGGTTTTGAAACTCCTAGATTCTTTTGAGATTCATTGAACTTTTCAATGGCATGTTTCAATCTCGAGTGTGCCCTTCAGGTTTTGTGACTGGGATGCCGAGGATCACAAAACAAGGTGTGAAGTAACCATGCAAATATACTTGGTACCCTTAATATTTACCCCTCAATCGATGTGCCGGTTAACCACACACGCTCCAACGATACTATGATAAACATTAAGTTACCCTTTGCCTACCTTGTTAAGTCCAGGTTAGTGTGCCGGTTAACCACACACGCTCCACTAACAGCTTAAACAAAGTGCAAAGTGTAATTTCATGGATTAACACCTTATTCACATTTTCCTAAGTAACTAAGATTGGGAATTTATAAGTGTTTAGTTACTTAGTATTTATCATTATACTTATAATGAAGGGAGAATTATAGTCCTTGTCCTACCTGTTCGGCTAACGACCCTCCACCGGTCAAGGAAGCGGTGAGTGAGAGTGGACACCCATTAAACTGTCATTTTATAGGCAGTAACCTTATACCCCCCTTATAGTCCGGCTTCGTGAATGAGGCCTACTATTGGTAAGACGACTTGCTCTTATACATATAATATATTAAACTTTTAATATTATAATAGTATAAGGGTGTATTTTAGACATTTAAAATACTTGGTGGTTTAATCTATTAATTAAACTAAACTTTTAATTTAATTAAACTCAAACCATATCTTTATTTATGGATTTAATAATACTCTTTTAATTAAACGCTTTAATTAACTATTAATAAAGTCTATAAGAGTTAATTTGAATTATTCAATAAAACATCATAATTCCAATTATTAAATTCAAAATTAAAACCATTTAATTAATTGTTTAAGTTATGAACCCAAGAGTTTTAGAATTCAATTCTTTTTTTTCATAAAAAGCTTTTTCCAAATTCCAAAACTTGAGGGCAAGTTTTGTAACTCTTGAAAACCTTTGGATTCCATAACTTATGGAGTTAAATACTTGTTTTATGATGAAACTTTTCATGTTCCATAACTTAAGAACAAGTTATGGAATTCTTTAAAACATTAACTCCAAATTTTGTAACTCCATAAAAACTTTAAATCAATTTTTTTAAAAAAAAACTTTCATATCCGTAACTTATGGAGGTTTCAAAACACTTAAGATCACAACTTTAAAAAAAACTTTTGAGCTCCAAAATTTTATGACAAAATTTGTAACTCCTTAAAACATTTAGATCAAACTTTTAAAACTAATAAAGTAATCATATCATTTTATCTTTTACTAAATTTGACCTAATTCAACTCATATAGCAAATGATTCAAATTTTACAAATAATTAGTTTTTCACAAAACAAGTAATTATCTTAAAATTTGACAAACTTCATGTTTTTTTTTTCTTTTTTTTTTCAACTTTGAAAATCAAACATTTGCATGAATATAACAGAAAACAACCCATGGCTCTGATACCACTGTTGGGTTTTGAGCATTCTAACACTCCTCTGGTGTACATGCAACCCTATAAACCTTGGATCTATGTTTTCTCTATTATACATGCAAATATGAATATTCCAAGGTATTACCCTATCTAGCATACAAACCTTGATACTTGGGTAATATAACAAGTTAGAATACATACCTTTTAATGAAGCTTGAAGTCTTAAACTTTAAGAGCTTAGCCCCAATAGTGTGGAAGCCTCAAGTGGAATCACAAATTACCAAAACACCTTGGAAAACCTTTAGAGAATATGGATACTTGGCTCACACTTATGAAATCGGTTATTGCCCTCTTTAGTGTATCCACACTAGCCACTAGCCTAATTTCATGAACCATAAGACCCTTTATATAGTGTGGAGGATTAGGGTTAAACCCTAATACCCATGACCTTTCATTTCCTAGGATCCATGGGTTAAAGCTCCATGGACTATCCATGAAGACTTAGCCCAACCTAAATGAACTTGGCCCAATACACATATATCTAAGAGTCCATATTTAATTAGTTCCTTTTGATCACTTAATTAATTATAAATTAATTCTTGATCAATACTAATTAAATAATATGATTATATATCAATATATTAGAACTTATAATATATTAATATAAATCATAAATATACTATTCTCAAAAGACTATCCATATAAATTGTGCCGGTGAAGTGCAACCCAAATGGACCATGTCGGGTCGGGTCAAGTACATACCAAATATAGTTATGAACTTAGACATTAATCCAACACTTGTGATCTGGGATCCTAGGAGGAGGACTTCGGGTGAATACTGATGCGGTGTGGACGGTAGTATAGGGCCCGTACTACTGAAGACACCGGATCAGTGCGCAGTCCAAGTAAGAATCCTTAGGCTACTAGGGAACAAGTAGGGTTGAGTGATCGAGTTCGAGTATACTCGAGCAAGTCTCTGATATTTTATGTTGTATTTCAGAGACATCATGGTTGGGACACGCCACAGACCTGAGATGAGCGGCGTGAGTGACGAGGAGCTTCGTCAGATGATCCACGATGAGGTGGCTGCGGCGATCCGAGCCTAGATTCCGGAGATGTTTGGGTCTATCAAGACCACATTGATTGAGACCTTTGATGAGCGGTACGCAACGGTTATTGAAGCTGCGGCTGCTGCAGCTACTGCAGCTGTTGCTTCTACTAGACCTCAGGGGGGTGACTCGATGTTATTCCGGGAGTTCAGCAACACGAAGCCACCGGAGTTTGATGGGACGCATGATCCGATTGCTGCGATGAGATGGATTTCTGATATCGAGGGATGCTTCTACACCTGTTCGTGTCCGGACCATTTGAGGTTTCGGTTTGCACTGAACCAGCTTCGCTTGGGAGCGAAGGACTGGTGGAAGTTTGTGACGGCAAACTTCACTCTTGCAGAGATTTCGGAGGTGACCTGGAAGAGGTTCACCATCATGTTCAGAGATGAGTACGTTCCCCGGTGGAGAGGGAACGGTTAGCACAGGAGTTTTTGTCCCTCAAGCAGGGGACGGAGTCAGTGACTGTGATCACACGGATATTCCATGAGAGGGCGTTGTTTTGCCCTGAGCACGTGTCGTCTGAGCAGGCACGCATGATTCGGTACTTGAGCATTTTGAGGAGGGATATCAGGGAGTTCGTGGCAAACTCGTCATACCGGACATTTGCTGAGCTCCAGGCAAATGCCCGGAAGAGGGAGATCGAGCTGGAGACTCAGGCCCGGGAGGAGGCCGAGTCTTAGGGGAAGGATCGGCGGCCAGCATAGTCTCAACCGGCAGGCAAGCGGGCAAAGCCCGCCGATTCGAGATCTGGAGGCCAGAAGGGCCGCACTTGTGGGAAGTGCGGAAAGGGACATGATGGGGTTTGTCGATCAGGTGCTTGCTGCAAATGTGGCAAGGAGGGGCACATAGCCAAGGATTGCCCCAAGGGGTTCATGGTTTGCTTTCATTGCAACCAAACCGGACACCGGAAGGTCGAGTGTCCGAAGCTGCGGGGGACAGCACAGGGAGCACCGCAGGGATCTGCCCATGCTGCCGTGTGAGCTACTGAGGTTCGGCCGGTGAAGGCCGAGGCACCAAAGGCTCGCGGGAGAGCCTTCCAGTTGACAGTGGAGGAGGTCCGCGCAGCGCCCGATGTTGTGGCTGGTATGTATTCTTTCATTTATTTATGCTGAGTTTGAGATATTGTTCTTATATTATGATATGCGTAGGTACTTTTCTTGTGATTTTTGTACCTGCTTTGGTGTTATTTGACTCGGGTGCAAGTCGGTCATTTGTGTCTTTAGCGTTTAGTCAGCACATCAGTATCCAGCGGGAGGCGTTGAGTCGACCTCTATGAGTTTCCATAGCTGACGAGCGAGCGGTGTATGCTACGGATGTGATTCGAGGATGTGTACTCGAGATCTTCGGTGTTGAGTTCCCGATAGATCTGGTCCCGATTGCGATGGGGGACGTGTGTGTCATAGTGGGCATGGATTGGTTGAGCCGATTTGGGGCTGTTATAGACTGCGAGCGACAGTTGGTGACGATGCGAGACCCTAGTGGGGGAGTACTTACGGTGTACGGCGAGGGTACCCGTTCTGAGTCAACATTTTGTTCGGCTGCTAGAGCGAGGCGGAGCCTACAGCAGGGCTGTAGCGGGTTTGTGGCTTATGTGATGGATTCACGGGTGGCCGCAGAGGGGCCGGGTTTTGTTAGTGATGTGCCGATAGTGCGTGAGTTCCCGGATGTTTTCCCCGAGGAGTTGCCAGGTGTGCCTCCCGTGAGGCAAGTGGAGTTTCGCATCGATTTCGTTCCGGGAGCGGCGCCTATAGCCAAGGCGCCCTATCGCCTTGCGCCACCAGAGATGCAGGAGTTATCCTCACAGCTTCAGGAGCTGTTGGGGAAAGGATTTATCAGGCCGAGTAGCTCACCTTGGGGAGCGCCGATCCTTTTTGTCAAGAAAAAGGATGGTTCACACCGGATGTGCATTGATTACTGGGAGTTGAACAAGTTGACGGTCAAGAACCGTTATCCACTACCGAGGATTGATGATCTGTTCGATCAGTTGCAGGGAGCATCTTGGTTCTCCAAGATAGATTTGAGGTCTGGATATCACCAGATGAGGGTGCGAGATGAGGATATCCAGAAGACGGCGTTTAGGACACGTTATGGGCACTGCGAGTTTGTGGTGATGCCTTTTGGGCTCACCAATGCACCAGCAGCGTTCATGGATCTGATGAACAGGGTATGCAGACAGATGTTGGACAGGTCGGTGATTGTATTCATCGACGATATTCTGGTGTATTCGAGATCTAGAGAGCAGCATGAGGAGCATCTGAGAGAGATTCTCGGAGTTTTGAGATCGGAGAGGCTCTATGCCAAATTCTCCAAGTGCGAGTTCTGGTTACGGGAGGTCCAGTTCTTGGGGCATCTCGTTAACCAGAATGGGATATTGGTCAATCCGGCCAAGATTGAGGCAGTGATGAGTTGGGAGGTGCCGAGATCACCCACCGAGATCAGGAGTTTTCTGGGGTTGGCCGGCTACTATCGAAGATTTATCAAGGATTTATCCAATATTGTCGTGCCTCTCACCAAGTTGACCCGGAAGGGCGTTGCTTTTTCGTGGGGTCCGGAGCAGCAGACCTCGTTTGAGACTCTTCGCCAGAGGTTGTGCGAAGCCCCGGTGTTGTCCCTTCCAGAGGGAATGGAGGATTTTGTGGTGTACTACGATGCATCGATATCGGGGTTGGGTGTGGTGCTTATGCAGAGAGGGCATGTGATAGCGTATGCATCGAGGCAACTGAAGCCTCATGAGACGAGGTATCCCACCCACGATCTGAAGTTAGGGGCAGTGGTGTTCGCCCTCAAGATCTGGCATCACTATCTGTATGGGGTTCGATGTACCATATACACGGACCACAAGAGTTTGAAGTATTTGATGGATCAGCCCAACCTGAATATGCGCCAGAGGAGATGGTTGGATGTGGTAAAGGATTACGATTGTGAGATCCTGTACCACCCGGGCAAAGCTAATGTTGTAGCTAATGCTCTGAGCCGTAGGGCAGAGAGTGCCCCGATTCGAGACACTTGTATGCGATTGACGGTGATGACTCCGGTGTTGGACACCATTCGGGAGGCCCAGGCAGAGTCCGTGATACCAGAGAACCGCAAGAGGGAGCGGGTGATCGGGCAGGTGTCTGAGTTCGTTACCGATAGCCGAGGGGTGATGACCTTTCAAGGTCGGATTTGGGTGCCGTATGCAGGCGGGGCACGTACCGTTCTGATGGAGGAGGCGCACAGATCGAGGTTCTCGATCCATCCAGGGGCCACTAAGATGTATTTGGATCTGAAGAGAGACTATTGGTGGCCCTGTATGAAGAGAGATGTTGCGTGGTTCGTTGAGAGGTGCTTGACCTGTCGTCGGGTTAAGGCCGAGCACCAGCGTCCGCATGGCAAGTTGCAGCCACTTGAGGTTCCCCTGTGGAAGTGGGAACAAATTTCTATGGATTTTATCACCAAATTGCCGAGGACCGCAAGGGGCGTCGATGCAATTTGGCTGATCATTGACCGGCTGACGAAGAGCGATCACTTCCTTGCCATCAGTGAGAGCTCTTCCGCAGAGAGGCTGGCCAAGTTGTATGTGAGAGAGGTGGTATCGCGTCATGGAGTACCGATCTCGATTGTGTCAGATCGAGATGTACGTTTCACTTCCAGGTTCTGGAAGAAGTTCCATGAGGAGTTGGGTACGAGGTTGCATTTCAGTACCGCCTACCACCCACAGACGGACAGACAGAGTGAGCGGACGATTCAGACGCTCGAGGACATGCTTCGAGCATGTGTGTTAGACTTCGGAGGAAGTTGGGACACGTACTTGCCGTTGGCTGAGTTTTCCTATAACAACAACCACCATTCGAGTATTGGTATGCCTCACTTCGAGTTGTTGTATGGGAGGAGATGTCGGACTCCCATTTGCTGGGGAGAGGTAGGGCAGCGCGTGATGGGTAGCACTAAGATAGTGCTTCAGACGACTGAGCAGATACAGCAGGTCAGGCAGAGGTTGTTGACAACTCAGAGTCGCCAGAAGAGTTATGCGGATAGGCGACGATCCGAGCTTGAGTTTCAGGTGGGAGACTTCGTACTCCTGAAGGTGTCTCCTTGGAAGGGAGTGATCCGATTCAGGAAGAGGGGAAAGCTGGGGCCCCGGTACATTGGTCCGTTCAGGGTGACCGCGAGGGTGGGCAGGGTAGCGTATCGTTTGGAGCTACCTACGGAGTTGAGCCATATTCATGATACCTTCCACGTGTCTCAGTTGAGAAAGTGTATAGCCGACGAGTCGGCGGTGGTACCACTGGAGGATATTCAGGTGGATGCGAGCCTGAATTACGTTGAGAGGCTAGTCGCGATTGTGGATCGTAAGATCAAGGTTCTGAGGAACAAGGAGGTGCCCCTGGTTCAGGTCCAGTGGCAACATCGGAGAGGGTCCGAGCTAACTTGGGAGCCGGAGCTGGAGATGCGGGAGCGGCATCCAGAGTTATTTGCTGAGCGAGACTTCGAGGAAGAAGTCTGATTCTAGTGGGGGAGAATTGTAACATCCGGATACCCAGGTATTCTATGTTATTCATTCATTTTGAGTTTGAGAGAAGGACTCGACGAGTCGACGCCTAGACTCGTCGAGTAGGATCGCGATTTGCTGACTGGATTAATGAATGGACTCGACGAGTCGGCAGGGTGACTCGACGAGTCTGTGCTGGCGGCAGAAACCCTAAATCTTTGGGTATGTGCCCTATTTAAGGGTCCTTATAGCCCTTATTTGCGGCTACCAGTCCAGAGAGAGAAACCCTAGAGAGCTTGGGCGAGTTGTGTGTGAGAGCAAGCCATTTTAATCCTTTTTGGTGTTGTTTTGCAAAGAAGAAGGTGTTTCCAGCTAGAGGAGGTCAAGAGGATTGCTAATCCGTGGTTTTCAAGCTCGGATCTGCAGTATTGAGGTAGCAAATCGAACTCTCCTTCTGTTTTGGTTAAGATCTATGAATCTAGGGTTTTCTATACCCTTTTTATGGCTTGAATTGATGAGTTTATGGTCCCTTTATGTGTTAGACTTTAGATCTGGACCCATAGAGGTCCAGATAGCATTATCCATCTTTCTTTAGGAAGTGTTATGGAAGGAATGAACTTAGGTTGCCATTTTTGAGGCTATTTCTTCAAAAGGAACCATATATGTGTTGCATGAGTGTAAAGGTTTCACCTTTACGTGATTAGTGGGTATGGAAAGGTCAGATTTATAAGTTAGAGAAGCGGATCTGACCTCAGAAGGTCATTTGAGTGTTTCCATGGACGCTACTCATCGAGTTCATAAGTGGACTCGACGAGTCGAGTCGGGGTTGCCCCGCAATTCGTGACAGGAGTAACCCGTTGAGTGAAGGGATGACTCGACGTGCCAAGTGAGGCTAGAAGGATTCAGAGGACCCGCATGGACTCGCCGATTCGCCCATGTGCACTCGACGAGTCGGGTCAAAGTTTGACCGTTGACTTCAGTTGACCTTAGGGTTTTGGTCAAGCTGATTCAGGAGAGTTACGGGAGGGGTAGAATGGCCTTCTACCCAATCTTTAGAGATGAGACTATGAGAGGGTATTGATCAGGAATGTTATTCGGATGATAGGAGGAGGCTAGGTCGGGACGTCAAGCACGAGAGTTTATCCGACTTCGTACGAGGTGCGTCTTCTCACTATACTGTACCTAGGATGGTACCTATGTGTGACCGGAAGGTCTTATATGCTATGAGATGTATGTGTTGTATGTTGTTATATGATATGTATGTGTTATGTATGTTATGAATGAGAAGGACCGGAAGGTCATTATGATGTGGACTGGAAGGTCATGATGATATGGACCGGAAGGTCATTACGGGTAGGACCAGAAGGTCTACCAGGGTTGTGGGACGGAAGTCCTCTGAGACACAGTGACCGAAAGGTCTTATAGCCTTGAGTGGCGTATGTGCGTATGTGGTATTTTGGGGAACTCACTAAGCATTTATGCTTACAGTTTTTGTGTTATGTGTTTCAGGTACTAGCGAGGATCGCGGGAAGGCGCCGGCATGATCCGTACACACTCATAGAGTTTATGTCTTGAGATTCTGGGATATGTTTTGTTATGATAACATTGGATACATTATCTTTTGATATTACCTTATGAATAAAAGTATGTTTTAAAAATGAAAACTTGTTTTGGAAATTTACGTTGTTACAAGTTGGTATCAGAGCCTTGGTTTGAGGGATTCGGATGCACCTTCGGGTGTATTTGAACTCAAACTGAGGATTTAAGAAAGTTTTTCGTAAACTAAACAATTTTTCTAAAAAGTAAAAGGATTTGAGAAAAGCAGAAGGAAGCAGTGTGTACGATCAGCCAGCGCCCGAATGGTGATTTCCCAAATTACCCTTACATTACGTGTTATGAGATATGTTATGATATGTTATGCATGCTAGAGTAGGCTAGGTATTCATATTAGGACTAGAGTGGCCTGATTTGTGATGCCTTAGCCTAGGAAGATTTCTGCTGCTATGTGATGCTTGAGAGTGAGTAGGTAGCAGTGAGGAGCTTATGAGAGGTCTACCGGGCTCCGCTGGAGCAGCGTTCCCGAGCCGAAAGGCTCTTCTTCTCGGAGCCGTCGGGCGCTCCGGGGCTTCCGCCTCGTGCTAGGGAGGTTCCCTAGGCTTTTCGGGGGGGTTTCGGGGGCTAGAGAGAGGTTCTAGAGAGAGAGGAAGAAGTAGGAAGGTGTGAGAATGAATGGAGGCCTCACCACTTATTTATAGGGGTTGGAGGAAGGTTCACATCATGAATCTCTTGATGTTCACGTCGTGAGTGAGCTTGGGCTCCAAGTCACAGCCTGGTGCTGACACGTGGCATCGCACACAGGGTGGAAATCAGCCGATTTTCAAAAATTCATAACTTTCGCATACGAGCTCCGTTTTCAACGTTCTTTATATCCACGCGTAGTTAAAAACAATATCTACAACTTTCATTTAGACTCCGTCGGCTAATTCTTGACCGATCTTAAATTTAACAGTAGGAAGAGATTAGACTGTTAAATGACCGCGAAGAATTCGTAACTCCTTCATACGGACTCTGTTTTCGTCTGTCTTTCTATCGTTGAGTTCCTATTAATGAGATCTTCAACTCTCATTTAGGTCGCGTCGGCCAAAAACCGCTCGAACTAAAATTCGAGTTTCGGGCCGTGCACTGCTATGCCAAATCTTAGAAAAATCATAACTTCCTCATACGAAGTCAGATTTGGGCGTTCTTTTTTTGTATGTTCTCGGTTTAACGTATACTACAACTTTTGTTTAGATCACTAAGGCTAAAAAGTCCTCTATCTTAAATTCACTATTTACGTCTCCCAGTGCCGTGCCGGTTTTGCCGAAAAACTTCGACGGGCCATAACTTCTTCGTTATAACTCGGATTTCGGCGTTCTTTATATGTGAGACATATTCTAAAACTTGGTTAAGATTATTTATTCTAAATAATCTTTTGTCGAAAAGTCGTTTTCGACCCCTATTATCTCTAAATTGACTAGCCCGGCTCTACGGGCGTTACACTATTCGTTCATCAATTTTTATCTATTTATTTATTTAATAAACAGAATGTTACAGTAATGACCATAACGAGTCCTGAAGGCTGTCTTCTGTACATCATCATCCTTGAATCTCGTATGATGGTACCCCGATCGTAAATCAATCTTGGAAAACCAAGATGCACCCTGAAGCTGATCAAACAAATCGTCAATCCTCAGAAGTGGGTAATGGTTCTTCACCATTAGCTGATTCAACTCCCATTAATCAATGCACATTCTATGTGAATCGTCCTTCTTCACAAACCAGGGCTCCCCACGGAGAACTACTCGGACGAATAAAAACCTTGTCTAGTAGTTCCTGAAGCTGCGTAGACAACTCCTGCATCTTAGTTGGCGCCAGGAGATACGATGCCTTGGCTATCGAAGCTGCACCAGGAACCAGATCAATCTGAAACTTAACCTGCCTCTCGGGAGGCACTCACGGCAAATCCTCGGGAAATACATTGAGGAAATCCTGAACAATGGGCACCCCACTCAACTCCGACGTACCCTCAACTCAAGTGCTTTCAACATAAGCTAGGAACCCAGGACAACCCTGCTGCAGATATCTCATGGCCGTCACAGTTGAACAGAGAGCTGGCCCATGCAAAGCTCTCGCCAAGAATAACTAGTTATCCCCACTTGGGGTTCGAACACTCACCAACTTCCGCTCGCAATCAGTCATGGCCCCATTAGGGCCCAACCAATCCATCCCGATGATAACCTTCGACCCTCTCAAGGGAATCGACACCACATCAATAGATAATCTCTCACTAAACAGCTTCAGGACACACCCGCAGTGAATCCTTGAAGCACTCATAGTACGGTCATCCACAATCTTAACCTCTAGTGGGGAATCCAAAGTCCCGGGAGCTTCGCAAAACCTCTTGCTAAGAGCAAGTGATACAAAGGATCGGGTAGCACCTGAATCAAACAGAACGTGAGCGGTCAATCCATTGACCAAAAAGGTCCCTATATAAGATCAAAATAACCATAAGCACAAACAAAGAAATCAATAAAAGATAAAGATAAGTCACATACCTGTAACCACATCCGACGTTGCATGGGCCTCATCGGTGGTCAGCTGAAATGCCATGTTCTTCACCACAGGAGCCACCGCCTTGCCCTGACGGCCATCAATAATCCTCAATGTGGCTGGCGCAGGCGCCGCCACGGCTCCCCTGACAATCTCGTACAATCGACCTTTTTATGGACGGTCTGATTGCAATGAAAGAAAACCAGAGCACTCCTGGGGCAGTCCCTACTCATGTGGCCCAACTGATCATAACCAAAACATACAGAACCCAACATACGACATGCCCCACCATGCGGCTTGCCGCACTTACCGCAATGGCTACGGCCCTGAGGGCATCTGACACGTGAATCAGAAGTCTTGGGCCTCTTGGACTGGACCACCGCTGATGGTACCTGCTCTAGCTTCCACTTTGCCTGAAGCTCCAACTCAATCATCCGCTCACGACCCTTCTCGATCATATCATTTAGGGTCTTGCACCTCGAAAAGCTCACGAACTCCCTGATATCCTCTCTCAACATATCATGGTATCTCGTCTTCCTCATCTCCTCATCTACAGCGTACCGCGGGACCAACAAAGCCCTCTCCCTGAATTTGGTGGTAATCTCCACCACAATCTCAATAGTCTGGAGAAGGTCCTGGAACTCCATCACCAGTTTTTGCACCTCAATAGCTGGTGCAAACTCCCTCTGGAATATGTGGACAAAATCCTCTCAGGTCATGACTACCACTGCCACTGACCCTACAGCTCGGATAACCTCCTCCCGTCAGTCTCGTGCTCGTCCCTCAGCAGACAGGATGCAAATCCCACTTTTTCTTCCTCAGGGAAAAAACTCGTCCGCTGAGCATTCTCCATGTCAGCGATCCAACATCGGCTAGTGATGGGGTCCATATCCCCAAAGAACTCAAGAGCCCTACACGCCTTGAACTCTCAAAATGAGAGAGCTCGAGCCTCTATCTGACCCGCAACAATCCCAGCTCAAAAGGTCCTGAGCCTCTCATCCATCATCCCCAAAATCCCCTCCTTGATGGTACTGAACATCACAGGAGTAGCATCCAAGATGACAGGAGTACCCTCAGCCGCAATGAACTCGCATAAATGCTCATTAATCAATTCTGAGCCGGATCGAGAACCTGAACCAGAACCAGAGCCAGAACCTCCTCGAGTAGTCATCACCACCCTCCAAACTGAAAACACAACATATAAACAATAAACACATGACTCGAGGGGATTACACCACATAGGCCTCCTTAGATTTTCCAGGTTTGCTCATGTCTCAGGTACAAATCCCGTGCTTCCAGTAGTACGGGCCCAATATTACCTTTCACACCTACCTATACCTTCCTCAAGGTCAATCCTGATTCCTCTAAGCCACCACACTAAAACCATATATCGATCCTATGTGATACAACATACGCATCCTAGGCTTTCCTAGGAAATCTCAACTCTCACTACTCGCAATACCAAGAACCTCAATCAATACTGTTGGTTGTCTTATATATGCAAGTTATACACAAAATATGATCATATATACTGTCAAATGATGATTCTACCCTAAGTCCACAACCAAACAAGGAATAGGAAATAAGGCCAAATCGATTATTCTAGGGCTATACAATCCTAATCGTATATAAATTTGAAAGCATACACTTAGTAATTAACTGAGCCGATATTAATTCCAATTAATGCATAGCATTAAGTTCCACAAAGTTATAAGGCATCATGCAAATCAGGCAATTCTATCATATGATTCATGAAGGTATCCTTAGCCCTAATCTCGAATGCAATTCTCATATCAAGCATATTACTCATAGTACATAGGTGCGGGTAATTTGGGAACCACTTACTTGAGCTTGGCGGATCGCACGCATCACACCCCTTTCTTCTTAATAAAAATCTTTTTGGAAGTTTAACTTCATTTTCTTAAGAAAGATTATCATTTCCTCAGTTTGAGTTCTGACACACCCGAACGTGTGTCTGAATCCCTCAAACCAAGGCTCTGATACCAACTTGTAACGTCCCGAAAACAATAATACAAATTTTCTTTTAAAAGTTTATCAAATCATTCATTAATTGTTCAAAATCAACACCAAGTCATAAGAGTACAAACATATCAAATATGGAAATCATGAGGGGGGAATGAGGTGCTATCACACCGGGCCCTTCCCTTTCGAACCGGAAGTACTTGAAACCATAAACATAAACTGTAAGCATAAAGCTTAGTGAGTTCCCCAAAGTACCACATACGAAACATATGACTAGGCTTCACCCTGGAGTATAATCCAACCCAATAGCACATATGGGACCCGCCCTTGGGTGTATTTTAACCCGATCAACACATATTGGCCCCGCTTTGGGGTCTAGTTCAAACCGATCATACTGTAATGGGCCCCACATTAGGGTATATTTCAACCAAGCATCCAATCACATACAAACCACATAGTGCTATTATTCCGAGTAACATAAATAATGGGCCGATATTGGTACCTTCGACCCATGGATACAATGAGAAGACTCACCTCACAGACATATGAGTAAACTGAATAGCACGCCGCTCTAAGATCGACTCTACCAATTACCTTAATAAATTCAGTGACAAATACTCAACATACATATCAAAATACCTAAAATACCCTTAGGTTAAACCCTAGTCAAAATCCAGGTGAAAGTCAACTGAGTCAACCGAGTTGACTCAGTGAGTATGTTGGGCGCATTCCTCATGTACGTGGGGCGTACTGCATGGTTGACCAGAGTCGGGGAGCTGACCATGTACGTGTAGCGTACCCCTTGGTACGCCCAACATATGCGACTGCTCACTACTTAAGCCATTAAGTGTTTAATCCTTAAGCACTCACGTCCAAAATCTAGATCTAGGCTCAAAAAGATGTCCTTAACCTTACAGTTTCCAACTTTATGGTTTAGCATGGCTATTAAGACCGTAGCTCCAAAAACCCTAGCTTCGTTACCCATTAAGACAAACTAGCTCTTGCACGGAACGAAACTAATGACCAAGAACACATTTTTATAACTTAACACCCCCTAAAACCTCTGAAAGGACAACTCAAACGTCTTGGAGTATCTCCTACTTATAAAGATCAAGTTTGGGACAAAAAGGTGACAACCTAGAGCTAAAACTAGATCCATAAGAAATACACATCAAGGTTGAAGCTTTTTACCTCCAAAACATGCACCAAGGGAAGTAGATGTTAGATCCAAGGCCTTGAGTGAGACACCACAACCTCAAGGTTCTTCCTTCTACTCCAAAAGCTCCAAAATGACACCAAATAGGGGCTCTTCAAGCTTCACAATGCACTCACATACTTTAGGGTTTCGAAATACACAAGGGGGCTGAAGATAAGAGAGTGCATGAGGCTATAAAGGCGCTTAAATAGGGTTCAAACCCTAAAAATTAGGGCTTGCACCCTGGTTACGTATGCCATGCGTACCAACGTAGGCTTAACGTACTAGCAGGGAACCAGGTACGCCTAGCGTACCTATGCTGCATCCGGAAATTACAAAAATGCCAATGGGGACTATTCTTGCAAACAAATCAAAACCCAAGGGTCAAAACGAATACCTGAAAAATTAGATGTTACAATTTGGGGGAAAGAAGATGGTGGCGCGGGAAGGTGGGGGAAGGGGTAAGACAAGATTCGCTTTACAGAGAGAGAGAAAAAAAAAACAAGACATAAACAAGAGAAAGAATGATAATCAACACCTATTGGCTCTGTGGACGGCAACAATGCAACGACGTTGAGTTGTCGGCGACATGTGTTGTTGGAGATGGTCCGGTCAGCGTCAAAGAGTTGTCTTCGGTTACGAGTGTTTGTTATATGTTAGTTGATCGATATCTAATGAGATGTGATTTTTCTATATAAAGTGCATAATTTATTCATTAAAAATATATGTTTGGCTTGTACAATAGTTACAAATATATTATAATTTGTATGGATGGATTAAATTGATCTAACACCAAGTTTTTATTTCTTTTACCGGCCATATATATATATATATATATATATATATATATATATATATATATATATATATATATATATAAGGTTGCAGAAATCGCGATTAATCGTTTGACGTTCTCCAACCTAGTAGAATTAGGGGTGTTTGACGGGAATTTGGGATGAATCAGGTTTAGCGAGATTAATCGGTCTTGGCGGGATTAACCGGTCAACAAAAGTAAAAAAAAGTCAAAAAACTTCAAAATATCAACTTTATTTTTACTCCAAAAATTTCAAAATTTCAAATATTATACCAAATAGTTTGTATTTTCGTATTTTCAAATTTTCAAATTACAAATTTATTATTTTCTAATTTTGAAGTACTTGTTTTTCTTAAGATACATTAATATTTGATTAATTTTAATATTTTATTAATAATTGTTGGAGCATGAAAATGTTATACAATGATCATTGTTTATTAGGTTAGAATATTCCCTTGTATGGAAAGCATATTCCCTCCACTTGTATATAAAGTGGAGTTGAGGGTCATTTGTATGTATGAGTGCACTATGTAGTCTTTAGAGAGAGTTTTTAGGTGGGGATTCTCCCCATCCATGAGTGTTGTTCATGTATCATGTTGTATATCTCTATCTATTCATCACAGTTTTACCTACATATTATGTTCATCATGTTCATACGATTATCTTCTTGATATTATCTTTTCCGCACCAATCCAATCGACAAAATGGGTTCCTACAATTGGTATCAGAGCGAAACCTTGAATATCTCACGATTAGTTCAAGGGAACGATCCTGATTGGTTTATTATCTTGAAGATTTTAGTCATTTATGAAGCATTGCTCAGCGTTTGCAACTGAAAAATCTTCTGTGAGTTATTTATTATTTTGTTGGTGATGTTGCTAGAAAAATAAATATCTTGTTGCTACTGTTCATTACATTTGCTACTATTAAATATGAGTTTATGAAGAATAATATTTTGTGCGGAAGAATATGAAGTTTCTTTTAAAAATGTGGTGTTTGATCTTGTTATCCCATGCAAAAAAGGTGTTTAGAAAAAGACAAAAATATGGTTATGGGATAAAAGATTGAACAAAGGGTTATGAGTTCGGACTATGTGATTTTTAGAGATGTTTGGATATTTATTTCAGAATGTACAAGTTGTTTAAGCTGTGATACAATGCTTATATGCAATGTATTTTCCGAGATGAAATTAATTTTGGTGTGTTTGGGTATAAAATTTCCAAGATTACAAGTTATTATTGTTGTTGGTACAAGCTTCTTAACCTTTGCATGCATGTTGTGTTTAATGGGGACGAGATTAGGCTGGCCAGTACAAGATGATCGAGCATTGGGCACATCAAATGTATGGGTTTTCGTTGCATTTATTGTTGTACAGGCTTAGGAAAATCGTTTTTGGCGTCATTTCATTGTCTGACGCGCGAGTTCACGCCTCCAATCCTCAGGCGACACATCAACATCGGTAGATCCCATCACATATTGTTTACCCGACAAATTCCTTGCATACCTTCAACTTATGCATATTCTCCTTGTCAGCCCTCCTGCCACACGCATGCCATCTGCCATGTTTCAGCTCCTGTCCCATCAATGCCTGGCCAACATTATGACTTCTCACATATTCTCTTTTGTCGTATCTTCATCTGATTTTATCATTCCAAGACTATTCCTTCATTGTGAATCCATATTCCTCATTTCGGACCCACCGAATCACTCTTTTGGATACACCTATTCCGAGATTCATTTTCTGTATCCATTTCGGACTCACGTATTATTCGTACCCAACCACATCCAAACCGTCTCGGACCCTTACCCGTTTCAGACCTTAGTGAATCCTTCTAACCCATTTCCAAATCCTTTTAATTCCGAAATTCATCCATTTTTTTTTTCATTTTTTTACCCATTTCTTTTTAAAGTTTTTTATTATAACCAATTTATTCCTTGATTTTATTTTTAAACCAATACATTTTATTTAACACCCATTACTTTTTTTAATACCAATTATTTTTATTAAAACCAATTTTTTTCTTAAACCAATTATTTTTTAACACCAATTTTAGCCCCATGCTTCAAGGTTTCATTCTTCTTGTTGATTATGAGTAAAGACACAATTGGTTTAGAGATTATTATTTGTGTGTTCTTCCTCTTTCCGATCAACTCGCATTTGCAGCCCCAGATTTTTATGCCTCAGAGATTCGGATCCACAAATTTTCATTCAGAAGCTTGTCTGATCAGCAACGTTTTCCGAGGTTTGGATTCCTTTCCGAGGTTCGCATTTTACTTCCTTCAGACTGGGTACATATGGTTTTGGACCATTTATAGGTTTTGACCGATTCATTTCGACCTTGATTGACGAGTCATTGGTTGTGTTTTGGGAGTTCGGGATTGCATTTCGGTTATCAACATTACTTCGATTCAACATTATGGTTCTTCAGGAGCGAGTTTTATCATATATATTCTACAGTGTTTGTTTAGTTCAGCAATACATCACCAAGTCTACCCATGACCGAGAATGATATCCTCGTTTTTACGGGTTAATGCTCACATCAAGGGGGAGCGTGCGATGCTCCATCATATCCGATGTATTTTCTTTCCCAGTTTCATGATTATTTTTTATCTTTAACGCACTTTCGATCAAAAATAGGGGGAGAATCATGAGCATCCTTTCTGGTTTATTATTGGAGTTTTGACGTTATAGACATTTGAAGACGAAGATCGATTTAGTATTGTGCTGTGGCATTGATTTTTGATATTCACAGATCGAATTTTTGGCATTACTAGATATTCTTCGAATTACGATTATTTATCTTCAGACTACATTTTGGGATGTCTCATTTGTGTTTGCATCCGGATCAGATCTTATGATTGCTCGAGTTTGGATTTGCGATACTTTAAAGACGAAGATTATTTTGGCAATGTGACGTGACACTTATTTTTGATATCCCGATCAAATTTTTGGCATTGCTAGACCATGTCTTCGGTGTTATATTATTTATTATTTGGACTTCACTTTTGGATGCTTCACATTTTCAGCAGGTTATTCTTCAGATATTATTTGGTGCATTATCACCCGAGTTCGGAATATTGAAGACGCTGTGTGATTCGACATTGTGCTCTTCGGTTCAACAGTCGAGGGGGAGATTGTGAACATTATTGGTTTTTGGGGACTAATCACATTCGAAGATTGGATTTCATACTTTTATTCAGAGATTGGGTTCCTCTGTATGTTCTTTGATGATAGAGATTCCATTTCCAGATTCCGAGATCACGACAACTTCAGCTTTTCCGAGACACTTCAGCACTAGACCTATCGGACCTGCCCGTCGGATGTTCTGCCTTTTATCACTGCTTTACCCTCACCATTTTCGAGCATTTAGGGGGACTGTTAGAGCATGAAAATGCTCTACAATGATGAGTGTTTATTAGGTTAGAATATTCCCTTGTATGCAAAACATATTCCCCCCACTTGTATATAAAGTGGAGGTGAGGGTCATTTGTATGTATGAGTGCATTATGTAGACTTTAGAGAGACATGGTTTTTGGGTGGGGACTCTCCCCATCCATGAGTGTTGTTTATGTATCATGTTGTATCTCTTTATTTATTCATCACAGTTTTACTCACATATTATGTTCATCATTTTCATACGATTGTCTTATTAATATTATCTTTCCACACCAATCCAATCGACAAAATGGGTTCCTACAATAATCTATGGTCACCGATTTATCCCTGCCAAGACCGATTAATCCCTTTAACCTCAGTTGACTGTCGAACGATTTTTACAACCTTGATATATATATATATATATATATATATATATATATATATATATATATATATATATACCAATGTTGCAAAGATTGGCCTTGACGGCCGATTAATCGCTTGATGGCCTTGAATCGATTACGATTAGGGTGCTTGACGGAAATTAGTCAAGATCGGTCAAACTCGGGCTTGGCGGTCCTCGACAGTGATAAGCGGGAAATATTTAAAAAAATTCAAATTTTTTAATTTTCACATATTACACCAAAATTTTAAAATATCAAATTTTCAAGTTTTCAGTTTTTCAAATTTTAAAATATTATACCAAAATTTCAAAAATTTAAAATTTAAAAGTTTTAAAATTTTAAATTTTCAAATACTTATTTTTTTAGGATATACTAATTTTTTAAAATAATTTTATTAGTAATTAAGAGTTTCCGATTAATCACCGCCTAGTCCGATTAATAATAATTTAAAATTTGACGATTTTTTTGGAAATATGCATATATGTACATTAAAATATTCATGCATGCATATTTTTGGTTTCTATGTTATTTTGACATTTTCAAGTTTTAATTCTCTTAAATGCTACTATCAAGAGTCCTGTTATTATGTTGATTTTGAAAAATATTTGAAAAAAACACAAATATGCATGTATGTATAAATGTGTACATTTAAATTTGCATCATTTTTCGACTTAAGAATGAGTAAAACTATATATATATATATATATATATATATATATATATATATATATATATATATATATATATTTGCATAATTTTTCGACTTAAGAATGAGTAAAATCGCATATATATATATATATATATATATATATATATATATATATATATATATATATATATATATATATATATTTTGTTCAATTTTTTCCATCAAATTTATTCATATATATATATATATATATATATATATATATATATATATATATATATATATATACACACGATTTAACTTTTTCTAAAGTAAAAAAAAAAAAAAAAAAATAGATATCTCAAATTATTTTTTTCTATGTATTTTTATTGATTTTCTAGGTTTCTAAGGTTTATGCGCTTTCCATTATAACCCCCACTATATATATATATATATATATATATATATATATATATATATATATATATATATTGGATTAGGTGTCTAAGCCCATAACTATAATTGGTATGTACTTGAATTAATGGTAGCACAATCATTTTGAGTTGCCTTCATACTAGCAACTTGACAGAATGACTTTTGGAGATTGAGGTTGAGTTTGTTATTTGGAATAATAAATTGGTATATAAAATGATTTATTAATATGTTATGAAAAAAAAATATATTAATTAGAAATCATGTTTTAATTAATATTTAATAAGGAATTAATTTGGAGTTAATTTTGGGATTAAAGGAATTAATTAAAAGTATATGGGTTGTTTTGCAATTAATTAATAGTTGTGGTTTGGGCTTTTGGACGACCCTAAAGAGGGTTGGATGAAAATTATAGGGAGGCCCTATAGGTTTTCGTCCAAGGCCTTGAGAAGGGGAGTCCATAGACTGCTTAGGCCTTAAGCTGGAAATTAGGGTTTCCTCCAACAAACCCTAGCTTTGGCTCTAAGCAACCAACAACTATATAAAGAGCCCCAACACCTCATAATTTCGGCCAGATGCTTCCAAACCCTAGTAGAGCCGAATTTTAGTGTTTCATCATCCTCTCTCATCTCATCCTCTTGCATAGTGTGTTTGTGAGCCATTAGAAGTGTTGCACTTGTGAACTTTGCTCTCAAGAGTTAAAGATCTTCAGAGGAATAATTGTTATTACAATATAATAATCAAGGTATGTATCTAAAGTCTAAACCCTAGTTTGGTTAATTTCGAAATTTGTAGATGCATCCTAGGGTTTCTTGTTTTCGTGTTCAATGCTTGTATGTCTAATAGTGAAAACATAGATCCAACAATTAGGGTTGTATGCACACATATGATTGTTTGCTATGTATAAAACCCATCAGTGGTATTAGAGTGTATGGTTTTTTGTTTTTAATTAGATTTGATACAATTGATTGAACTTGAAAAATTAGGGTTTATGGCGATTAAACCCTAAGGCCTGTGATTTTCGCAATTAGGGTTTATAACCCTAGTTTTTTTGAAAATTGCAAATGGTTTTTAAACCCGTTCCTTTTACCTCCTTAAAGTCGAAATCTAGGGTTTCCTAACCCTAGGGTTTTAGAAAATTAGGCAAGGTTGAAAGCCTTGCCTTCCTAACCCTAGGGTTTTAGAAAATTAGGCAAGATTTCAAATCGATTTTATGTGGCTTTTACCGATGATTATAGCAGATATGGATATATCTACTTAATCAAACATAAGTCAGAAACCTTTGAAAAGTTCAAAGAGTTCAAACATGAAGTCAAAAATCAATTGGGCGGGAAGATCAAGATTATAACATCCCGTGCTAATTGAATAATAAACCTGGAACCCCAAGAAGCAATTATTATTATTATTATTATTTTATATTATTATAGTTCAAATTCAGATAGTAATTAGTGGAGTGTTGGTTTCGGGGTGCTAAATGAGATACTTTTGATTTCCGAGGTTTTAAGTGTAAGTGCGGGACTTATATTGAAAGGATTTTATGGAGTCAGGGGTTGAAGTGTAAGTTTCGGACCTGATTTGAAAAGAATTGCAGAGGGCAGGGTTGGAAGGGTAAATTAGGGGCTATGATTGAAGGGATTATTATGGGGAGGGACTATAATTGCCATTATGGCAAACTTTTGATTGAAGGCGGGTATTTAAGGGTCCCGAAACCCTAACCCTAGAGACAATGTGTGCAGCCGTCACCTTCTTCACTCCCTCTTCACCCTCCAGCCGCCACTCTCACCTCACCCATCTCCGGCGCCGCTGCCATCCCCGACCACCTAGCACCATCAACTACCCCATGTCGTCGGCAATAACCGACACTGATGGAAACCGGAATCGTGCGCTGCGTCATTGAAGATTGGAGGAGAAGGTAGCCTCGTGGGCGTCACCGATTTGTGACCTTCTAGCCGCTGCCAGCCGAGTCCGAGCGCCGCCGTCGCATTTCTCAGATTGTCGCCGCTGTCGGTTCCATTGTAAGGAAGATGTCGCCGACGTGGGTTGCAAATGACGACCCCTCATTGCTGCTATTCTAGATCGCAAGTAACCGCCGCCACCCCGGAAGGAGAAGACCGACGTTGGGACGTCGGGAGTAAAGAGGGGCAGCCCTTGCCACCGTTAGCTGCCGCTGCTGTCCGCCTCTTGTGTCTCCGCTGCCGCCTCACGCCACCAGGTGGGTGGCTGGGGTCGTTTTGTGGACAGATAGGATGTACGCGATCGTTTGGCCGGAACTCACGATAACTGCCGCCATGTTCAGCCACCTGCCGCCATAAGGTGGCTAGGTGTGTGCGTGTGTATGTTTTATTCACTGTGAGTGTGATGTAGTGTGTGTCGTGTGTGTGTTGGATATTGGGTTGTAATCTGTAATTGGTATCAGAATGATAATAAAAGCTCGAAAACCACCACCATAGGGTGGTGGTTGCCGCCTCCTGCCGCCACCGGCCGCCGTGTTGGGTGGCGGTGTGGTTTGACTGCGTTTGGACATCGTTTGGATGTTTGGACAAGGGGCTACTAAACCCTAATGGGCCAAAAGAAACCCTAGTGGGCCCAAAGAGACCCCAATGGACCTAATAAAACCCTAATGGGCCCAATAAGGCCCAAAGTGACCTAGAAGCTCAACCAATTGACTAATGGGTTAGTATTGGGTAGAAAACCCTAATTAGGGTTTGGAAAACCCTAATTCTTGAGAATTAATTGGCACACACACGAGATTATTTAATAACTTGAAATATTAAATAATAATTATTGGCAAATTAACCTAAGACAATATTGGACTTAATAAATTAAGTCCTTAGGGAATTAAGTCCTTAATGGGTAAGTAAGAAACACTTAACCCTAATTGCCATTTTATGTGAAACCCTAATTTCACTTGGACCTTGTGTTGGGCCTTTTCTATCGGGCTTTGGCGATTGGATTATTAATGGGCTTTTCAAGAATAAGCAAATGGACTAAATAATTATATGGGTTTTAGGAGAGTCTTGGGCCCAATTTGGAAAATTGGGCCATATGATGGGCTTTTCCCCATTGGTTGACTATTGGGCCTTTGGAGTGTGAGTTGGACCATGGGCTTGGAACCCAATTATTAATTGGGTGTTGTTTGATGTTGACAGCTTGGGAATCTGTCAACTAGCAGCTGGAGTTTTGTCTGCGGGACTTCAGCAGTGCGGCAGGTGAGTTATCCTCACTATACTCAAGGGTCTAAGGCACCAAGGCCGGCCCTTTGAATTGTTACTTAGTTATGTTATGCTAGTATGATTTGTTAGATCGGTATCCTAAAGGGTAGGATGATATTATGTGATGTGTGGTATCACCTGTTAGTTCGGTATCCTAGAGGGTAGGATAATATTATGTGGTATGTGGTATGATCCGTTACATCATTTGTTGTCTATAGACTGTTATGTGATTATCTTTTATATGTGCACATGTTTGTTTAACGGTTGAGGCTTATCTGCTTTATGCGAAAGCCAATAGACCTGGGCATTCCAACCTGTTGGTTGTGGGCCGTGAGTATTCCATCCCGAGGATGATTGGACTCATAGTATGTGGACATTCCAACCTGTTGGTTGTGGGCCGTGAGTATTCCATCCCGAGGATGATTGGACTCATAGTATGTGGGCATTCCAACCTGTTGGTTGTGGGCCGTGAGTATTCCTTCTCGAGGATGATTGGACTCATAATATGTGGGCATTCCAACCTGTTGGTTGTGGGCCGTGAGTATTCCATCCCGAGGATGATTGGACTCATAGTATGTGGGCATTCCAACCTGTTGGTTGTGGGCCGTGAGTATTCCATCCCGAGGATGATTGGACTCATAGTATGTGGGCATTCCAACCTGTTGGTTGTGGGCCTGGGGTATTCCATCCCGAGGATGATTGGACCCATAATGTGTTGGCATTCCAACCGGATGGTTGAGGGCCTGGGGTATTCCAACCCGATGGTTGGCTGGACCCATAGTATGATATTTATGATTATATGTGTATTGTTGTGGGTATGGGTATTTTGGGGGAACTCACTAAGCTTTCGGGCTTACAGTTTCAGTTTATTGTTTCAGGTATATCAGGGGATTGTGGCAAGGCAAAGGCGTGATCGTACAGCTCCTTACATTTTCATGATTGATTCTGGGGATACTCTGATGTTTAAACTATTTTGAAAACAAACTGTAATAACTTAATGGTTTTAAATGTTCTAAAAAGTTTTAAATTGGCTTGAATTTTATGGGTGTTACAAAGATGCTCAGATCTGATAGAGGTGGTGAGTATCTTAATATCAATTTCCACGACTATCTTAAGGAATGTGGAATTGTTTCACAATTAACACCTCCTAGGACATCACAACTTAATGGTGTGGCTGAGAGGCGTAATCAAACGTTGTTAGACATGGTTCGTTCCATGATGAGTCGAGATTCACTTCCAATATCATTCTAGGGGTATGCCTTAGAGACTTTTTCCCATATTCTAAATCTAGTCCCAACAAAGAAGGTTGCCAAAACACCTCATGAGATGTGGACATGGAAGGTTCCCTCGTTTGCACATATCAAGGTTTGCGGTTGTGAAACTTTCGTCAGACGAGAGACTTACGACAAGCTTGAGCCTCGAAGTGAACGATGTATTTTCATCGGCTACCCATAAAAGTCCTTTGGATACTTGTTCTACAGACTTAGTGAAAACGTGGTTTTCGTAGCACGAAGGGGAGTCTTTCGTGAGAGAGAGATAATATGCAAAGAGGATAATGGGAGTACAGTTGATTTTGAAGAAATTCAAGAGTCAAGCGATTAAGGAACCTATAACACTAGCACTCAACCCGAGAAAGAAATTCCTGTTAAACCGATTGAAGAGTCATTACCTTTTAGACGTTCCAAACGAGTTAGAATAACACCAGAGTTTTATGGTTTCCATATTACTATAGATGGTGATACGTTTATCGGTGATAGTACACTGGTGACTTTGGATGAGCCTTCTAACTACAAGGAAGCCATGGCGGGCCCTGAGTATGCCAAAGGGAAAGAGGCGATGGACAGCGAGATCAAGTCCATGTATGACAACCAAGTTTGGAATTTGGTTGATAATGTACCAGGTCGTAAGACAGGTGGGTGCAAATGGATCTTCAGGAAGAAGACCGACATGGATGGAAAGGTACACACATTCAAGGCTCGACTGGTTGTGAAGGGCTTTACTCAAACCCCAGGGGTTGACTATGATGAGACCTTCTCACCGACAGCTAAGATTAAATCTATTAGGGTTATGTTAGCCATAGCTGCATTTCATGATTATGAAATTTGGCAGATGGATGTGAAAACCGCTTTCCTTAATGGAAAGCTGGCTGAGGATGTTTACATGAGTCATCCAGAGGGTTTTGTGGATGCTAAATACCCCAATAGAGTGTGTAAGCTTGAGAAATCAATATATGGATTGAAACAAGCCTCTCGCAGATGGAATCTTTGCTTTGATGAGAAAGTCAAAGAGTTTGGTTTCTCTAGAAGTGAGGATGAATCTGCTGTATATGTCAAGGCTAGTGGGAGTATAGTAACCTTCCTGGTATTGTATGTTGATGACATACTACTTATAGGAAACGACATTTCAACCTTATAGGAAGTTAAGTCCTGGCTTGGAAAGTGTTTCGCTATGAAGGATCTGGGAGAGGCTGCTTATATTCTGAGAATAAGGATTTTGAGAAATAGGAGTAGAAGACTAATTGGACTTAGTCAAAGCACGTATTTTGGATAAGGTGCTAAAGCGTTTTAGCATGGAGAACTCCAAGAAATGAGAGTTATATTCCAGAGTAATACCAAGTTGAGTAAGACTCAATGTCCCAGTATCGATATAGAGATAGAAGAAATGAGTCGAGTTCCATATGCTTCCGTCGTTGGATCGATCATGTATGCTATGACATGTACTCGCCCTGATGTGGCTTTTGTTTTGAGCATGGTTAGTCGATATCAATGAAATATAGGTAAAGCTCATTGGATAGCGGTCAAGAACATTCTAAAGTTTTTGCGAAGAACTAAGGGCTGGGTCCTTGTGCTTGGAGGCAGTGATGACTTAAGAGTTACCGGGTATAGTGACGCCAGCTTTCAGACAGACAGAGACAACTTCCGTTCTCAATATGGCTGGGTGTTTACCCTTAATGGAGGAGCTGTGTAACTCCCATGTTTCTAGGCTAGGCATTAATATTGACATAATGGTCTAGGTTAACCTTTGTAACTCATTTACAATAAATGAAACGGGATTATGTGAATATTATGTGAATGATGTGTTTTATGCTTAATTATTAGGGTTTAATTAATTAAGAATAAAAATGAGCGTCAAAAATTAAATTTTAGATAAAGCCGATATCTATTAAGAAACTTGTAGTGGGCGTGACAAAGATTACGGATATATAAAGAATGCCGAAATCCGAGTTATAACGAAGAAGTTATGATCTGTCAAAGTTTCACGACAAAACCGACACGGTGCTGAATGTGACATCCCCTAATTTCTCGGCCAGAAAAGACCGATTTAATTTATGTTTTTTAAAATAAAATCAGAGAAATCTTTTCAAAAGATGTTGCGGAATTGGTCCCCAAACAACATATGATAAAAGTTTATCAAAACCCTTCTTTAAAAAGGTATATATTTCCCATATATATATTAAAACTCGGGATGTCATGTTCCGATACAGATCAAAAGCATAAACAAGACATTATAAGCCTTTCAACAGTTATTTACAACTACTGGCCTATAATAAAAAATCTCTCATCGTCCTCCGACTATGCTCGGGGTCCACTACCTGTAATCATAAAAAGCTGAGTGGGTCAGGCTTAGGAGCCTGGTGAGCATATAGGGTTTTCAACCCACAATAATAATAACATATTAAGTTCACCAATCAACAATAACCCTGATTACCCATTCCCGTTGTCCTCACTTTACGTCCCTAAACACCTAACACAAGGGACTTAGCCTAAGGAATATCATCGGGTTGGACACTACTGCTAAGGGGACTCCTCAGCCATACATGTCCTAAAGGCAACCATGAGGGGGATTGGAGTACACCAATGAACATTTAGTTCATCAACACCTACAAGTTGCGAACTTGCTAGTGTACCACTTGACTGTCTAGAAAGGTCCGTGATCGTCATCTATACTCCGCTAGACGACTACAACGATAACACCAACAACAACACCGACACCGAGGCCTCTCATCATTTTTAACACCCACCGACTATTTTGTCTACCCATGTTTTACCCAACATATTTGTAGATAAAATATATAGACAGTTTAAAACTTGTATAAAACATCAATTCAACAGTCACCTTAAATAAACAATTAACATATTTACACATAACACGTATTTTAAGGTAAATACTTCATATCTATGTGTAAATTGAAAGTAACTACACACTCACATGATTTGATGATAATCGGGCAGCAATTCGTTTCCTAAAACATTCGTTTCTAATAAAACCGGGAGTTTTATTGAGAAACCTGGCTCTGCAAAAGTCGGGCTTCGAAACCGAAAAGATAAATTTTCCGGGCTTCACGGGCACTTCGTGGCGTATTTCGGGGCTTATAATTGATATCGGGGCTTCGGGGGATGATAATATGAAAGAAATATGGAGAAAGGGGCTAAAAATGACAAGTTTTCAAAATACCCCCGGGAGGTCTCGCACCCCCTATTTATAGGGGCCGAAGCTCCTGATCCAACCGCTGAGAAGAGGCCACACGTCGCTGATCCGGAGTTCGCAGGGGAAGGCTCGCACGAGGCTCGCACCTGCGAAGGCTTGCTGGCAGCCTCCTACTGGACCGAGGTCTACTGGTCCGAAGTCGGTTCTGGTGGTGGGGTCCGCAGGCGAGGGTGCGCAGATGGCAGCACGTGCGAGGGCCTCGGTGGCGGTTGCTGATTGGACCGCGGACTCGCAGTCCATGTGCGAGGCTCGGAGTCGTGGCGTGCGACGTTCGGATTGGGCCTCCCTTCGGTCAAATCAGAATCCGACACATGGCTTCGCATGACTCACCATTTCGGACACGTGGCACATGCGAGGCGAGGGTGACGTGGCAACTCGTGACTATGCGAATTTTCTCGGTTTTTGTGCAAAAACTTCTAAAATCCATAATTTTCGCATACGAGCTCCGTTTTTGACGTTCTTTATATGCACGCGTAGGTAAAATTACGCTCTACAACTTCCGTTTAGACTTCGTCGGCTAACTTTGACTTTAATTTTTATATTATTATTTTTAACAGACCGGGACAGGAAATCCGTTAAAAATTCATAACTTCTTCATCCGACGTCCGTTTCCGTCAGACTTTTTACCGTTGTGCTACTATTTACGAGACCTTCGATTATCGTTTAGGTCGTGTCGGCTAAAAATCACTCGATCTAAAATTCGAGTTTTTAGCTGTCTACTGCTAAGCTGAAACTTTGAAAAATCATAACTTCCTCATACGAAGTCAGATTTGGGCGTTCTTTTTATCGAACTTCTCGGTTTAACGAACACTACGATTTTCGTTTAGATCACTAAGGCTAAAAAGTAGTTTATCGAAAACTCACTTTTTACGACATTCAGCACCGAGCCGGTTTTGTCGTGAAACTTCGAAATGTCATAACTTCTTTGTTATAACTCGGATTTCGGCATTCTTTATATATCCGTAATCCTTGTCACGACCCCTATAACTTTCTTAATAGATATCGGCTTTATCTAAAATTTAATTTTGACGCTCATTTTTATTCTTAATTAATTAACTCCTAGTAATTAAGCATAAAACACATAAAACACATAAAATTCACATAATTCCTTTTTCATTTCTTCAAAATGAGTTACAAAGGTTAAACTAGACTATCACCTTAATATTAATGCCTAGGCTAGAAACACGAGTGTTACAATTCTCTCCCCCTTAGGATGATTCCGTCCCCGTAATCACACATCACCAAACAACTGCGGGTAGCGACTCATCATGTCACTCTCCGTTTCCCAGGTGAGATTTGGTCCATTCGTATGTTTCCAGCGCACAAGCACTAAATCAACCATCTTGCGTCGCAACTTCATAGTCTTACGGTCAATTATTGCCTCAGGTTCTTCAATCAACCTTTTGTTTTCATCCACCTTTAACTCAGAAATAGGAATTATGTCGGGCACATCTCCCGTGAATCTCCTCAAATAACACACATGAAATGTGTTATGAATACCCACCAGTTCTTCCGGTAATTCTAGCTTGTAAGCTTGATTCCCGATCCTCTGAAGAACTTTAAATGGTCCAGTAAACCTTGGACTCAACTTTCCCCTTTTACCAAATCTTATAAGTCCCTTCCACGGCGAGACTTTAAGTAAAACCAAATCTCCAACTTCGAAGGATATCGGTTGTCTTTTCATGTCAGCATAGCTCTTTTGTCGATCTTGAGCAGCTAACATCCTCTCCCTTATCACTTTCAACTTTTCAGCAGTCTGATGGACTATTTCAGGTCCCATAAACTGCTTTTCCCCAGCTTCCAGCCAACATGATGGCGTTCGACACTTTTCCCCATACAAAGCGTGATAAGGTGCCATCTTAATGCTTGAGTGGAAACTATTATTATAGGAAAATTCTACTAGAGGTAAGTGTTCATCCCAGTTACCTTGGAATTCTAGGGTACATGCTCTCAGCATATCCTCCAATGTTTGAATCGTTCGTTCGCTCTGACCATCAGTTTGCGGATGGTAAGTTGTACTCAAACACAACTTGGTACCCAATTCCTCTTGTAGACTCCTCCAAAACCTTGAGGTAAAACGGCCGTCACGATCGGATACAATCGTTAACGGAACACCGTGTAGCCTCACAATTTCCTTCACATAAGAATTGGCAAGTTTATCCATAGACCATTTCTCGTTTGCGGCTATGAAATGCGCACTCTTAGTGAAGCGATCAACGACCACCCAAATCATGTCGTGACCGTTCCTTGTTCTGGGCAGTTTAGTCACAAAATCCATGGTAATGTCCTCCCATTTACCCATGGGTACAGGTAAAGGTTCTAAACTCCCATACGGTTTCTGATGTTGTGCCTTAACCCTAGCACAAGTTACACACTCAGCCACATACTTAGCAACATCGAGCTTCATCGTCGGCCACCAGTAATAGGGTTTTAGGTCCCTATACATTTTCGTACTGCCGGGATGAATCGAGTACATGGTTTTGTGAGCTTCTTCCATCACAAGACCTCTTACTCCTCCCATCTTAGGTACCCAAATCCTATCTTTGAATACCTTCAATCCTTGACCGTTTGTATCAAACACCAACGTTTTACCCAAACGTTCCTCCATCCGGTCATTTTTCTCTAAAGCTTCCTCCTGAGCTTTCTTTATACTTTCCACAATTGTAGAGATAACTTCAATCTTCAGCGCTCTTGGCCTTCTCTTTTCAAGATTTACCTTCCGACTGAGAGCATCAGCAACAACATTTGCTTTACCAGGGTGGTAAAGTATCTCACAGTCGTAGTCCTTGAGTAGTTCCAGCCAGCGCCGTTGTCTCATGTTCAATTCCTTCTAATTAAAGAGATATTGAAGACTCTTATGATCAGTGAAAAGTTTACACTTAGTACCATAAAGATAATGCCTCCATATCTTTAAGGCGAATACTACCGCTGCCAACTCCAGATCATGAGTTGGGTAGTTCTTTTCATGCTTTTTCAACTGCCTCGATGCATACGCTATCACTTTATCCCTTTGGGTCAGAACACATCCTAACCCAACTCCAGAGGCATCACTATAGACTGCAAAGTCATCAACTCCTTCAGGTAACGAAAGAATCGGTGCTTCACACAATCTCTTCTTTAACTTCTCAAAGGCTTCCTTATGCTTCTCATTCCAAGCATAAGTAGCTCCTTTGTGGGTCAAAGCTGTTAATGGAGTAGCGATCGAAGAAAAGCCTTGGATAAACCGGCGATAATATCCGGCTAATCCTAAAAAGCTTCGAATCTCCGTGGGACTTTTTGGTTGTTCCCACTTCATCACAGCTTCAATCTTTGCTGGGTCAACCATTATTCCATCTTGGTTAACCACATGACCCAAAAATTGGACTTCTTGAATCCAAAATTCACATTTGGAGAACTTTGCGTACAGCTTCTCCTTTTTCAGAACTTCTAGCACTTCACGCAGATGCTTCTCATGCTCCTGCTTGCTTTTCGAATAGATCAAGATATCATCAATGAATACTATCACGGATTTAACAAGGTATGGTTTACAAACCCTGTTCATCAAATCCATGAAAGCTGCTGGGGCATTGGTTAATCCGAACGACATAACCAAAAATTCATAGTGTCCATATCTTGTTCTGAACGCGGTCTTCTCGATATCCTGCTCCCTCACCTTTAGTTGATGGTACCCCTGTTGGATTAATGTCTAAGTCCATAACTATAATTGGTAAGACTTGACCCGACCCGGCATGGTCCATTTGGGTTGCATGGCATCATGCATTTGGATAGACTATAATGAGAGAAATAACACTTAAGGTTGGTTAATATATTATAAGTTCTAATATATTAATAAGGTTATTTAATTAGTATTGATCAAGAATTAATTTGGAATTAATTAAGTGATCAAAAGTAGACTAATTAAATATATGGGTTGATTGTGTAAATCATTCATTCTTATATATGTGGGCTTGTGATCCAAGATTCCTTATATTGGACTAAGTCCATGGGGTGACCCATGGATACTCCATGGAGGTTAAAATCCATGGAGCATAAGGAATGGGTAAAGTTATGAGTTATATGGTGTAACCCTAATAGCCACCATATAAAAGAATCCCATGGCTCAAGAAATCGTGCACTAATGTGTGAGTGTGAGGGCTAGACGATTTCAAGGAGTGTTCAAGTTTCTCTCAAGTTATTCCAAGTGTATTTGGTGTTGTGTGAACCATTTGAGGTGTCACACTTGGGGCACTAGGCACTCAAGCTTCATGAAGACATTCTACATCAAAGAGGTATGTATTATATCTTGTTATATTTATTATTTTGTATGCTAGATTAGGATAATACCTTGGATGTTCATAATTGTATGTATAATAGAGAAAACATAGATCCAAGGTATTTAGGGTTGCATGTACACTTAGGAGTGTTAGAACGCTCATAACCCAACAGTGATATCAGAGACTGGTTTTTTTTTTCTTGTTATACTTGCAAAAGTAGCTGAAAAATCGAGTTGGATGCATATATTCGATTGTTTTGGCTGGAATTGGACTAGGAACATTACCCTAAGATGTTTTTGGACTTATAAACTTGTTTTTGATGTGGTAATGTTCATGCTAATCCAATTTCTAAGATAATTGTCATAATTTCAAGATTTATATTAGTTTGTATGTTCATGCTAATTTCTTGAAGATTGATGATTTGAATTATCTTGTTCTTATGAGGTTCTTAGATTAATAGAAAAGTTGTGTGAAATAGTTGTTTTCAATCCATTTTAATCTAAGAGTTGATTCCAAAGTGTGTTTTTGTAACTTGTCCTCAAGTTATATGAAAAGTCACATTTAAGAATCATAAAACTCATAAAAATTGGCAAAGGTTACAAAATGAAGAGTCTAGTTCTAATTAAATGGTTTTATGACTCCATAACTTGTCCTCAAGTTATGGAGGTTCAAGAGTCTCTTCATTAAATTAAAAAAAAAAAGTGTAACCTTAATTAGTTCCATAAGTTACAATAAAAAAAAGTTATTTTTTTTTATTAATTAGTTTAAAGTCTTCCATAACTTGTCCTCAAGTTATGGAACTTGAAGAGTTTTTTTTAATTAAAACTACTTTAAACTCATAAGTTATGGAATTAATTAGTTTTGAATAGTTTCAAAACTTGCCCTCAAGTTTTGGAATTTGTAAAGTTTTCACTTATGAATACTTTAATTCCAAGTTAGCCCTTAGAATTTTAAAAGTTAAAATTCAACCCTTATACTTTATAATATTATAAGTTAATAATATTTATATATATGTATAAGAGTAAAGTCAGTCTTACCGTTAGTAGGCCTCATTCACGAAGCCGGTCTATAAGGGGGGTATAAGGTTACTGCCTATAAAATGGCAGTTTAATGGGTGTCCACTCTCACCCACCGCTTCCTTGACTGGTGGAGGGTCGTTAGCCGAACGGGTAGGACAAGGACTATAATTCTCCTTTCATTAAAAGTATTAATGATAAATACTAAGTAACTAAACTCTTATTAATACCCAATCTTAGTTACTTAGGAAAATGTGAATTTGGTGCTAACCCATGAAATTACACTTTGCACTTTGCTTAAGTCGTTAGTGGAGCGTGTGTGGTTAACCGGCACACTAACCTGGACTTAACAAGGTAGGCAAAGGGTAACTTAATATTTATCATAGTATCGGTGGAGCGTGTGTGGTTAACCGACACACTGATTAAGGGGTAAATATTAAGGGTACCAAGTATATTTGCATGGTTATTCACACCTTGTTTTATGATCCTCGGCATCCCAGTCACAAAACCTGAAGGGCACACTCGAGATTGAAACATGCCTTTGAACAGTTCAATGAATCTCAAAGATCTAGGACTTTCAAATCCAATTAAAACCTAATAAATTATTTCGTTTTTCATGGTGGAAATTGGTGAATCGTCATTCACCTACCTTCAAATATTTTATAGCTTGGATTACGGCATCCCTCTTCTAAGTTATAAAATAGTTTGTTGGGTCCTAGCCTTAATATTTCATATTGGGTGTCATTAAGGACTTTAAATCAACTATCTTGAATATCTCCCAAAAAGATGTCTGGTCTAGACATTTATGATCTTCCCAAATCTCTTGAAACAAGCTTTCCTAAATGAAGATGATGTCCCGTGGATATCATACTTCTTTCACCTCCTCCAATTATTCTCCCTAACCCACAAGTTCCTAAAAAGTTTAAGGTCACTCAAGCCCTATTGGCAAGGCAAGGTCTAGGTGTGATCACATCTTGGAGATGTAGTCACATATTGACAAGCCGGGAGAGTTGGGTGTCAAAGTCTTGAGAAAGTTGGTGGCTCAACTACTTTCTAAGTCACATAGTGAGTTCTTTTGGGAATCCTATGAAACAGACTAAGACAAGACCCTTAATGATCTTATCTATTTGCTAAAGATCAACTTCCTAAAACGCTATGGACATTGACAATGATGACATTGGATATCCAGTAAAGCTCTCTCTTCCCAATGGAAAGGGATCGGCCATAGTCAACTCGGTTGACCCAATGGTAAAGAGAGAGGCGAAGTCTGAGATAGTCCCATTATCAAGGGTCCATAGGTAACTATTGCCAAAGGAAGGGGCATTGGTTACGAAGCTGCCAAATTTACCTAAGGATGTTAAAGTCAATAAGTTTGGCTCTACTTCAGGTAAAGTCCATTGTCTAACTCTATTAAGTACATGTTGATTCTGATCGCGAAGATGGATTTCAATCGCATGGTTCGGTGATCAGAATTTTGGGCTATTACTTAAGAGTTATGATATTTATATTGCTTAGGAATAGATAACAACAAGGTTTTCATATGGATTGTAAGGATAAGTTTTTCCGCAAAGTTTTAAAATAAAAGAAAAAGGTTTTGATTTTATTTATTTTAAGTATCCTTACAATGGCATTTGTGAAAAGTTGTTGCTTATAAGATTCCATTGATAGCAATATTGGAAAAATGGATTTGATTCTTTCGGTTGTGGTAGTGTCTAATATTACCAAATAAGGAAAGATTCTCATCACCCAAGGTTTAATTACACCGAAACTTGGAATCATGCAAGTTGTAAAGTATGATGAATGAGAACTTTCAGCTTGGAAAATTAAGACTAATTCCTTATGTGAATAAGGAAAGGACTAAGGGATCGAGTACACATTCTTGTGCACTGGTCAAGTCCACCACAAAAGATCAAGAAGACTATTCGTCATGATTTACTTCAGTTCAGTAAATATGGTTATACTTATAAGTTTAAGTATAAGTCTGTAGCATTGGAGAAGTTTCAATGTGAGACAGAACGAATAAGAAGAATCAAAGTATGGCAGAAAGATAAAAGTTTCTCAAATCTGAGAAGATGGGAGAGTACTTTAGTATCATGTTTATGATCATCTTAATGATTAAGATACCATATCACAATTGGTCCTCTAAAGTCATCTTAGTGCATTCTTATGACTAAGAAGAGAAGTCATGAATTGTTGAAATGGTTAAATCAAAAAGATGAGTCATACTTCGTTCCAAAACAATTCTTAGAGTCATACTCCAAGATTATAACTTGAGTGACATATCTTAAAGAGGGTTTGTTAACACTAGTCAAATGTAAGAGTAAAAGGTTATCTACTCTTGTACATTTGAAATTGGTAAGTTGTGATGTTTTGGATAAAACAGAGACCAACTTAGGCCAATTGTGTAAAGTGTTAGTCTTGATAAAGAATCCGCACTATCTCTTGAATATTTGACAAGGGAGTCTTATATGTCAAGAGGACAGTGGGAGTCTTAAAGCTCTTGAAAGTTTCAAGACTTAATCAAGAATAAAACCTAAAGTCCTTCACTAGCACACGACTTGAGGTTTATAACCTATCGTGTTGAAATTTTTGTGCCTATTCAAGTTGGCTTTGCATAGGAGTTCTGAGAGTTCTCAATTGGTTGCACAACTACTTGGAAGCAATGGCAGGCACCTGAGCTGCCAAATGGCAAGAATTTAAGATTGCACAAGTTTAATCAATATGAGTTTGGATTTGTCACTAACCTTGTCTTGTGATTATGGTTTTGACAAATTCACATGGATAAGAACACATACACTATTAAATCTAAGTGTCATAAGGTTTCTCTCCGATTCATGAAAATGATGGTGAGGAAACACTTTCACTAAGTAGATTTTAGCTAGATGGCAATTGTGATATTTGCATTCTCAAAGTCGTTAGTGGAGCGTGTGTGGTTTACCGGCACACTAACATGGACTTGTGAGAAGTGGCAAAGGTCTAAACAATTGAGACTATGATTACGACATCCCTTTTCATAGTTCTAAAATTGTTTAGACACACATGTGAGCTATCTAAGAGAGGTGTATGATTTTGATAAAGTTTTATCAAAACAATCTAGTATCAGAAATCTGAACTTTGGTAAGAAAGTCAGCTGATTTCTGAGTACATGTCAAAGCTAGTGGGAGCATAAGTGTTATGCTAATAATCATCATGTTAGTGGGAGCATAATAATTATGAAAAAGGTTGCAAGTTAGCAATGTTAATTATAGAAAACAAAAGTTTCAATTCGTGAGGTTGCAGGGATTGAAAAAGTTGTTTTGCTATAATTAAGGGAGAGGAAATTATACTTCATTTCAATTCTAAAAGCTTAGATTGAGATTTTAATCGTATTTAATCAAGGATATATATATATATATATATATATATATATATATATATATATATATATATATATATATATATATGAATTTCATGTTGGAATGGCTCAACATAAGGAAATTCTATATATGGGTCCATTATTTGCGTTCTAAAATTCGATTATGATTACGGCATCCCTTTTCATAATCTGAATTTTGAGAACTTGGGAAATTGAAATGGAAATATTATAGCAAAAGACTGGTTTAGTCTTTATGTGAGACATCATGAATCGTGTCCCATATGCTTCAGATATAGGATCAATTACATGTGCTATATTCATCCTTTCTAAAATTTTTCAAATGCCTGGGGCATTATGAAGGGAAAAGGTCTAGAATTGGATATGACTAAAATGATTAAGCAATTGTGGAGGACAATCTAAGGTTTACCAAAGATTGGTTGCTCAAGGACAGTTGGAAGTATAATGTTAATTCTGGAAGGACCATATTGACATAATCTGTAAGGAGGCAACTCTTGTTCAGAAGTGATAGTCAAAATGGAATATGGAAATGTTTCAAAGTTAGAAATTATTCAATCTGTGTAAGATTAGGAAACTTAATGAAAGAAGGATGTTTCCAAGGAGCTGATCTCCTTTGGAATGCTCTGTAATGATTGTTGTCAAGTCTTTCTGACTTCGTGCATAATCATTAAGAGGATCAATGCATATAAGTTTAGAATCTAACAGATTTCAGTAAATGGCATGAATTTGGAATTCTTGCATTTGCAGTAAGGATTTGGGACTGTGAAAAGAGGATCATTGGAGTGATGTTCAATTGATCTATTTTACAAAGTAAAGATCATAGACAAACATAGTATGCATACTTGGTGTATGGCATGACTAGTGTTTAGAAAACATAGTGTACATGCTTGGAGCATGGGACAACTATTGTTTTAAATTCAAGTATAAAGTTGATAAAACCGAAACAACGAATAATGAGTAATCAGTATGGTGATAAATAAAAGTGTTTATTTATATTCATAAGGTTTGATACCATATTTGATTCATTTATTCTTGTGTTTCACTTTGCATGTTTTGACTTCCAGAATAACTAAGTCGCTCTTCCTGAATGATTAAGTTATTCAAACCATCCACAGTCGGTCATATGTTGGAAGTAGATATGAATCAAGACTGTCATGGGTTGGTTTGTAGAGGTCCAAGTTGGTGGACAAAGTGGTGCTACAACACTCATGAGTGCTCATAAGTTCTGAGTATTGGATTCAACCCGCGCTCATTTGAATCACTTCATGGATTTTATCACGAGTGATCATGAGACGATAATATCTTATATTCTTCAAACCTAGAGATATGAGTTGTTACTATGAGTTGGTTATACATTGATTGCACGAAAACGCATTGGTAACTCGATGTTATAAAACGTGCATTTGTGTATGATTCAACAAGTAGTAGAACAAGCCATATGAGTCAAAGTTTATCCATTCCTTTTACCTTCGGGATAAAAGCGATATTTGTGGGCCCCTCGATGATTTAAAGATGATACATGTGAGTGCTTGGCCAAGCCAAGACTGATTTGATTTGTTCAATCAGTCAGTCATCATGAATCGGAAATCGGGAAACAACAAATGGACAGAGAGAATGATTGATAATCCATGTCTCAGTCCATATGATATCTAGAATGGAGGAATATATGATCCCTTATCTAATGGACAAGTCATTGACAAAGGTCAGAGTTCATCGACAAGGTCAGAGTTCGACAGAAGCTTTTGAGAGCTACGATTGCTGATCGGTTCCTGAAGTCATACGCAATAATAGTTTTAGACTTATCCAAGTGGGAGACTGTTGGATTAATGTCTAAGTCCATAACTATAATTGGTAAGACTTGACCCGACCCGGCATGGTCCATTTGGGTTGCATGGCATCATGCATTTGGATAGACTATAATGAGAGAAATAACACTTAAGTGATCAAAAGTAGACTAATTAAATATATGGGTTGATTGTGTAAATCATTCATTCTTATATATGTGGGCTTGTGATCCAAGATTCCTTATGTTGGACTAAGTCCATGGGGTGACCCATGGATACTCCATGGAGGTTAAAATCCATGGAGCATAAGGAATGGGTAAAGTTATGAGTTACATGGTGTAACCCTAATAGCCACCATATAAAAGAATCCCATGGCTCAAGAAATCATGCACTAATGTGTGAGTGTGAGGGCTAGACGATTTCAAGGAGTGTTCAAGTTTCTCTTAAGTTATTCCAAGTGTATTTGGTGTTGTGTGAACCATTTGAGGTGTCACACTTGGGGCACTAGGCACTCAAGCTTCATGAAGACATTCTACATCAAAGAGGTATGTATTATATCTTGTTATATTTATTATTTTGTATGCTAGATTATGATACCTTGGATGTTCATAATTGTATGTATAATAGAGAAAACATAGATCCAAGGTATTTAGGGTTGCATGTACACTTAGGAGTGTTAGAATTCTCATAACCCAACAACCCCGACCTAAGATCGATCTTCGAAAAATAGCTCGATCCTTGCAACTGATCGAACAAGTCATCGATCCTCGACAATGGGTACTTGTTCTTTATCATCGCTTTATTCAGCTCTCTGTAATCGATGCACATTCTCATGCTCCCGTCTTTCTTCTTTACAAATAACACAGGGGCTCCCCAGGGTGATGAACTAGGTCGAATGAAACCTTTGTCCAATAACTCCTGAAGTTGAGTCATAAGTTCTTTCATTTCGGTTGGCGCTAATCGATAAGGTGCTTTGGCTATTGGCGTCGTTCCTGGTAACAAGTCGATACAGAATTCTACTTGTCGATCAGGGGGTAATCCGGGAAGATCTTCGGGAAAGACTTCCGGATAATCACACACCACTGGAATATTCTGCACCTCCTTCTTTTCCTTCTGAGCATCGATCACGAATGCTAGATATGATGTACACCCCTTGGCCAAACACTTTCTGGCTTTCATTAAGGAAATGATTCCAGAATTTACTCTGCGTTTGTCTCCATACACCATAAACGACTCTTTCCCTGGCGGGTTTACTTTTACTATCTTCTTTCTACACAATATTTCGGCATCATTGGCGCTAAGCCAATCCATTCCTAAAACTATGTCGAAACCATTTAACTCGATAGGCAATAATTCCTCGTGGAACTTATTCCCATCCAAGTCAATGATGATATTTTTCATACGATAGCTAACAGGTATAAACTTGCCACTAGCAATTTCGACTAATAAAGCATTAACTAGTCTATCAACAGGCAAAGCTAGTTTTCTACCAAATTCATGCGATATAAAGGAGTAATTGGCTCCAGAATCAAACAAAATTTGGGCAGGCAATTCGTTTACGAGAAAGGTACCTGAAGCGACATCGGCTTCTTCTTTCGCAGCTTCGAGTGTCATCTGAAAGGCTCTCGCCTTCGGCTTTGGTGGCAGATTGGGTTTCACTGCGTCCTTCTTCTTCGGGCAATCCCTCAAAATATGCCCTTCTTCATGGAAGCCATGACAGACGTTATTAGTGAAGGTGCAATTATTGGCATAATGCCCTGGCTTTCCACACTTGTAACAAGTGATTTCCACGCTGCACTTCCCAGCATGTTTCTTCTTGCACCTGTCACACCATTTGGCTTCGGCTCCTCCTCTGAATTTTCTCGAACCAGACTTCGAGAATTTGTTCTTTTTATTGGAACCTGACGTTCCTTCAAACTTTCTCTTTTCGCCAACTTCAAACTTGCTGGCGGCTCTCCCCTTGATCATATCTTCAACAGACTTGGCAGCCCAGATAGCTGCCTCCAAAGTAAGTGCCTGACGTACTGGCACCGCATACTCCCATGGAAGTCCCTTTGCGTACCTGTCAATTTTCGCCAGCTCATATGGGACAATACGCAAAGCAAACTCCATTTTGTCTGTGAAGTTATTCGTATACTCGTCAACGGTCATACTCTCCTTCTTCAACGTTAGAAATTGGTTTTCTAACTCAAGTACGTTTTGGGCCGAGCAGTACTTGCGCTTAAAGTGCACCATGTGTTGGATTAATGTCTAAGTCCATAACTATAATTGGTAAGACTTGACCCGACCCGGCATGGTCCATTTGGGTTGCATGGCATCATGCATTTGGATAGACTATAATGAGAGAAATAACACTTAAGGTTGGTTAATATATTATAAGTTCTAATATATTAATAAGGTTATTTAATTAGTATTGATCAAGAATTAATTTGGAATTAATTAAGTGATCAAAAGGAGACTAATTAAATATATGGGTTGATTGTGTAAATCATTCATTCTTATATATGTGGGCTTGTGATCCAAGATTCATTATGTTGGACTAAGTCCATGGGGTGACCCATGGATACTCCATGGAGGTTAAAATCCATGGAGCATAAGGAATGGGTAAAGTTATGAGTTACATGGTGTAACCCTAATAGCCACCATATAAAAGAATCCCATGGCTCAAGAAATCGTGCACTAATGTGTGAGTGTGAGGGCTAGACGATTTCAAGGAGTGTTCAAGTTTCTCTTAAGTTATTCCAAGTGTATTTGGTGTTGTGTGAACCATTTGAGGTGTCACACTTGGGGCACTAGGCACTCAAGCTTCATGAAGACATTCTACATCAAAGAGGTATGTATTATATCTTGTTATATTTATTATTTTGTATGCTAGATTAGGATAATACCTTGGGTGTTCATAATTGTATGTATAATAGAGAAAACATAGATCCAAGGTATTTAGGGTTGCATGTACACTTAGGAGTGTTAGAATGCTCATAACCCAACAGTGATATTAGAGACTGGTTTTTTTTCTTGTTATACTTGCAAAAGTAGCTGAAAAATCGAGTTGGATGCATATATTCGATTGTTTTGGCTGGAATTGGACTAGGAACATTACCCTAAGATGTTTTTGGACTTATAAACTTGTTTTTGATGTGGTAATGTTCATGCTAATCCAATTTCTAAGATAATTGTCATAATTTCAAGATTTGTATTAGTTTGTATGTTCATGCTAATTTCTTGAAGATTGATGATTTGAATTATCTTGTTCTTATGAGGTTCTTACATTAATAGAAAAGTTGTGTGAAATAGTTGTTTTCAATCCATTTTAATCTAAGAGTTGATTCCAAAGTGTGTTTTTGTAACTTGTCCTCAAGTTATATGAAAAGTCACATTTAAGAATCATAAAACTCATAAAAGTTGGCAAAGGTTACAAAATGAAGAGTCTAGTTCTAATTAAATGGTTTTATGACTCCATAACTTGTCCTCAAGTTATGGAGGTTCAAGAGTCTCTTCATTAAATTAAAAAAAAAGGTGTAACCTTAATTAGTTCCATAAGTTACAATAAAAAAAAAGTTATTTTTTTTATTAATTAGTTTAAAGTCTTCCATAACTTGTCCTCAAGTTATGGAACTTGAAGAGTTTTTTTTTTTAATTAAAACTACTTTAAACTCATAAGTTATGGAATTAATTAGTTTTGAATAGTTTCAAAACTTGCCCTCAAGTTTTGGAATTTGAAAAGTTTTCACTTATGAATACTTTAATTCCAAGTTAGCCCTTAGAATTTTAAAAGTTAAAATTCAACCCTTATACTTTATAATATTATAAGTTAATAATATTTATATATATGTATAAGAGTAAAGTCAGTCTTACCGTTAGTAGGCCTCATTCACGAAGCCGATCTATAAGGGGGGTATAAGGTTACTGCCTATAAAATGGCAGTTTAATGGGTGTCCACTCTCACCCACCGCTTCCTTGACTGGTGGAGGGTCGTTAGCCGAACGGGTAGGACAAGGACTATAATTCTCCTTTCATTAAAAGTATTAATGATAAATACTAAGTAACTAAACTCTTATTAATACCCAATCTTAGTTACTTAGGAAAATGTGAATTTGGTGCTAACCCATGAAATTACACTTTGCACTTTGCTTAAGTCGTTAGTGGAGCGTGTGTGGTTAACCGGCACACTAACCTGGACTTAACAAGGTAGGCAAAGGGTAACTTAATATTTATCATAGTATCGGTGGAGCGTGTGTGGTTAACCGGCACACTGATTAAGGGGTAAATATTAAGGGTACCAAGTATATTTGCATGGTTATTCACACCTTGTTTTATGATCCTCGGCATCCCAGTCACAAAACCTGAAGGGCACACTCGAGATTGAAACATGCCTTTGAACAGTTCAATGAATCTCAAAGATCTAGGACTTTCAAATCCAATTAAAACCTAATAAATTATTTCGTTTTTCATGGTGGAAATTGGTGAATCGTCATTCACCTACCTTCAAATATTTTATAGCTTGGATTACGGCATCCCTCTTCTAAGTTATAAAATAGTTTGTTGGGTCCTAGCCTTAATATTTCATATTGGGTGTCATTAAGGACTTTAAATCAACTATCTTGAATATCTCCCAAAAAGATGTCTGGTCTAGACATTTATGATCTTCCCAAATCTCTTGAAACAAGCTTTCCTAAATGAAGATGATGTCCCGTGGATATCATACTTCTTTCACCTCCTCCAATTATTCTCCCTAACCCACAAGTTCCTAAAAAGTTTAAGGTCACTCAAGCCCTATTGGCAAGGCAAGGTCTAGGTGTGATCACATCTTGGAGATGTAGTCACATATTGACAAGCCGGGAGAGTTGGGTGTCAAAGTCTTGAGAAAGTTGGTGGCTCAACTACTTTCTAAGTCACATAGTGAGTTCTTTTGGGAATCCTATGAAACAGACTAAGACAAGACCCTTAATGATCTTATCTATTTGCTAAAGATCAACTTCCTAAAACGCTATGGACATTGACAATGATGACATTGGATATCCAGTAAAGCTCTCTCTTCCCAATGGAAAGGGATCGGCCATAGTCAACTCGGTTGACCCAATGGTAAAGAGAGAGGCGAAGTCTGAGATAGTCCCATTATCAAGGGTCCATAGGTAACTATTGCCAAAGGAAGGGGCATTGGTTACGAAGCTGCCAAATTTACCTAAGGATGTTAAAGTCAATAAGTTTGGCTCTACTTCAGGTAAAGTCCATTGTCTAACTCTATTAAGTACATGTTGATTCTGATCGCGAAGATGGATTTCAATCGCATGGTTCGGTGATCAGAATTTTGGGCTATTACTTAAGAGTTATGATATTTATATTGCTTAGGAATAGATAACAACAAGGTTTTCATATGGATTGTAAGGATAAGTTTTTCCGCAAAGTTTTAAAATAAAAGAAAAAGGTTTTGATTTTATTTATTTTAAGTATCCTTACAATGGCATTTGTGAAAAGTTGTTGCTTATAAGATTCCATTGATAGCAATATTGGAAAAATGGATTTGATTCTTTCGGTTGTGGTAGTGTCTAATATTACCAAATAAGGAAAGATTCTCATCACCCAAGGTTTAATTACACCGAAACTTGGAATCATGCAAGTTGTAAAGTATGATGAATGAGAACTTTCAGCTTGGAAAATTAAGACTAATTCCTTATGTGAATAAGGAAAGGACTAAGGGATCGAGTACACATTCTTGTGCACTGGTCAAGTCCACCACAAAAGATCAAGAAGACTATTCGTCATGATTTACTTCAGTTCAGTAAATATGGTTATACTTATAAGTTTAAGTATAAGTCTGTAGCATTGGAGAAGTTTCAATGTGAGACAGAACGAATAAGAAGAATCAAAGTATGGCAGAAAGATAAAAGTTTCTCAAATCTGTGAAGATGGGAGAGTACTTTAGTATCATGTTTATGATCATCTTAATGATTAAGATACCATATCACAATTGGTCCTCTAAAGTCATCTTAGTGCATTCTTATGACTAAGAAGAGAAGTCATGAATTGTTGAAATGGTTAAATCAAAAAGATGAGTCATACTTCGTTCCAAAACAATTCTTAGAGTCATACTCCAAGATTATAACTTGAGTGACATATCTTAAAGAGGGTTTGTTAACACTAGTCAAATGTAAGAGTAAAAGGTTATCTACTCTTGTACATTTGAAATTGGTAAGTTGTGATGTTTTGGATAAAACAGAGACCAACTTAGGCCAATTGTGTAAAGTGTTAGTCTTGATAAAGAATCCGCACTATCTCTTGAATATTTGACAAGGGAGTCTTATATGTTAAGAGGTCAGTGGGAGTCTTAAAGCTCTTGAAAGTTTCAAGACTTAATCAAGAATAAAACCTAAAGTCCTTCACTAGCACACGACTTGAGGTTTATAACCTATCGTGTTGAAATTTTTGTGCCTATTCAAGTTGGCTTTGCATAGGAGTTCTGAGAGTTCTCAATTGGTTGCACAACTACTTGGAAGCAATGGCAGGCACCTGAGCTGCCAAATGGCAAGAATTTAAGATTGCACAAGTTTAATCAATATGAGTTTGGATTTGTCACTAACCTTGTCTTGTGATTATGGTTTTGACAAATTCACATGGATAAGAACACATACACTATTAAATCTAAGTGTCATAAGGTTTCTCTCCGATTCATGAAAATGATGGTGAGGAAACACTTTCACTAAGTAGATTTTAGCTAGATGGCAATTGTGATATTTGCATTCTCAAAGTCGTTAGTGGAGCGTGTGTGGTTTACCGGCACACTAACATGGACTTGTGAGAAGTGGCAAAGGTCTAAACAATTGAGACTATGATTACGACATCCCTTTTCATAGTTCTAAAATTGTTTAGACACACATGTGAGCTATCTAAGAGAGGTGTATGATTTTGATAAAGTTTTATCAAAACAATCTAGTATCAGAAATCTGAACTTTGGTAAGAAAGTCAGCTGATTTCTGAGTACATGTCAAAGCTAGTGGGAGCATAAGTGTTATGCTAATAATCATCATGTTAGTGGGAGCATAATAATTATGAAAAAGGTTGCAAGTTAGCAATGTTAATTATAGAAAACAAAAGTTTCAATTCGTGAGGTTGCAGGGGTTGAAAAAGTTGTTTTGCTATAATTAAGGGAGAGGAAATTATACTTCATTTCAATTCTAAAAGCTTAGATTGAGATTTTAATCGTATTTAATCAAGGATATATATATATATATATATATATATATATATATATATATATATATATATATATATATATATATATATATATATGAATTTCATGTTGGAATGGCTCAACATAAGGAAATTCTATATATGGGTCCATTATTTGCGTTCTAAAATTCGATTATGATTACGGCATCCCTTTTCATAATCTGAATTTTGAGAACTTGGGAAATTGAAATGGAAATATTATAGCAAAAGACTGGTTTAGTCTTTATGTGAGACATCATGAATCGTGTCCCATATGCTTCAGATATAGGATCAATTACATGTGCTATATTCATCCTTTCTAAAATTTTCCAAATGCCTGGGGCATTATGAAGGGAAAAGGTCTAGAATTGGATATGACTAAAATGATTAAGCAATTGTGGAGGACAATCTAAGGTTTACCAAAGATTGGTTGCTCAAGGACAGTTGGAAGTATAATGTTAATTCTGGAAGGACCATATTGACATAATCTGTAAGGAGGCAACTCTTGTTCAGAAGTGATAGTCAAAATGGAATATGGAAATGTTTCAAAGTTAGAAATTATTCAATCTGTGTAAGATTAGGAAACTTAATGAAAGAAGGATGTTTCCAAGGAGCTGATCTCCTTTGGAATGCTCTGTAATGATTGTTGTCAAGTCTTTCTGACTTCGTGCATAATCATTAAGAGGATCAATGCATATAAGTTTAGAATCTAACAGATTTCAGTAAATGGCATGAATTTGGAATTCTTGCATTTGCAGTAAGGATTTGGGACTGTGAAAAGAGGATCATTGGAGTGATGTTCAATTGATCTATTTTACAAAGTAAAGATCATAGACAAACATAGTATGCATACTTGGTGTATGGCATGACTAGTGTTTAGAAAACATAGTGTACATGCTTGGAGCATGGGACAACTATTGTTTTAAATTCAAGTATAAAGTTGATAAAACCGAAACAACGAATAATGAGTAATCAGTATGGTGATAAATAAAAGTGTTTATTTATATTCATAAGGTTTGATACCATATTTGATTCATTTATTCTTGTGTTTCACTTTGCATGTTTTGACTTCCAGAATAACTAAGTCGCTCTTCCTGAATGATTAAGTTATTCAAACCATCCACAGTCGGTCATATGTTGGAAGTAGATATGAATCAAGACTGTCATGGGTTGGTTTGTAGAGGTCCAAGTTGGTGGACAAAGTGGTGCTACAACACTCATGAGTGCTCATAAGTTCTGAGTATTGGATTCAACCCACGCTCATTTGAATCACTTCATGGATTTTATCACGAGTAATCATGAGACAATAATATCTTATATTCTTCAAACCTAGAGATATGAGTTGTTACTATGAGTTGGTTATACATTGATTGCACGAAAACGCATTGGTAACTCGATGTTATAAAACGTGCCTTTGTGTATGATTCAACAAGTAGTAGAACAAGCCATATGAGTCGAAGTTTATCCATTCCTTTTACCTTCGGGATAAAAGCGATATATGTGGGCCCCTCGATGATTTAAAGATGATACATGTGAGTGCTTGGCCAAGCCGGGACTGATTTGATTTGTTCAATCAGTCAGTCATCATGAATCGGAAATCGGGAAACAACAAATGGACAGAGAGAATGATTGATAATCCATGTCTCAGTCCATATGATATCTAGAATGGAGGAATATATGATCCCTTATCTAATGGACAAGTCATTGACAAAGGTCAGAGTTCATCGACAAGGTCAGAGTTCGACAGAAGCTTTTGAGAGCTACGATTGCTGATCGGTTCCTGAAGTCATACGCAATAATAGTTTTAGACTTATCCAAGTGGGAGACTGTTGGATTAATGTCTAAGTCCATAACTATAATTGGTAAGACTTGACCCGACCCGGCATGGTCCATTTGGGTTGCATGGCATCATGCATTTGGATAGACTATAATGAGAGAAATAACACTTAAGGTTGGTTAATATATTATAAGTTCTAATATATTAATAAGGTTATTTAATTAGTATTGATCAAGAATTAATTTGGAATTAATTAAGTGATCAAAATGAGACTAATTAAATATATGGGTTGATTGTGTAAATCATTCATTCTTATATATGTGGGCTTGTGATCCAAGATTCCTTATGTTGGACTAAGTCCATGGGGTGACCCATGGATACTCCATGGAGGTTAAAATCCATGGAGCATAAGGAATGGGTAAAGTTATGAGTTACATGGAGTAACCCTAATAGCCACCATATAAAAGAATCCCATGGCTCAAGAAATCGTGCACTATGTGTGAGTGTGAGGGCTAGACGATTTCAAGGAGTGTTCAAGTTTCTCTCAAGTTATTCCAAGTGTATTTGGTGTTGTGTGAACCATTTGAGGTGTCACACTTGGGGCACTAGGCACTCAAGCTTCATGAAGACATTCTACATCAAAGAGGTATGTATTATATCTTGTTATATTTATTATTTTGTATGCTAGATTAGGATAATACCTTGGATGTTCATAATTGTATGTATAATAGAGAAAACATAGATCCAAGGTATTTAGGGTTGCATGTACACTTAGGAGTGTTAGAATGCTCAAAACCCAACACCATGAACTCTGCCCAAGTCATTTGCAGTGGCTCATTAGGGCTTAAGGTTTTCCCTAATGTGTTCCATCAACGAGCAGCACTACCCCTGAACTGACGTACTGCAAAGGTAGTTTGTAACTTGCCTTGGCAATCACAAGTCATGAAAGCCAACTCCATTTCCGAGATCCAGTCCATTACTCTGACATGATCTTCTTTTCCAGTGAAGGTCGATGGCTTGCAAGTCATAAAGTCCTTATACTTGCACCCATTTCTCTCCACTCTACCCTCGTGGTTATTCCTCCCAACCACAAGCGGTTCACTATGACCAACCGATCTGCTGTTGTTCCCTTCTTTAGATCGATCGTCATTTAGTTCACGTTGTTCAACAGGAACTGAAGGTTCATCCCTGTTGTTCAACAACATTTGCCTCAACTCCTCCCTCTGATCAGCCAACATGGTCTGAATCATAGTTCGTACTCCAGCCATAGTGATGGGTTCTGGTGCAGCTCCTACTATAGGCACCTGTTCCACCACTTGGGGTTGAGGTTGTTGGTTTGCATTTCCCGCTCCACTTAGAGTTCTTGCCATTATAATCTATATACCGAATAAGGCGAATTTAGGTCTTTATCCTTGTTAGACATGTCAATTCCCTTATCACTCCGAAACGTTTACATGTTAGTTCTAATCTCGTAATCATACGCTTAGAATCCCACACACATAAGGTTTCCAGATCCGGTCGGCAACAGACCATAGATGCGAACAAATAATGGCATATATGGCAACATATAGCATTTAGCACATAAAGGTATTTTAGGCACCTTTCCTAAAATAAACTAGTGCTCATGTCTAAAATATGGTAGACACTCACCTCACAATCATCACTTAGCATTCTAAGTTTAAGTCTATAAATCGTAAGATATTTCTTAGTTCGCTTAAACTAATGCTCTGATACCAACTGTGACATCCCCTAATTTCTCGGCTAGAAAAGAACGATTTAATTTATGCTTTTTAAAATAAAATCAGAGAAATCTTTTCAAAAGATGTTGCGGAATTGGTCCCCAAACAACATATGATAAAAGTTTATCAAAACCCTTCTTTAAAAAGGTATATATTTCCCATATATATATCAAAACTCGGGATGTCATGTTCCGATACAGATCAAAAGCATAAACAAGACATTATAAGTCTTTCAACAATTATTTACAACTACTGGCCTATAATCAAAAATCTCTCATCGTCCTCCGACTATGCTCGGGGTCCACTACCTGTAATCATAAAAAGCTGAGTGGGTCAGGCTTGTGAGCCTGGTGAGCATATAGGGTTTTCAACCCACAATAATAATAACATATTAAGTTCACCAATCAACAATAACCCTGATTACCCATTCCCGTTGTCCTCACTTTACATCCCTAAACACCTAACACAAGGGACTTGTTGGATAAGGTGTCTAAGTCCATAACTATTTCTGGTATGTACTTGAACCGACCCGGCATGGTCCATTTGGGTTGTATGGCACCATGCAATTGGATAAACTAAAATGAGAGAAATAACACTTATGGTTTATTAATATATTATAAGTTCTAATATATTAATAATATTATTTAATTAGTTTGATCAAGAATTAATTTAGAATTAATTAAGTGATCAAAAGATAACTAATTAAATATATGGGTAGATTATGTAAATCTTCCATATATTATATAGTGGGCTAAGAGGCTCCATGGATTATCAAGTTGGGTTCCCCCCATAGGATGCTCCATGGGAGTTACAAACCCATGGGTCATGGAAATGAAGAGTCATGACACATTAGGGTTTACATGGTGTAACCCTAGATGTGTCAACACTATATAAGAAACCCGTTCTCCACCAAAATAGGCTACACATAATAAACAAGAGGGCTAGAGCCGATTTTGCAAGTGTAAGATTCTCTCAAAGTTTACTCCTTTGCATTTGGTGTTGTGTGAAGCATTTGAGGCATCACACTTGGGGTGCTAGGCTCACAAGGTTTCAAGGATCATAATAAAAAACAAGGTAAGTTATTCTATCTTTCATTCAAGTTAAAAATGTTCCCCATGTATGCTAGATAGGAATATAACCTTGGAATTCAACTTTGCATGATTATTAGACAAACATAGATCCAAGGTTATTAGGGTTGCATGTACACTTAGGAAGTGTTACAACGCTCAAAACCCATCAGTGGTGTTAGAGCCTAGGTTTGTTTGTTGTTTTTTTTTGTGTGCAAACAGCTTGAAAAAAAAATCGTTTTTCTGTTTTCTGCTCGTATGAAAGTTTGCACATTTGTTGCTGGAAATGGACTAGAAACATTACCCTAAACTGTTTTGATGTTTAAAGCTTGTTTTAGATGGTGTAATGTTTATGCTAATCCATTTACAATGGCAATTATTAAAATTACAAGTTTTTTTTAAGTGTAATTTTTGATTCTTGAAAGTGTTCATATTCATGTTCTTGAACTTATGAAGATTAGATGATCATAGGAATTGTTTGTAACCTTCATGGTAGTTTAATTCATGATCATAATGTGTTTTAATGGAGTCCATAACTTGTCCTCAAGTTATGGAAAACCAAATATTAAAGCCATTAAAAGAACACAAGAGTTATAAAAATGAAGAGTCTTCATTTTTATTACTCAATTAATTCATAAGTTATAAGAAATGAAAAGTTTTGGAAGTTTACAAAACTTGCCCTCAAGTTTTGGAACATGTAAAGTCTTGATTAAAACTTTAGTTCCAACCCTTAGAATTTTAAAAGTTAAGATTCAACCCTTATACTTTATAATATTATAAGTTACTAATATATATATGTATAACAACAAGTCATCTTACCGCTAGTACGCCTCATTCACGAAGCCGGTCTATAAGGGGGGTATAAGGTTGTTGCCTATAAAATGGCAACTTAATGGGTGTCCACTCTCACCCACCGCTTCCTTGATCGGTGGAGGGTCGTTAGCCGAACGGGTAAGACAAGGACTTATAAATTCTCATTAAAAGTATGATGAATATTATAAAGTAACTAAATGCTTTTATTAAATTCCCAATCTTAGTTACTTTAGGAAAATGTGAATAAGGTGCTAATCCATGAAATTACACTTTACACTTTGTTTAAGTCGTTGGTGGAGCGTGTGTGGTTAACCGGCACACTAACTTGGACTTAACAAGGTAGGTAAAGGGTGACTTAAGGTTTACCATAACATCGGTGGAGCGTGTGTGGTTTACCGGCACATCGATTGAGTGATAAACCTTGAGGGTACCAAGTGATTTGCATGGTTACTTCACACCTCGTTTTGTGATCCTCGGTATCCCAGTCACAAAACTTGGAGGGCACACTCGAGATTGAAACATGCCTTTGAAAAGTTCATTGAATCTCAAAAGAATCTAGGAATTTCTAAGAACCAATTAAAAACCTAATATTTATATTTCGTTTTTCATGGTGGAAATTGGTAAATCGTCATTCACCTACCTTTCAGATATGTTATAGCTTGGATTACGGCATACCTCTTCTAAGTTATAATATATTGTGATTGGATCCTAGCCTTAATATTACATTTGGGTGTTTTATTAAGGACTCTCTTAATATCTAAACTAATCTTGTTCTCTTCTTTCAGATGTCTTCAAACAATGCTGCTTCTAGCTCTAATCCTAATGGCTCCTTTACCCTTATGAACTTGTGTGGGAAAGTCACTTTTGATGGATCCAACTTCAATGAATGGATCAGAAACATCAGGATGATTACCCGCTACGAGGACAAAGAATATGTCCTTGACAAGGAGCTTAAGGAGATTGATGAGACCACTGCAACTCCCCAGGAGATCGCTGACTTCCGGACACATGAAAGGAATGCTACAAAAGTGGCATGTATCATGTTGGCCACCATGACAGCGGAACTCAAAAAGTCCTATGAGGAATTCTACCCTTTTGAAATGCACCAAGATCTGATGGAAATATACCATCAAAGTGCACGACAAGAGAGGTATGAAATCATATGCTCTATCATAACAACCATGATGAAGTACGGGGAATCCGTCACGAGCCACATGCAGAAAATGCAAAGGTATGTGGATCGGTTGCTGAAGCTTAATGTGAACTTCCCTGAGGAGCTTGCAATAGATATCATTTTGCACTCCTTACCATCGTGCTATGATCAATTCCACATGACATATCACATGAATAAGGAAGATGTCACACTCAGCAAACTTCAGGGACTCCTCAAGACCGCAGAAACAGGTCTTAAGGGTAAGTCGGTTGTTAACACTCCTACTCCAAACTCCGCCCCGGTTTTGGCAATCGGGAAAGGTAGAGGGAAGAAGAGGAAGAGCTCTTCGAAGGGTACCAAGGCTAGGACCCTTGATGGCTCATATTCAAGTGGAACCAAGAAAGGTTTCGTCACTCCTTCTTCTGACCCAAAAGAGGCTGAATGCTTCTATTGCCATGAAAAGTCACATTGGAAGCGGAACTGCCCAAAATACCAGCAAGATGTGAAGGATGGGAAAGTTAAACCCAACCATGCAGGTATTTACACTATCTTATCTAATAACTCACCCCATTCTAACTCTTGGGTCCTTGATACCGGTTGTGGTATTCATATATGTTCTGATTTGCAGGGACTATGAAGAAGTGAGAATGTGGAGCATGGAAGAATAAACTTAATAATGGGGAATAGGAAAGCTTTACCTGTCACCAAGATTGGAGTTTATACTTTATTGCTAAGTAGTGGGTTTAGTTTAGATTTGAATAAGTGTTGTTATTCTCCAGAAATGGCAAGAAACATTATTTCCTTTCATGCATTGTATAAACAAGGTTTCACCTTTTCATTTGATAATGAAGTTGGTTCGATTAATGCTTTCTTTAATAATGTTCTTTATTTTAAAGCATTACCTTGTGATGGCGTGTATGAAACTGTATCTGTGGTTGATAACTTAGGAAATAATGTATTGTGTATTGATTCTGTTAATAATAATAACTTGGATAAAGCATCATTATGGCATTGTCGTCTTGGACATATAAGCAAGAAACGCATAGGCCAACTCCAAAAGGATGGAGTATTGGAGTCATTTGACCTAAAGTCAGATGATAGTTGCGAATCATGCTTACTTGGAAAAATGACAAAGTCACCCTTCACAGGTTCTTGTGAGAGGGGTGAAGATTTGTTGGATCTTATACACACAGATGTGTGTGGGCCCTTCAAACATGCCACAAGGGATGCTAATCGTTATTATTTGACTTTTACTGATGATTACAGTAGATATGGATATGTCTACTTAATCAAGCATAAGTCAGAGACTTTTGAGAGGTTTAAAGAGTTTAAACAGGAAGTCGAGAATCAATTGGGCAGGAACATTAAGATGCTTCGATCCGATCGAGGTGGTGAGTATCTTAGTTCAGAGTTCCTCGACTATCTTAGGGAATGTGGGATTGTCTCACAATTGACACCTCCCAGGACACCGCAGTTGAATGGTGTAGCTGAGAGGCGTAATCGAACCTTGTTGGATATGGTTCGTTCCATGATGAGTCGAGCTTCGCTACCAATCTCATTTTGGGGGTATGCCTTAGAGACTGCCGCCCATATCCTTAATCTAGTTCCCACAAAGAAAGTTGCCAAAACTCCTCATGAGATGTGGACTGGTAAAGTACCCAAACTAGACCACATTAAGATTTGGGGTTACGAGGCTTTCGTGAGACGCGAGACTCATGATAAGCTCGAACCTCGAAGTGAGAGGTGTATTTTCATCGGCTACCCACAGAAATCCTTTGGTTACCTCTTCTACAGACCTAGTGAGAATGTGGTCTTTGTAGCTAGGAGGGCGTTCTTTCGAGAGAGAGAGTTCATAAGCCAAGGAGACAGTGGGAGGCAAGTTGACCTTGAGGAAATTCAAGAGTCAAGTGGTGAAGGAACTTCAAACCCTAGCACTCAACTTGAGGAGGAAACTTCTGTTGAGCCAATTGACAAGTCTATACCTCTGAGGCATTCCACAAGGGTTAGGAATGCACCTGAGCATTACTATGGATTCCATATTACTGCGGAAGGTGATACACTTATCAGTGATGAGACACTGATAGGTCTGGATGAACCTAACAGTTACGCGGAAGCCATGGCAGGCCTTGAGTCAGCCAAGTGGAAAGAGGCAATGGACAGCGAGATACAGTCCATGTATGACAATCAAGTTTGGAACTTGGTTGAGAATGTACCAGGTCGTAAGACTGTAGGGTGCAAATGGATCTTCAAGAAGAAGACCGGCATGGATGGTAATGTACACACTTATAAGGCACGACTGGTTGCAAAGGGTTTCTCACAAACTCCGGGAGTTGATTATGATGAGACCTTTTCTCCAGTGGCCAAGATTAAGTCTATTAGGGTTCTGTTAGCCATAGCCGCATTTCATGACTATGAAATATGGCAAATGGATGTCAAAACCGCTTTCCTTAATGGAAAGTTGGCTGAGGATGTTTACATGAGTCAGCCAGAGGGTTTTGTCAACATAGAGTACCCTAATAGAGTGTGTAAGCTTGAGAAATCCATTTATGGGTTAAAGCAAGCACCTCGCAGATGGAATCTTTGCTTTGATGAGAAAGTCAAGGAATTTGGCTTTTCTAGGAGTGAAGATGAATCTTGTGTATATGTCAAGGCTAGTGGGAGTATAGTTAGCTTTTTGGTATTGTATGTGGATGACATACTACTCATAGGAAATGACATCCCAACTCTGCAGGAAGTTAAGTCCTGGCTTGGGAAGTGTTTCTCTATGAAGGACCTAGGAGAAGCTGCCTATATTCTAGGGATAAGGATCTTGAGAGACCGGAGTAAAAGACTAATTGGACTTAGTCAGAGTACTTACTTGGATAAGGTGTTGAAGAGATTCGGCATGCAGGACTCCAAGAAAGGAGAGTTACCCATCCAGAGTAATGCCAGATTGAGTAAGACACAAAGCCCTAGTACTGAGGCTGAGATAGCAGAAATGAGTCGAATACCTTATGCTTCGGCTGTAGGATCGATCATGTATGTTATGACGTGTACTCGACCTGATGTAGCCTTTTCTTTGAGCATGGTTAGCAGGTATCATGGGAACCCTGGCAAGGCACACTGGACTGCGGTAAAGAATATCCTCAAGTACCTACGGAGGACTAAGGACTGGGTCCTTACCCTCGGTGGGAGTGAAGACTTGAGAGTTGTAGGGTATAGTGATGCTAGCTTTCAGACTGATAGGGATAATTTCCGCTCTCAGTCAGGCTGGGTCTTTACCTTAAATGGAGGAGCAATTTCTTGGAAGAGTTCCAAGCAAGAGACAGTGGCTGATTCAACTTGCGAATCAGAGTATATAGCAGCTAGCGAGGCAGCAAAGGAGGCGATATGGCTGAAGAACTTCATTGGAGACCTTGGAGTTGTACCAGCTATTAAAGAGCCAATGGAAATTTTCTGTGATAGTGAAAGTGCAGTTGCCTTAGCCAAGGAACCAAGGGATCACGGGAGATCCAGACACATCGACAGAAAATACCATTTCATCAGACATCGAATAGAAGAAGGACTCCTCGTGGCAAAGAGGGTATCATCGGATGAGAATCCAGCAGATCCCCTCATGAAAGGACTGACTCGGGTTAAGCATCTCCAGCATGCTCGGAGCATAGGGCTGAAGGATTATATTAGATTTAGTAGTTAGATAACCTTGAAATTTGTAAAGTGTAATTGACATTAGATGATGAATAAAAGGTGTTTTATTTATGAGTAAAGTGTTGCTATCTCTTGTCGATCGTTTACTATATTTCTTTTGCATGTTTTAACTTCCAGAATAATTATGTTTGGTATATCATATTATTCGAACCTCCACAGTCGGTCATATGTCGGAAGTAGGTGTGAATCAAGACTGTCATGATTGGTTGCAGAAGTCTAAGTTGTTGGACATGGCTACAACACTCATGAGTGCTCATAAGTTCTGTGCATTGGACTCAACCCACGCTCACTGGAATCACTTCATGGAATTTATCTCGAGTGATCGTGAGACGGTAATATCATATAAGTCTTCAAACCTAGATATATGATTTGTTACTTATGAGTTGGTTATGCATTGATTGTACAAAAACGCATTGGTAACTCGATGTTATAAAACGTGCTCTTGTGTATAATTCAATGAGTAGTAGAACAAACATATGAGTCGAAGTTTATCTGTTCCTTCTTGGATTAGAAGCTGATATTTGGGCCCCTCGATGATTTTGTTTTGACCTATGTACCGGGCCCGGTCAGAACTAAGTTGATGTGTTCAATTGAGTTCTATGTCAAACAAATCGGAAATCGGGAAACAAACTGCTGGACACAAAGTAAGACACTGTTCCATGTATTTGTCCGGCTGATATCTAGAACAGAGGATTATATGATCACTTATCTTAAATGGCGTATCATCATCTTCTCAGTTCCGAGAGACCTTGAAAGAGCTACGATTGCCGATCGGTTCCTGAAGTATTGTAGTTATAGTTATTAGACTTATCCAAGTGGGAGACTGTTGGATAAGGTGTCTAAGTCCATAACTATTTCTGGTATGTACTTGACCCGACCCGGCATGGTCCATTTGGGTTGCATGGCACCATGCAATTGGATAAACTAAAATGAGAGAAATAACACTTATGGTTTATTAATATATTATAAGTTCTAATATATTAATAATATTATTTAATTAGTTTGATCAAGAATTAATTTAGAATTAATTAAGTGATCAAAAGATAACTAATTAAATATATGGGTAGATTATGTAAATCTTCCATATATTATATAGTGGGCTAAGAGGCTCCATGGATTATCAAGTTGGGTTCCACCCATAAGATGCTCCATGGATGCTCCATGGGAGTTACAAACCCATGGGTCATGGAAATGAAGAGTCATGACACATTAGGGTTTACATGGTGTAACCCTAGATGTGTCAACACTATATAAGAAACCCATTCTCCACCAAAATAGGCTACACATAAGAAACAAGAGGGCTAGAGCTGATTTTGCAAGTGTAAGATTCTCTCAAAGTTTACTCCTTTGCATTTGGTGTTGTGTGAAGCATTTGAGGCATCACACTTGGGGTGCTAGGCTCACAAGGTTTCAAGGATCATAATCAACAACAAGGTAAGTTATTCTATCTTTCATTCAAGTTAAAAATGTTCCCCATGTATGCTAGATAGGAATATAACCTTGGAATTCAACTTTGCATGATTATTAGACAAACATAGATCCAAGGTTATTAGGGTTGCATGTACACTTAGGAAGTGTTACAATGCTCAAAACCCATCAGGACTTAGCCTAAGGAATATCATCGGGTTGGACACTACTGCTAAGGGGACTCCTCAGCAATACATGTCCTAAAGGCAACCATGAGGGGGATTGGAGTACACCAATGAACATTTAGTTCATCAACACCTACAAGTTGCGAACTTGCTAGTGTACCACTGGACTGTCTAAAAAGGTCCGTGATCGTCATCTATACTCCACTAGACGACTACAACGATAACACCAACAACAACACCGACACCGAGGCCTCTCATCATTTTTAACACCCACCGACTATTTTGTCTACCCATGTTTTACCCAACATATTTGTAGATAAAATATATATACAGTTTAAAACTTGTATAAAACATCAATTCAACAGTCACCTCAAATAAACAATTAACATATTTACACATAACACGTATTTTAAGGTAAATACTTCATATCTATGTGTAAATTGAAAGTAACTACACACTCACATGATTTGATGATAATCGGGCAGCAATTCGTTTCCTAAAACATTCGTTTCTAATAAAACCGGGAGTTTTATTGAGAAACCGGGCTCTGCAAAAGTCGGGCTTCGAAACCGAAAAGATAAATTTTTCGGGCTTCACGGGCACTTCGTGGCGTATTCCGGGGCTTATAATTGATATCGGGGCTTCGGGGGATGATAATATGAAAGAAATATGGAGAAAGGGGCTAAAAATGACAAGTTTTCAAAATACCCCCGGGAGGTCTCGCACCCCCCTATTTATAGGGGCCGAAGCTCCTGATCCAACCGCTGAGAAGAGGCCACGCGTCGCTGATCCGGAGTTCGCAGGGGAAGGCTCGCACGAGGCTCGCACCTGCGAAGGCTTGCTGGCAGCCTCCTACTGGACCGAGGTCTACTGGTCCTAAGTCGGTTCTGGTGGTGGGGTCCGCAAGCGAGGGTGCGCAGATGGCAGCACGTGCGAGGGCCTCGGTGGCGGTTGCTGATTGGACCGCGGACTCGCAGTCCATGTGCGAGGCTCGGAGTTGTGGCGTGCGAGGTTCGGATTGGGCCTCCCTTCGGTCAAATCAGAATCCGACACGTGGCTTCGCATGACTCACCATTTCGGACACGTGGCACATGCGAGGCGAGGGTGACGTGGCAACTCGTGACTATGCGAATTTTCTCGGTTTTTGTGCATAAACTTCTAAAATCCATAACTTTCGCATACGAGCTCCGTTTTAGACGTTCTTTATATGCACGCGTAGGTAAAGTTACGCTCTACAACTTCCATTTAGACTTCGTCGGCTAATTTTGAATTTAATTTTTATATTATTATTTTTAACAGACCGGGACAGGAAATCCGTTAAAAATTCATAACTTCTTCATCCGACGTCCGTTTTCGTCAGACTTTTTACCGTTGTGCTACTATTTACGAGACCTTCGATTCTCGTTTAGGTCGTGTCGGCTAAAAATCACTCGATCTAAAATTCGTGTTTTTAGCCGATGATGTGACTTCGTGCCTATTTGACATAAATTGCTAAAGGAAAGCAATGTTGTCACCTTGTTGGTTGTTTTATGTTAGGATGTCTTGTTTGACATAACTTGCTGAGGGAAAGCAATGTTGTTACCCCGATGTTTGTTTTATTTGACATAACTTGCTGAGGAACTCCCAAAGCAATGTTGTCGCCCCTAGTGATAATCCTTAGGCTAGGTCCCTTATGATAGTTGTTTTAGGGACGTAAAGTGAGGATAATGGGAATGGGTAATTAGGGTTATTTTGGTTGATGGAATTAATAAATTTATTGTTCATTGAGAACTTAATAAGTTTATTATTTATTGTGGGTTGAAAACCCTATATGCTCACCAGGCTCCCAAGCCTGACCCACTCAGTTTAATTGTATCACAGGTATCGATACGAAGTTGCTTTACACTGAGAGATTAAAAGATAAGTAGATCACTAGTGTAAATGAATGTAAGTTTTGTTTATGCTTATGTTTTTGTATTGACAATGACATCCCAATGGTTTAAGTGAATAAAATACATTTCTTCGGAAATGATTTGATAACATATTTATCATGTTTTTCTGGAAACAAATTCCGCAACACTTTTAATCAAATGATTACTCTGAAATTATTTTAAAAGCATAAATTAAACCGGTCTTTTCTGGCCGTGAAATTGGGGATGTCACAAGCTGTGACTTGGAAAAGTTCCAAGCTGGAGACCATAGCTGATTCTACATGTGAATCAGAGTATATAGCTGCGAGCGAAGCGTCGAAAGAGGCTATATGGTTGAAGAACTTCATTAGAGACCTTGGAGTTGTGCCAGCCATTAAGGAGCCGTGACAACCCGAAATTTCAATCTTGTAAGTCAAGCAAATCAATCAAAAGTTAGACTTGTTTCTGTTATCTTTTACGTATGTTAAGGGTTAATCTATGAGTTTCTAAGCCTAGTACACTCAAGGATTGTGTAATAGGAAGTCTTAGCTTGAGTTCATTAAATTGAAATCGAGCCGAAAAATCATCAAAAAGGAGTTCACGGCCGTGAACCCATTCTTGGCCGTGAACTGTAACAAACTGTTATCTCAAACCTATGTAATAATGTAGGTCAATTTGTAGTTCTTTTTAAAATAATAAAGAGAAATTTTAGCATACTATGTATATTTACATAATTGACCTTCAAAAATAAAGTTTTAAACAATCTCTATTGGGATGAACCAAGTGGTAGAAATTGTAACAAGGTTTCCAAAAATATAAAGAACACTAAAATCCGAGTTATAAGGAAGAAGTTATGACCAATCGAAGATCCGCGACAAAACCGACAAAACATCGTTCAGTGTAAAAAGTGAATTTTCAATAAAAGACTTTTTAGCCATAACAATCTAAATGAAAGTTGTAGATTATGTTAAACCGAGAACTTTCATAAAAAGAACGCCAAAATCTGACTTCGTATGAGAAAGTTATGATTTTTCTAAGTTTCAGTATAGCAGTATACAGCTAAAAACTCAAAATAAAGATCGAGTGATTTTTAGCCGACACAACCTAAACGAGAATTCAAGGTCTCGTCAATAGTAGTACAACGGCAAAAAGACAGACAAAAACGGACGTCGGATGAAGAAGTTATGAATTTTTAACGGATTTTCCTGTCCCGGTTTGTTAAAAATAATAATATTAAAAATAAAGTCAAAATTAGCCGACGAAGTCTAAACGAAAGTCGTAGAGAATAATTTTACGTACGTGTGCATGTAAAGAACGTCAAAAACGGAGTTCGTATGCGAAAGTTATGAATTTTAGAAGTTTTTGGCTCAAAAACCGAGAATTAGTGGATAACCGGGAAAAATCGCATGGCCACAATCCGGACACGTCACCTCGCATGCGAGGCTTCCCCGTGTCCGCCCCGTGTCGTCTGCTGATTCGTCTGAAACCGAGGTCAAATGGGCATCCAACGCGCCTCGCACAGGTGGCGCCTTCCGAGCCTCGCACCGCTGCTTCCGACTTCGGCCTCGTGGCCTTCGCTGCTGATGCCGCGTGTCCTGCTGACTCACCCTTCGGACCGCACCCTCGCAGCCTATATAAGGGCTGCGAGATTTCTCGGATTTTACACATTTCTTTCACCATTTTCCAACATTTTTCACCCCTTTCACTTCCATAAACTTACAAACAACCCCCAAAGCCCCGGTATCATATCTCAAACCCTAAGCAAGCCTCGAAGCCCCGAGATTCTCGAGAAAAACAACTTTCTCCAGTCGAAACTCTGCCCGATTAAAGCCGGTTTTCCACCAAATAAACTCCTTTCCAGAAAACGAAACGCTATCCAAATCACCACTTATCAAGTGAGTTCATACCCCCGTATTTTCATAATTTCTACTGTTTTAAGGGGGGGGGGGGGGGGATACAAGTATAACACAAGAACTTTGTGTTATAAATAAATGATTTCAAATCATGATAAAACGACATTAAATCATCAAAATATTCTCAAAACATTAAACTCTTTTGTAAACTTATATTTTTCCCCAAAATACATATTTGTATATATATATATATTTATATAAATAAGAATTTAAAAGGCTTAGGACTAATAACTCATTCTGAGTCTTTTTCCTTGTTTGGATTTGAGCTTATAGTACCGGTTATTTGTCCGAATGTCGTTTAAATTTTACTTATATATAATTGTATATGTATATGAATATAAAAGTTATTTCATCAGTTTAAATACCCTTTGTAACATGTTGAGCAAGGGGTTACATGCAAAAATAGTTAAATACCAATTCAGAAAGTACATATAAATTATAATAGGTATAATTTATGATACATAGAACAATAATTCATGATTCAAATATACTAGAACACACTGTTTTACAAGAAAAAAGGGTTTTGATTCAAAACAAATCAAGGGTTTACAATTGTCAAATACATGTTCGGAATACTAATTCATGAACATACAATCAATCATTATTTCAGGATGATTGGGTTTTCATAACTATTATACATGTAACCTTTATATGCTTTTTATGAGACACAGTTAAAGTCCTAATATTATAACAAGAATCTCCAGCCAGGGGATCAAAACAAGTTGTGTGTAGATCTATGTTGGGATTGACAACCCCACACTCAGACTTCTAGCTACAGTCAGACATACACGCCAATGAGTGACAATTGTTATCAACTGTTTAAACGCCTACAAGCGTTTGTTTCAGGCCATCCAGTCTCAGTATGGTTATAAGAACTCATTAAAAAGATATTAACAATACGTTAGTGTATAATCAACTAAACGTAAGTACATCTTCAAAGTACCAGTTTACAAAATACAAGCTATAGTAGTATATTACAGTTTTCAATAACAGCTGGTGGAACCAGGCACACTCTCAGTTACAAGTTTTACAAATACAGAACATTGGTTTACAAATGGAACGGTTTTATGGGAATAAAACTACTTTTCATATACAACAGAAAATATAGGATTTTCTGGAACAACTTACATATTCGAGATACCTAAACACCCTTTTAAACATAAATACATATGCACTCACTCAACTTTATGTTGATACTCTCTTTTCAAATTACTTGTGTTCCCAGGGAAACAATAAACAGGTACTCCCCGAGCTTTTTGAGAAGATGGAGCTAATCTGAGTCATATCTTCTTCTTTTGTATAACTATTTTGGGTTCAATATACAATGATTGAACATATGTAAATACTTATACTTTCTAAATACAATGGTTGTTTGCACTTTGATTACTATGATGCATGTGTTGTGATACTACAAATGAAGCCCTCCACCCCCGGACGTTTCCGCCGTCTGGTTTGGGGGTGTGACAGATTGGTATCAGAGCATTGTTTATAGTGAACTCAGTATATCAACCCATAAAAGATATACAAACTATAAATACATCGGGGCTAAGAGCTCTGACTACAAGTATACTTTTTAAAGATTTAAGTATTTTTACAAGAAGTATACTAACACTCATACCTACAAGTACAGTATCACAATCATAAGAACTTAAAAGTATTTAAGTGTTGAACATTATAGTCAAACCTGGGCAGTTATGTAATCATATCTGGGATTAATATAGCCTTATCAACTATATATATTTTTAGATATGAGCAACATGTGTTTGGGAGTGATAGTAGTGTTACGACATGTCTAAAACTTACCATACATATTTAGAAGAACTATAAAAAAGAACACAAAGATTAAAATACTATGAAGAGTATTTAATAACCTTACTTCTAATACACACAAAATGGCTTAATACAATCCACAAAATGTAGACTCAGATGAAGAACCCTTTGAAGACAGTGAATCAAGCGGTACGGATACAGAACCACAAGTCTGCAACCCTGGGGAACGTCCCCTGAGACAAGGCGAGGCAGAACCCATACCCGAGTGGGGCCAATATATAAACCATTGGAGTCGGCAAGACGGCCAACGCCCTCCTTACGGAATGGCAAGAGGTTTCTATAATGTCTATAGAGGAGGAATAGGCGATAGAGCTCTTCCAGTTATAGTAAATCGAATAGCCCGCCAAGCCGATCAAGCAAGGATTTCGATCAATCGAATCCTACAAGTAAATACGGTTGCGCAGGTTAACACTGCAGATATCCTTCGTCTTGATGAAATGCAGGACGACACCCAACATCATACAGAATCCCTTCAAAGGCAACTCAATGCTGCTCAATCTGAGATAAGAGAATTGAGAGAGCATCAGGCTGCACAAGAAAGGCGCTGGAAAGCACAGGATGAAGTCGGACCCAACAACCGTCGTAACAACCGTCGCAAGTAGTGTTCGCACTACTTCTACTTTCTACTTTTATATCGAATGTATATACTACTTTTCACGATATGTACAAAACCGAGTATCAATAAAATAATAAGCACTTTACTTCAACAAGAGTTATTGCAATTTTCATAAACATTCTATTCCAAAGTTTTGGATTACAGATATGTTCCAGTGTTATTTTTCATGTTTTTCAATACGACCGCAAAAATTTTATATTCGGTAGGTCGGTTTGATGTCGACACTTTCTTAGTATTGTGGTATATTATAGACCTTCTTCAAGGTCAAGTTCTCCAGACCATATGTACTTAATATACCAATACAATCGACATGTATTTTCATACTCTTTGAAAAATAACCACTCAATTTCATGTTATCCTGTTGCAAGTTGTACTTGCAGTGGACATCTATTTCCAATTCTTTACATGATTCTTGTTGAATTAAGTGTTTAAGTTCAGAGATATCAAATTCATATTCATTCTTGATATCTCACTATCTTTTTATCTATTGACTTTTATAGAAAAAGATGCCTCCTCGTAGAAATCCAAGACATAACAATGTCAATGAAGCACCGACGCCACCACCACCTCCTCAATTCGACCCCGCTATGTTCCAAGTGGCGGTCACGGTAACTGTAGCTGCTGCCATGTCTCATATCAATACCCCTGGTGCTAGTGGGTTGGGAGCTGGTGCACATCCTTCTAACCATGGCGAGAGTCATGAGCACCCGCGAGAGTGCACTTATAAAGACTTCTCGAACGCCAAACCCAGGACCTTTAATGGAACTGGAGGAGTGATGGTTTTAAGGCAATGGATTGAGAAGACAGAAGCAATCTTTGAAATTTGCTCCGGTTCGGAGAGCACCAAGTCAAATTCGTTGCTTGTACCTTTTCGGATAGAGCTTTAACATGGTGGAATGGCCACATTAAGTCACTTACTCTGGTAGTGGCTAACTCGATCAGCTGGGAGAACTTAAAAGCCATGCTAATGCGGGAATACTGTCCGCGAGGGGAAATACAGAAACTTGAGTAAGAGCTCTGGGGTCTTATAATGGTTGGTTTTGACATATCAACCTATACCAGTAGATTCTGTGATCTGGCAATTCTTTGTCCGGATATGGTTCCTTTAGAGAGCAAAAAGATTGAGAGATATATTTGGGGTATGTCGCCCCAAATTCAGTCTAGTGTTTTAGCTTCGAAGCCTATTACTTTTGATAGTGCCAAAGAGCTGGCACAATCTCTTATCGACCACGGAGCCCGTCAAAACTCAGTGGTTGCTATACCAGAACAACCGAAGGGAAACAACAACAACAACAACAACAACAACAACAACAATAACAACAACAACAACAACAACAACAACAACAACAACAACAACAGCAAGAAGAAGGGTTGGAACAAGAGGAAAGGAAAATCTCCGCTGGAACCTTCAAAGAAGCAACAAGTAGTGGCAGTCCATGTCGCTACTATACCTGCCACTATACCTGTTGCTGTCCCTAATAACCATGCACCAACTAAGCCTTATGCTGGTAACCTCCCCAAGTGCAACAAGTGCAATTTTCACCACAACGGAAATTGCCAAGAAATGCAGTGCCGTAACTGCAACAGGAAAGGGCATACTGCCCGATTCTGTAGAATACCACCTCAACCACTTAACCACGTACCTGCCGCTGGAGTAGGTCAGGCATGCTACCAATGCGGTGATGTGGGGCATTTCAAGAGAGATTGTCAAAAAGTTGGAAATGCCGGTGGGGTTGGGAGGATTCTAGCACTGGGTCACAAAGAAGCGGTGGAAGACCCTGCAGTGGTCACGGGTACGTTCCTTCTCAACAATACTTATGCATGCATTCTATTTGATTGTGGTGCTGAGAGGAGCTTCGTGAGCCATAATTTTAAACATCTACTAAATCAAAACTCCCAACCACTAAATGAAACTTTCACAGTAGAAATGGCTAACGGGAAATCCGAATCCACCAACGATATATACATAGGATGTACCCTTACCTTGAATGACTTGTCTTTCCCAATAGACCTTATGCCAGTCTCTATCAAAAGTTTTGACATCATAATAGGTATGGATTGGTTGTGCCCCAACCATGCCGACATCCTATGCTATGAAAGAGCTATTTGTTTGAACTTGCCAACTAATGAAATTCTTATTATCTATGGCGACAAACCCAGAACGAACCTTCAGATGATTTCTTGCATCAAGGCACAGAAATACCTTCACAAGGAGTACTGTACATTCTTAGCTCACGTGGTAGACAATAAGCAAGACGTGAAAGACATCGCGAGCATTCCTGAGGTCTGCAACTTTCCCGATGTATTTCCCGATGATCTTCCAGGAGTGCCTCCCGAATGACAAATCGAATTCCGAATCGACTTAATCCCTGGACCTACTCCTGTAGCAAAATCCCCCTATTGTCTTGCACCTTCTGAAATGCAGGAATTATCCAGCCAGCTTAACGAACGCCTAAGCAAAGGTTTCATAAGACCAAGCTTCTCACCCTGGGGAGCACCGGTTTTGTTCATAAAGAACAAGGATGGATCATTCTGCATGTGCATAGACTACCGCGAGCTGAATAAACTTACCATCAAGAATCGATATCTTCTGCCTCGCATTGACGATCTGTTCGACCAACTTCAAGGTGCGCACTACTTCTCGAAGATAGACTTAAGATTCGGGTATCACCAGTTACGAATTTTGGAGGAAGACATTCCCAAAACCGCGTTCAGAATTCGTTATGGTCATTACGAGTTTATAGTGATGCCATTCGGATTGACAAATACACCTGTCGTGTTCATGGACCTAATGAACAGAGTGTGTCGTCCATTCCTGGACAAATTCATCATAGTCTTCATTGACGACATCCTTATCAATTCAAAAAGCAAAGAGGAACATGGCCAACATCTTCGTCAAGTATTACAAACTCTTAGATCAGAGAAGCTCTACGCGAAGTTTTCAAAGTGTGAATTTTGGATCAGGAAGGTTGATCTCCTAGGTCACGTGGTCAGTTCAGAAGGAATACACGTCGACCCTTCCAAAATAAAGGCAACTGAAAACTGGCCAGCACCCAAAACACCTACAAAAATCCATCAACTCTTAGGTCTTGCTGGCTATTATCGCAGATTCATCCAAAATTTCTCTCGAATAGCTAAGCCTCTTACCACCCTGACCCTGTAACCTTTAGCTGGGGAGAAAAGCAAGAAACAGTGTTCCAAACGCTGAAGCGAGCTTTGTGTAGTGCGCCGATCCTGTCTCTTCCTGAAGGGACAGAGGATTTCGTAGTGTACTGTGATGCTTCTAATCAAGGGCTTGGGTGTGTTCTTATTAAAAGAGGAAAGTTTATCTCCTATGCCTCAAGACAGCTTAAGACGCATGAGGTCAACTATACAACACATGACCTTGAACTAGGAGCAGTGGTGTTTGCTCTGAAGATCTGGAGACATTACTTATATGGCACGAAATGCACAATATTCACGAACCATAAAAGTCTCCAGCATATCTTCGATCAGAAAGATCTGAACATGAGACAACGACGATGGGTGGAGCTACTGAACGATTACGAATGTGAAATTCTTTATCACCCTGGTAAAGCAAACGTAGTAGCTGACACCCTTAGCAGAAAAGAATACTTGGGACGTCGGGTAAAGTCGTTGACCATGACAATCCATTCACATCTGTCCACAAAGATCAATGAAGCTCAACTTGAAGCTTTGAAACCCGAAAACATGGCAGGTGAAACCCTAAGGGGAATGGATAAGAACTTCGAAGTCAGGGATGATGGAGTCTATTATTTCATGAACCGGATCTGGACACCAAAGTTCGGTGGTTACAGAGACGTGGTTATAAATGAAGCACACAAAACCCGATACTCCATTCACCCAGGTTCAGACAAGATGTATCTGGACCTCAAGAAACAATACTGGTGGCCTAACATGAAGGCCGAAATCGCTACCTTTGTGGGCAAGTGCCTTACTTGTGCCAAAGTCAAGGTAGAGTACCAGAAACCTTCAGGTTTATTACAACAACCTGAAATCCCTAAATGGAAGTGGGAGCGGATTACAATGGATTTCATAACTAAGTTACCCAAGACAACGGGTGGTTATGATACTATTTGGGTAATCGTCGATATATTAACCAAATCCGCACACTTCTTGCCAATAAAAGAAACCGACAAGATGGAAAAGCTAACAAGAACTTACCTCAAGGAGATTGTTAGACTGCATGGTATGCCAATATCTATTATTTCGGACCGAGATAGTAGATTCACCTCTCGTTTCTGGCAGTCTTTACAAAACGCTTTGGGAACTAGGCTGGACATGAGTATAACCTACCATCCACAAACTGACGGACAAAGTGTGAGGACGATTCAAACATTAGAAGACATGTTGCGAGCTTGCGTGATAGACTTTGGAAAGGCATGGGATATTCATTTACACCTTGTTGAATTCTCCTATAACAACAATTATCACACTAGCATAAAGGCTGCTCCATTCGAAGCCCTCTATGGCCGCAAGTGCATATCCCCTCTGTGCTGGGCTGAAGTGGGTGACACGCAGCTAGCTAGAGGTCAAACTCCTGACAGTGCTCTCACTGGTCCGAAAATTATTCGAGAAACTACCGAGAAGATCGTACAAATTCGGGAGCGACTTAAAGCTTCCAGAGATAGACAGAAAAGCTATGCTGACAAAAGGAGAAAACCCTTGGAATTCCAGGTTGGTGACCGCGTCTTGTTAAAGGTCTCACCCTGGAAGGGCATGATAAGCTTTGGAAAGCATGACAAACTGAATCCAAGGTACATAGGACCATTCGAGATTCTTGCCAGAATCGGTCCTGTAGCTTACAAACTTCAACTACCCCAAGAACTAGGTAACATTCATCCTACCTTCCACGTTTCGAACTTGAAAAAGTGTCTATCCGACGAGACTCTTGTGATCCCACTCGAGGAAATCGAGTTAAACGAGAGCCTCAACTTTGTGGAAGAACCCGTAGAGATTCTAGACAGGGAAGTTAAGAAAACCAAACAAAGCCGTATCCCGATAGTGAAGGTTCGCTGGAATGCAAAACGGGGACCTGAATTCACTTGGGAGCGGGAGGATCAAATGCAACAGAAATATCCACATCTTTTTCCCTAGTCTATCTGTAATGCTAATTTCGGGACGAAATTCTCTCTAACGGGGGCATAATGTAACAAACCGTTATCTCAAACCTATGTAATAATGTAGGTCAATTTGTAGTTCTTTTTAAAATAATAAAGAGAAATTTTAGCATACTATGTATATTTACATAATTGACCCTCAAAAACAAAGTATTAAACAATATCGATTGGGATGAACCAAGTGGTAGAAATTGTAACAAGGTTTCCAAAAATATAAAGAACACTAAAATCTGAGTTATAACGAAGAAGTTATGACCAATCGAAGATCCGCGACAAAACCGACAAAACACTGTTCAGTGTAAAAAGTGAATTTTCAATAAAAGACTTTTTAGCCATAACAATCTAAATGAAAGTTGTAGATTATGTTAAACCGACAACTTTCATAAAAAGAACGTCAAAATCTGACTTCGTATGAGGAAGTTATGATTTTTCTAAGTTTCAGTATAGTAGTATACAGCTAAAAACTCAAAATAAAGATCGAGTGATTTTTAGCCGACACAACCTAAACAAGAATTGAAGGTCTTTTCAATAGTAGTAGAACGGCAAAAAGACAGACAAAAACGGACGTCGGATGAAGACGTTATGAATTTTTAACGGATTTTCCTGTCTCGGTCTGTTAAAAATAATAATATTAAAAATAAATCAAAATTAGCCGACGAAGTCTAAACGAAAGTCGTAGAGTATAATATTACCTACGCGTCCATATAAAGAACGTCAAAAACGGAGTTCGTATGCGAAAGTTATGAATTTTAGAAGTTTTTGGCTCAAAAACCGAGAATTAGTGGATAACCGGGAAAAATCGCATGGCCACAATCCGGACACGTCACCTCGCATGCGAGGCTTCCCCGTATCCGCCCCGTGTCGTCTGCTGATTCGTCGGAAACCGAGGTCCAATGGGCATCCAACGCGCCTCGCACAGGTGGCGCCTTCCGAGCCTCGCACCGCTGCTTCCGACTTCGGCCTCGTGGCATTCGCTGCTGATGCCGCGTGTCCTGCTGCCTCACCCTTCGGACCGTACCCTCGCAGCCTATATAAGGGCTGCGAGATTTCTCGGATTTTACACATTTCTTTCACCATTTTTCAACATTTTTCACCCCTTTCACTTCCATAAACTTACAAACAACCCCCAAAGCCCCGATATCATATCTCAAACCCTAAGCAAGCCTCGAAGCCCCGAGATTCTCGAGAAAAACAACTTTCTCCAGTCGAAACTTTGCCCGATTAAAGCCGGTTTTCCACCAAATAAACTCCTTTCCAGAAAACGAAACGCTATCAAAATCACCACTTATCAAGTGAGTTCATACTCCCGTATTTTCATAATTTCTACTGTTTTAAGGGGGGGGGGGGGGGGATACAAGTATAACATAAGAACTTTGTGTTATAAATAAATGATTTCAAATCATGATAAAACGACATTAAATCATCAAAATATTCTCAAAACATTAAACTCTTTTGTAAACTTATATTTTTCCCCAAAATACATATTTGTATATATATATATATATATTTATATAAATAAGAATTTAAAAGGCTTAGGACTAATAACTCATTCTGAGTCTTTTTCCTTGTTTGGATTTGAGCTTATAGTACCGGTTATTTGTCCGAATGTCGTTTAAATTTTACTTATATATAATTGTATATGTATATGAATATAAAAGTTATTTCATCAGTTTAAATACCCTTTGTAACATGTTGAGCAAGGGGTTACATGCAAAAATAGTTAAATACCAATTCAGAAAGTACATATAAATTATAATAGGTATAATTTATGATACATAGAACAATAATTCATGATTCAAATATACTAGAACACACTGTTTTACAAGAAAAAAGGGTTTTGATTCAAAACAAATCAAGGGTTTACAATTGTCAAATACATGTTCGGAATACTAATTCATGAACATACAATCAATCATTATTTCAGGATGATTGGGTTTTCATAACTATTATACATGTAACCTTTATATGCTTTTTATGAGACACAGTTAAAGTCCTGATATTATAACCAGAATCTCCAGCCAGGGGATCAAAACAAGTTGTGTGTAGATCTATGTTGGGATTGACAACCCCACACTCAGACTTCTAGCTACAGTCAGACATACACGCCAATGAGTGACAATTGTTATCAACAGTTTAAACGCCTACAAGCGTTTGTTTCAGGCCATCCAGTCTCAGTATGGTTATAAGAACTCATTAAAAAGATATTAACAATACGTTAGTGTATAATCAACTAAACGTAAGTACATCTTCAAAGTACCAGTTTACAAAATACAAGCTATAGTAGTATATTACAGTTTTCAATAACAGCTGGTGGAACCAGGCACACTCTCAGTTACAAGTTTTACAAATACAGAACATTGGTTTACAAATGGAACGGTTTTATGGGAATAAAACTACTTTTCATATACAACAGAAAATATAGGATTTTCTGGAACAACTTACATATTCTAGATACCTAAACACCCTTTTAAACATAAATACATATGCACTCACTCAACTTTATGTTGATACTCTCTTTTCAAATTACTTGTGTTCCCAGGGAAACAATAAACAGGTACTCCCCGAGCTTTTTGAGAAGATGGAGCTAATCTGAGTCATATCTTCTTCTTTTGTATAACTATTTTGGGTTCAATATACAATGATTGAACATATGTAAATACTTATACTTTCTAAATACAATGGTTGTTTGCACTTTGATTACTATGATGCATGTGTTGTGATACTACAAATGAAGCCCTCCACCCCCGGACGTTTCCGCCGTCTGGTTTGAGGGTGTGACAGATTGGTATCAGAGCATTGTTTATAGTGAACTCAGTATATCAACCCATAAAAGATATACAAACTATAAATACATCGGGGCTAAGAGCTCTGACTACAAGTATACTTTTTAAAGATTTAAGTATTTTTACAAGAAGTATACTAACACTCATACCTACAAGTACAGTATCACAATCATAAGAACTTAAAAGTATTTAAGTGTTGAACATTATAGTCAAACATGGGCAGTTATGTAATCATATCTGGGATTAATATAACCTTATCAACTATATATATTTTTAGATATGAGCAACATGTGTTTGGGAGTGATAGTAGTGTTACGACATGTCTAAAACTTATAACTATTTTGGGTTCAATATACAATGATTGAACATATGTAAATACTTATACTTTCTAAATACAATGGTTGTTTGTACTTTGATTACTATGATGCATGTGTTGTGATACTACAAATGAAGTCCTCCACCCCCGGACGTTTCTGCTATCTGGTTTGGGGGTGTGACATGAACATCCTCCATATATATAAGAAATGGCTCATTTTCTTCATTACTTCAACTCTAGTCGTGAACACACCCCATTCTCTCTCAATTTCTTCAACCGTGAACACTACTCAAAACTATCAAAATGTAAGTATCTCTTCCATCAACTTGTTGTCCATTAAAGAACTTGATTCCGCCCATGAAACAAGCACCATATTGCAAGATCTTCAAGAGTTCATGGCCGTGAACCCTTCATTGGGCCGTGAACCCTTCATAAGATCATGGTTTGGCCGTGATCACTTCATCCATGGCCGTGAACACTTCATAGAATCAAGGTTGGGCCGTGAACACATCATGTGTTCATTGGCCGTGAACCCTCCTAAGGCCGTGAACCCTCCTAAGGCCGTGAACATCCCTTTGTTTGGCCGTGAACTCCTTTCATACAATCATATGTGATTCTAACACTCAATTAAGAGTGTTTCCTAGCACCTAAGGTTGTTTACCTACATGATTAGTTTTTATATACGCTAATTATACACATATATGTGTCATTATATGCTTAATAGGATCCGTTTGTGCTCAAGACTTCACTTGGCATTCTTAGCATCCTATATCGATCTTTCATTCGATTCACTCACTACAGGTGAGTTCATACCCCTGTATTTTCATAGTTTTTACTGTTTTAAGGGGGGGGGGGAATACAAGTCTAACATAAGGATCATTGTGTTACAAGCAAATGTTTTCAAAATATCTTACAAAAATGGATTTCAGTTATCATCAAATCAAGTAGTTTCAAATTGTGTTAAAATGACATTAAGTTACCAAAAGTATTTCAAAATATTAAACTTTTTAAATGATTTTAAAAACTTATATTTCCCCCAGAAATCATATGTGTATATATATATATATATATATATATATATATATATATATATATATATATATATATATATATATATATATATATATAGGCTTAGGTTATTCTATTTTAACTAATTATTGTGTTATTGTATGCATCAATGTAGGCCAATCATTTTTCTTATTTTAAGAAAGTATTTTACCTATATTATTAAATAAAAGAAAAATAGAATAATGTCATTTAATTAAAAGAAGAGTAATATTGTATATTTGCATTGCCTTAAAATTAGGAAACCCAAATTTAAAAAAAGAAATTTATAAATTTTAATGGATCTTTGATTATCTTAATTTTTGAATTTTGTTTTTTTTTTTAAATTAATTTAGTTTAAATAATTCTAGCATAATTTTTAATCATACCCAGTTTTATTCTGACAGAATGACATTCTTTTTATAATGATATTCTATGAAAATGCAAGCCATAAACTAATAAAGAGTCTTAGTTCTCGCAAAATAAACAAATTTTTACATACAAGTTAAATTTTTTCTATCACATCCTTGAAAAAATAAAAAAAACTTTATATTTTATTCTATAATAATGAAACACTCCCTAATAACAAACAAATATAATATGTAGATTATTCTATTGGAATATACTATTACATATGACAATGAGTAGTGCATTTTTATGGAAGATCGGTGACCATTGAGGATTGTTCATGTCTATCCCACACACATTCATCCAACCTTCACGCCATTGATCATCATGTACTTCATTCATTCTGTAATAATAATTGTCATGAAATTGAATTATGTAAGAATAAAACTATGTGAGAATGCTTTTATACAACAAAAATAAAACAAATTTTAGTAATTCTAAGAGAACTCATACTACATGTTAAAATCAAGTAACACAAATAACGAACTCATAAATTATTTTTGTGTTCTTCAAGAATTTGAACATCAAGTTCTCTTTCAGGCATTTCTACAAACACCCGGTGTGCAATATTCTCAAAGAATTATTTTTGTGTTCTTCCATATGTTACCTTTGCTACTGGTAGTAAGTTCTGGTCAACTTCTCGGTCATATATCTTCAGTCTAAAAACCTAAAAAGTGTAAGATTCAGTTCGTAAAATAAGAATACCTTCTTAGCAGCAAGCATACCAGCTCGTCTGCGACAAAGGACACATCTGCAGTTCAACACGTAAAGCAGTTGGATTAGGGCACTGTATCCTTGTTTATATGAATTAGGGCACCAAATTCGCGCTACGATTTCTCTATAAGATGGTATATCAGATGCATACCCGAAATGACGAGCGAATGCAATGACAGCCTTCCGATCTTTCCATAAATCAGAAATCAAAATCGAATTCCCGTTCAAATCAAACACCTCTACTCTCTCCAACAAACTGCACGTTTATTCGCTGATTCCAATCGAAGTTTCAACAGTTCCTGCGCCATTAATCTGCCAAATTACATAACTTGTGGATTAGTGTGTGTATTACGATGGAGAAGAGTAAAACTTGTCGGTGGAGCTGGACACAGCGGCGGAGACAGGGCGGCGAGTATGTGGTGAAGAAGCGAGTATGTTAAGAGGGTAATCGCCATTTTCGGTGGTGGGTATGAGATTTAAAGACGGACCCTGCTCCCTTACGCTGTGCTCTGATAACACGACCCATTTCTAAATTAAAGGGATATTAACTGATATTCCTAAATTAAAGGGATATTAATTGATTTATATATTTACCATAATTAATTAAATGTAAGATTACATATTTACCTTTTTGAAATGATTGGCCTACATTGATGCATACAATAACATAATAATTAGTTTTAACACCTGAACCTAGCTCTCTCTCTCTCTATATATATATATATATATATATATATATATATATATATATATATATATATATATATATTATACAAATAAGATTTAAAGGGCTTAGGACTGATAACTCACTTTGGTTCCTTTTCCTTGTTTGGATGTGGGCTTATAGTATCGGTTATTTGTCCGAATGTCATTTAAATTTTATTGATATATATTTGTACATGTATATAAATATAAGAGTTACTTCATTCAGTTCAAATACCCTTTGTAACATGTTGAGCAAGGGGTTGCATTCATGAACAGTTAGTACAAATTCAGAAATTACATATAAATTATAATATGTATAATTTATGATTCATAGAACATTAATTCATGATTCAAGTATACTAGAGTACAATACTTTACAAGAATAAAGGTTTGATTCAAAACTAATCAAGGGTATACAACTTTCAAATACATGTTAAGTATACTAATTCAGGAACATACTAACAATCATTTATTTCAGAATGATTGGGTTTTCACAACTATTATACACGTAACGTCTATATGCTTTTTATGAGTCAATTGATTCAGGTTGTTTAGTTCATTTAAAAAACATAGTTAAAGTCATGACATTATAACCAGAATCTCTAGTCGGGGATCGAAACAAGTGTGTATAGATCTATATTGGGATTGACAACCCCGCACTTAGACTGCTAGCTACAGCCGGGCATACACGCCTACAAGTGACAGTTGTTATCAACAGTTTTTAATGCCTTCAAAGCGTTGTTTCAGGCCCTCTAATCTCAGTATGGTTATAATAACTCATTAAAAAGATATTAACAATACGTTAGTGTATAATTAACTAAACATAACTACATTTTCAAAGTACTAGTTTACAAGATACAATTTACAGTATTACATTACAGTTTACAATAATAGCTGGTGGAACCAGGCATACTCACAATTACTAGTTTTACATAAAGGAATACAAATACAGAACATTGGTTTATAAACAGAACGGTTTTATGAGATTAAAACTACTTATCATAAACAGCAGAAAATATAGGATTTTCTGGAACAATTTACATATTCAAGAAACAGAAAACATGCTTTCAAACATAAACACTTATGCACTCACTCAACTTTATGTTGATACTCTCTTTTCAAATTACTTGTATTCTCAGGGAATCACTAGACAGGTACTCCCCGAGCTTTTGAGAAGATGGAGCTATTTTGAGTCATGTCTTCTTTTTTTGTATAACTATTTTGGTGTCGATATACATTGATTGAACACATGTAAAAACTTATACTTATTAATGCAATGGTTGTTTGTACTTTGATTACTATAATGCATGTGTTGTGATACTACAAATGAAGTCATCCACCCCCGGACGTTTCCGCCGTCTGGTTTGGGGGTGTGACAGGAGCCGATGGAGATTTTCTTTGATAATGAAGGAGCGGTTGCCTTGACCAAGGAACCAAGAGATCATGGAAGATCTATGCATATCGACAGAAAATATCATTTTATCAGACATCGACTATAATAAGGACACCTCATCGTAAAGAGGGTATCATCTGAAGAGAATCCAGCATATCCCCTTACAAAGGGTCTGATTAGGGTTAAGCACGTTCAGTATGCGAGGAGCATTGGTTTGAAGGATGTTATTAGTTTTAGTGATTAGCTAGATATTTAGAAACTTGTAACAAATAAATGTAATTGACATTTGATGATTAAATAAATGGAGATTTATTTATAGGTATTGTTTACTATCTTTTGTCAATTGTTTATCATTGTGTTTCACTGTTGCAATGGTTTGCTGCAACATTCATGAGTACCTTTGAAATGGGGATTTAAGTATTGGATTAAACCCACGCTCAGAGAATTACTTCATGAAATTTATCACGAGTAATTATGACACGATAATATCGTATAATCTTTAAACCGAGATATATGAGTTGTTGTTTACAAATTGGTTTTGCATTGATAATGCGTAAACGCACTAGTAACTGGCTGTTATAAAACGCATTGTTGTGTATGATTTGATGAGTAAATAGTACAAGCATATAAGTCAAAGTTTATCTGTCCCTTTTGCCCTAAGGGGAAAAGCGATATCTTGGGCCCCTCGACGATTTGGTGTTGACTTATGTGTCGGGCCCGGTCAGGACTGAATTGATGTGTTCAATTAAGTCCTTTGTCATTAAAAATCAGAAATCGGGAAACAAACTATTGGACAATGAGAATGATTCTGTTCCATGTCATTTGTCCACGTGATATATTGTAGAACGGAGGATTATATGATCACTTATGTTAGGACACGTTATTGACTAGGTCAGAGTTCGACAACGGCTTTAGAGAGCTACAATGTGCTAGTCAATTTTGAAGTTATACTTACAATTATAGTTATTAGACTTATCCAAGTGGGAGACTGTTGGATTAGGTGTCTAAGCCCATAACTATAATTGGTATGTATTTGAATTGATGGTAGCACAGTCCTTTTGGGTTGCCATCATACTAGCAACTTGACAGGATGACTTTTGGAGAGAGAGGTTGAGTTTGTTATTTGGAATAGTAAATTGGTATATAAAATGATTTATTAATATGTTATGAAAAAAATATATTAATTAGAAATCATGCTGTTTAATTAATATTTAATCAGAAATTAATTTGGAATTAATTTTGAGATTAAAGGAATTAATTAAAAGCACATGGGTTGTTTTGCAATTAATTAATAGTTGTGGTTTGGGCTCTTGGACCACCCTAAAGAGGGTTGGACGAAAATTATAGGGAGGCCCTATAGGTTTTCGTCTAAGGCCTTGAGAAGGGGAGTCCATGGGCTGCTTAGGCCTTAAGCTGGAAATTAGGGTTTCCTTCATCAAACCCTAGCTCTGGCTCTAAGCAACCAACATCTATATAAAGAGCCCCAACCCCTTAGAATTTTGTCCACATGCTTCCAAACCCTAGTAGAGCCAAATTTTAGTGTTTCCTCCTCCTCTCTCCTCTCATCCTCTTGCATAATGTGTTTGTGAGCCATTATAGGTGTTATACTTGTGACACTTGCTCTCAAGAGTTCAAGATCTTCAAAGGAATCATTGTTATTACAATATAACAATCAATGTATGTATCTAAACCGTAGTTGGTTAATTTCGAAATTTGTAGATGCATCCTAGGGTTTCTTGTTTTGTGTTCAATGCTTGTATGTCTAATAGTGAAAACAAAGATTCAACAATTAGGGTTTCATGCACACATATGATTGTTCGCTATGTATAAAACCCATCAATATATATATATATATATATATATATATATATATATATATATATATATATATATATATATATATACACACAAACACACACATAAACTAACTAAATATAAACGAGCAAATGTAACTAACCAAATATTAGTGAACACAAATAAAAGAACGAAACCATTACTTATGTTTGTTCATTTAGTTAAACGAACAAAAAATCTTGTTCATGTTCGTTCATTTAATAGATAAATGAAAATAAACGAACTTACTACCGAACATTTCACAAATGGTTGACTACTCAATTTATTAGATACTCTATCATTAGAGTAGCATAACAAAATAAATTAATACTAATGCAGCATGAAGTATCAAGTAATCATTCAAAACCATGGGTTTAATCACTAAGATTAACAAAATTATTTATTTTTATTAGGAGAAGAAATGTAAAGTTTTACCCATTAACAAAATTGACGGACCGGCAATTTTAAAATACTTTAGATATTTCGCTACTTTTTCATATATTTTTTATTTCACTATGTAATAATCGTGTGTGTATGTATATATATATATATATATATATATATATATATATATATATATATATATATATATATGAGTAGGATCAAATGAGAACACCTAAAAGGTTGAGAACGCGAGAACAAATTGTTGGATTAATATCTAAGTCCATAACTATAATTGGTAAGACTTGACCCGACCCGACATAGTCCATTTGGGTTGCATGACATCATGCATTTGGATAGACTATAATGAGAGAAATAACACTTAAGGTTGGTTAATATATTATAAGTTCTAATATATTAATAAGGTTATTTAATTAGTATTGATCAAGAATTAATTTGGAATTAATTAAGTGATCAAAAGGAGACTAATTAAATATATGGGTTGATTGTGTAAATCATTCATTCTTATATATGTGGGCTTGTGATCCAAGATTCCTTATGTTGGACTAAGTCCATGGGGTGACCCATGGATACTCCATGGAGGTTAAAATCCATGGAGCATAAGGAATGGGTAAAGTTATGAGTTACATGGTGTAACCTTAATAGCCACCATATAAAAGAATCCCATGGCTCAAGAAATCGTGCACTAATGTGTGAGTGTGAGGGCTAGACGATTTCAAGGAGTGTTCAAGTTTCTCTCAAGTTATTCCAAGTGTATTTTGGTGTTGTGTGAACCATTTGAGGTGTCACACTTGGGGCACTAGGCACTCAAGCTTCATGAAGACATTCTACATCAAAGAGGTATGTATTCTATCTTGTTATATTTATTATTTTATATGCTAGATTAGGATAATACCTTGGATGTTCATAATTGTATGTATAATAGAGAAAACATAGATCCAAGGTATTTAGGGTTGCATGTACACTTAGGAGTGTTAGAATGCTCATAACCCAACAGTGGTATCAGAGCCTAGGCTTGTTTTCTTGTTATACTTGCAAAAGTAGCTGAAAAATCGAGTTGGATGCATATATTCGATTGTTTTGGCTGGAATTGGACTAGGAACATTACCCTAAGATGTTTTTGGACTTATAAACTTGTTTTTGATGTGGTAATGTTCATGCTAATCCAATTTCTAAGATAATTGTCATAATTTCAAGATTTGTATTAGTTTGTATGTTCATGCTAATTTCTTGAAGATTGATGATTTGAATTATCTTATTCTTATGAGGTTCTTAGATTAATAGAAACGTTGTGTGAAATAGTTGTTTTCAATCCATTTTAATCTAAGAGTTGATTCCAAAGTGTGTTTTTGTAACTTGTCCTCAAGTTATATGAAAAGTCACATTTAAGAATCATAAAACTCATAAAAGTTGGCAAAGGTTACAAAATGAAGAGTCTAGTTCTAATTAAATGGTTTTATGACTCCATAACTTGTCCTCAAGTTATGGAGGTTCAAGAGTCTCTTCATTAAATTAAAAAAAAAGTGTAACCTTAATTAGTTCCATAAGTTACAATAAAAAAAGTTATTTTTTTTTTATTAATTAGTTTAAAGTCTTCCATAACTTGTCCTCAAGTTATGGAACTTGAAGAGTTTTTTTTTTAATTAAAACTACTTTAAACTCATAAGTTATGGAATTAATTAGTTTTGAATAGTTTCAAAACTTGCCCTCAAGTTTTGGAATTTGAAAACTTTTCACTTATGAATACTTTAATTCCAAGTTAGCCCTTATAATTTTAAAAGTTAAAATTCAACCCTTATACTTTATAATATTATAAGTTAATAATATTTATATATATGTATAAGAGTAAAGTCAGTCTTACCGTTAGTAGGCCTCATTCACGAAGTCGGTCTATAAGGGGGGTATAAGGTTACTGCCTATAAAATGGCAGTTTAATGGGTGTCCACTCTCACCCACCGCTTCCTTGACTGGTGGAGGGTCGTTAGCCGAACGGGTAGGACAAGGACTATAATTCTCCTTTCATTAAAAGTATTAATGATAAATACTAAGTAACTAAACTCTTATTAATACCCAATCTTAGTTACTTAGGAAAATGTGAATTTGGTGCTAACCCATGAAATTACACTTTGCACTTTGCTTAAGTCGTTAGTGGAGCGTGTGTGGTTAACCGGCACACTAACCTGGACTTAACAAGGTAGGCAAAGGGTAACTTAATATTTATCATAGTATCGGTGGAGCGTGTGTGGTTAACCGGCACACTGATTAAGGGGTAAATATTAAGGGTACCAAGTATATTTGCATGGTTATTTACACCTTGTTTTATGATCCTCGGCATCGCAGTCACAAAACCTGAAGGGCACACTCGAGATTGAAACATGCCTTTGAACAGTTCAATGAATCTCAAAGATCTAGGACTTTCAAATCCAATTAAAACCTAATAAATTATTTCGTTTTTCATGGTGGAAATTGGTGAATCGGCATTCACCTACCTTCAAATATTTTATAGCTTGGATTACGGCATCCCTCTTCTAAGTTATAAAATAGTTTGTTGGGTCCTAGCCTTAATATTTCATATTGGGTGTCATTAAGGACTTTAAATCAACTATCTTGAATATCTCCCAAAAAGATGTCTGGTCTAGACATTTATGATCTTCCCAAATCTCTTGAAACAAGCTTTCCTAAATGAAGATGATGTCCCATGGATATCATACTTCTTTCACCTCCTCCAATTATTCTCCCTAACCCACAAGTTCCTAAAAAGTTTAAGGTCACTCAAGCCCTATTGGCAAGGCAAGGTCTAGGTGTGATCACATCTTGGAGATGTAGTCACATATTGACAAGCCGGGAGAGTTGGGTGTCAAAGTCTTGAGAAAGTTGGTGGCTCAACTACTTTCTAAGTCACATAGTGAGTTCTTTTGGGAATCCTATGAAACAGACTAAGACAAGACCCTTAATGATCTTATCTATTTGCTAAGATCAACTTCCTAAAACGCTATGGACATTGACAATGATGACATTGGATATCCAATAAAGCTCTCTCTTCCCAATGGAAAGGGATCGGCCATAGTCAACTCGGTTGACCCAATGGTAAAGAGAGAGGCGAAGTCTGAGATAGTCCCATTATCAAGGGTCCATAGGTAACTATTGCCAAAGGAAGGGGCATTGGTTACGAAGCTGCCAAATTTACCTAAGGATGTTAAAGTCAATAAGTTTGGCTCTACTTCAGGTAAAGTCCATTGTCTAACTCTATTAAGTACATGTTGATTCTGATCGCGAAGATGGATTTCAATCGCATGGTTCGGTGATCACAATTTTGGGCTATTACTTAAGAGTTATGATATTTATATTGCTTAGGAATAGATAACAACAAGGTTTTCATATGGATTGTAAGGATAAGTTTTTCCGCAAAGTTTTAAAATAAAAGAAAAAGGTTTTGATTTTATTTATTTTAAGTATCCTTACAATGGCATTTGTGAAAAGTTGTTGCTTATAAGATTCCATTGATAGCAATATTGGAAAAATGGATTTGATTCTTTCGGTTGTGGTAGTGTCTAATATTACAAAATAAGGAAAGATTCTCATCACCCAAGGTTCAATTGGACCGAAACTTGGAATCATGCAAGTTGTATAGTATGATGAATGAGAACTTTCAGCTTGGAAAATTAAGACTAATTCCTTATGTGAATAAGGAAAGGACTAAGGGATCGAGTACACATTCTTGTGCACTGGTCAAGTCCACCACAAAAGATCAAGAAGACTATTCGTCATGATTTACTTAAGTTCAGTAAATATGGTTATACTTATAAGTTTAAGTATAAGTCTGTAGCATTGGAGAAGTTTCAATGTGAGACAGAACGAATAAGAAGAATCAAAGTATGGCAGAAAGATAAAAGTTTCTCAAATCTAAAAAGATGGGAGAGTACTTTAGTATCATGTTTATGATCATCTTAATGATTAAGATACCATATCACAATTGGTACTCTAAAGTCATCTTAGTGCATTCTTATGACTAAGAAGAGGAGTCATGAATTGTTGAAATGGTTAAATCAAAAAGATGAGTCATACTTCGTTCCAAAACAATTCTTAGAGTCATACTCCAAGATTGTAACTTGAGTGACATATCTTAAAGAGGGGTTGTTAACACTAGTCAAATGTAAGAGTAAAAGGTTATCTACTCTTGTACATTTGAAATTGGTAAGTTGTGATGTTTTGGATAAAACAGAGACCAACTTAGGCCAATTGTGTAAAGTGTTAGTCTTGATAAAGAATCCGCACTATCTCTTGAATATTTGACAAGGGAGTCTTATATGTCAAGAGGACAGTGGGAGTCTTAAAGCTCTTGAAAGTTTCAAGACTTAATCAAGAATAAAACCTAAAGTCCTTCACTAGCACACGACTTGAGGTTTATAACCTATCGTGGTGAAATTTTTGTGCCTATTCAAGTTGGCTTTGCATAGGAGTTCTGAGAGTTCTCAATTGGTTGCACAACTACTTGGAAGCAATGGCAGGCACCTGAGCTGCCAAATGGCAAGAATTTAAGATTGCACAAGTTTAATCAATATGAGTTTGGATTTGTCACTAACCTTGTCTTGTGATTATGGTTTTGACAAAATCACATGGATAAGAACACATACACTATTAAATCTAAGTGTCATAAGGTTTCTCTCCGATTCATGAAAATGATGGTGAGGAAACACTTTCACTAAGTAGATTTTAGCTAGATAGCAATTGTGATATTTGCATTCTCAAAGTCGTTAGTGGAGCGTGTGTGGTTTACCGGCACACTAACATGGACTTGTGAGAAGTGGCAAAGGTCTAAACAATTGAGACTATGATTACGGCATCCCTTTTCATAGTTCTAAAATTGTTTAGACACACATGTGAGCTATCTAAGAGAGGTGTATGATTTTGATAAAGTTTTATCAAAACAATCTAGTATCAGAAATCTGAACTTTGGTAAGAAAGTCAGTTGATTTCTGAGTACATGTCAAAGCTAGTGGGAGCATAAGTGTTATGCTAATAATCATCATGTTAGTGGGAGCATGATAATTATGACAAAGGTTGCAAGTTAGCAATTTTAATTATAGAAAACAAAAGTTTCAATTCGTGAGGTTGCAGGGGTTGAAAAAGTTGTTTTGCTATAATTAAGGGAGAGGAAATTATACTTCATTTCAATTCTAAAAGCTTAGATTGAGATTTTAATCGTATTTAATCAAGGATATATATATATATATGAATTTCATGTTGGAATGGCTCAACATAAGGAAATTCTATATATGGCTCCATTATTTGCGTTCTAAAATTCGATTATGATTACGGCATCCATTTTCATAATCTGAATTTTGAGAACTTGGCAAATTGAAATGGAAATATTATAGCAAAATACTGGTTTAGTCTTTATGTGAGACATCATGAATCGTGTCCCATATGCTTCGGATATAGGATCGATTACATGTGCTATATTCATCCTTTCTAAAATTTTCCAAATGCCTGGGGCATTATGAAGGGAAAAGGTCTAGAATTGGATATGATTAAAATGATTAAGCAATTGTCGAGGACAATCTAAGGTTTACCAAAGATTGGTTGCTCAAGGACAGTTGGAAGTATAATGTTAATTCTGGAAGGACCATATTGACATAATCTGTAAGGAGGCAACTCTTGTTCAGAAGTGATAGTCAAAATGGAATATGGAAATGTTTCAAAGTTAGAAATTATTCAATCTGTGTAAGATTAGGAAACTTAATGAAAGAAGGATGTTTCCAAGGAGCTGATCTCCTTTGGAATGCTCTGTAATGATTGTTGTCAAGTCTTTCTGACTTTGTGCATAATCATTAAGAGGATAATTGCATATAAGTTTAGAATCTAACAGATTTCAGTAAATGGCATGAATTTGGAATTCTTGCATTTGGAGTAAGGAGTTGGGACTGTGAAAAGAGGATCATTGGAGTGATGTTCAATTGATCTATTTTACAAAGTAAAGATCATAGACAAACATAGTATGCATACTTGGTGTATGGCATGACTAGTGTTTAGAAAACATAGTGTACATGCTTGGAGCATGGGACAACTATTGTTTTAAATTCAAGTATAAAGTTGATAAAACCGAAACAATGAATAATGAGTAATCAGTATGGTGATAAATAAAAGTGTTTATTTATATTCATAGGGTTTGATACCATATTTGATTCATTTATTCTTGTGTTTCACTTTGCATGTTTTGACTTCCAGAATAACTAAGTCGCTCTTCCTGAATGATTAAGTTATTCAAACCATCCACAGTCGGTCATATGTTGGAAGTAGATATGAATCAAGACTGTCATGGGTTGGTTTGTAGAGGTCCAAGTTGGTGGACAAAGTGGTGCTACAATACTCATGAGTGCTCATAAGTTCTGAGTATTGGATTCAACCCGCGCTCATTTGAATCACTTCATGGATTTTATCACGAGTGATCATGAGACGATAATATCTTATATTCTTCAAACCTAGAGATATGAGTTGTTACTATGAGTTGGTTATACATTGATTGCACGAAAACGCATTTGGTAACTCGATGTTATAAAACGTGCCTTTGTGTATGATTCAACAAGTAGTAGAACAAGCCATATGAGTCGAAGTTTATCCATTCCTTTTACCATCTGGATAAAAGCGATATCTGTGGGCCCCTCGATGATTTAGCGATGACACATGTGAGTGCTTAGCCAAGCCAGGACTGATTTGATTTGTTCAAACAGTCAGTCATCATAAATCGAAAATCGGGAAACAACAAATGGATAGAGAGAATGATTATAATCCATGTCTCAGTCCATATGATATCTAGAATGGAGGAATATATGATCCCTTATCTAATGGACAAGTCATTGACAAGGTCAGAGTTCGACAGCGGCTTTAAGAGCTACTATTGCCAGTTAGGTTTTGAAGTCATACTCAATAATAGTTTTAGACTTATCCAAGTGGGAGACTGTTGGATTAATGTCTAAGTCCATAACTATATTTGGTATGTACTTGACCCGACCCGACATGGTCCATTTGGGTTGCACTTTACCAGCACAATTTATATGGATAGTCTTTTGAGAATAGTATATTTATGATTTATATTAATATATTATAAGTTCTAATATATTAATATATAATCATATTATTTAATTAGTATTGATCAAGAATTAATTTATAATTAATTAAGTGATCAAAAGGAACTAATTAAATATGGACTCTTAGATATATATATGTGTAGTGGGCCAAGTTCACAGTCGGTCATATGTTGGAAGTAGATATGAATCAAGACTGTCATGGGTTGGTTTGTAGAGGTCCAATTTGGTGGACAAAGTGGTGCTACAACACTCATGAGTGCTCATAAGTTCTGAGTATTGGATTCAACACGCGCTCATTTGAATCACTTCATGGATTTTATCACGAGTGATCATGAGACGATAATATCTTATATTCTTCAAACCTAGAGATATGAGTTGTTACTATGAGTTGGTTATACATTGATTGCACGAAAACGCATTGGTAACTCGATGTCATAAAACGTGCCTTTGTGTATGATTCAACAAGTAGTAGAACAAGCCATATGAGTCGAAGTTTATCCATTCCTTTTACCTTCGGGATAAAAGCGATATTTGTGGGCCCCTCGATGATTTAAAGATGATACATGTGAGTGCTTGGCCAAGCCAGGACTGATTTGATTTGTTCAATCAGTCAGTCATCATGAATCGGAAATCGGGAAACAACAAATAGACAGAGAGAATGATTGATAATCCATGTCTCGGTCCATATGATATCTAGAATGGAGGAATATATGATCCCTTATCTAATGGACAAGTCATTGACAAAGGTCAGAGTTCATCGACAAGGTCAGAGTTCGACAGAAGCTTTTGAGAGCTACGATTGCTGATCGGTTCCTGAAGTCATACGTAATAATAGTTTTAGACTTATCCAAGTGGGAGACTGTTGGATTAATGTCTAAGTCCATAACTATAATTGGTAAGACTTGACCCGACCCGGCATGGTCCATTTGGGTTGCATGGCATCATGCATTTGGATAGACTATAATGAGAGAAATAACACTTAAGGTTGGTTAATATATTATAAGTTTTAATATATTAATAAGGTTATTTAATTAGTATTGATCAAGAATTAATTTGGAATTAATTAAGTGATCAAAAGGAGACTAATTAAATATATGGGTTGATTGTGCAAATCATTCATTCTTATATATGTGGGCTTGTGATCCAAGATTCCTTATGTTGGAGTAAGTCCATGGGGTGACCCATGGATACTCCATGGAGGTTAAAATCCATGGAGCATAAGGAATGGGTAAAGTTATGAGTTACATGGTGTAACCCTAATAGCCACCATATAAAAGAATCCCATGGCTCAAGAAATCGTGCACTAATGTGTGAGTGTGAGGGCTAGACGATTTCAAGGAGTGTTCAAGTTTCTCTCAAGTTATTCCAAGTGTATTTTGGTGTTGTGTGAACCATTTGAGGTGTCACACTTTGGGCACTAGGCACTCAAGCTTCATGAAGACATTCTACATCAAAGAGGTATGTATTCTATCTTGTTATATTTATTATTTTGTATGCTAGATTAGGATAATACCTTGGATGTTCATAATTGTATGTATAATAGAGAAAACATAGATCCAAGGTATTTAGGGTTGCATGTACACTTAGGAGTGTTAGAATGCTCATAACCCAACACAAATCTCATCCATTTATTATTTTAGATCTAAGGCTATAATTAAATAGAAATTTTGTTATTATTAAAATGTTTAAATTCAATTAATTTGAATTAAAAATAAGAAAAGGGTACCATGGTAATTAATCATTCCCCTATTTTAAACAGCTCCTAAAATCTCTCAATCTCTCTCTATATAAACCTACGACTTCATCAATCACTCCACCAGTTTTGACTTCATCTTTCTCTTTATACCTAGGGCACGCCTCCCTCATATGTACATCAGTAGCAACCGCTCTGTCTAAATCAGACCCTCTTGGTGGTTATTATTGGTAGCGAACAAAGAAGAAGAAAGGGAAAGAAGGAGGGCTCGGTGGTGGCAGATTGATCGGAAAGAGGAGGGGAAAAAAGACCACCGGTTCTCGGTTTGATTAAAGAAAGGAGAAAGATGGAAGTAACAGAGGGGGTAGCGAGGGGATCATCAAGCAGCTTCCCAATTGCTTCGCTTCTGCTCCGGGAATTCAATACGAAGGGAAAGGAGGAGGCTGCTCCGAGGTGAGGGGAAAAAGCCAAGAGACTGCTGCCTCTTTTGAATTCGCCGGAAACATAACCCCATCCTAGTAGTTATTCGTGGCAGGGAACGAAGAAAAAGAATGAGAAAGAAGGAGCAAAAATCAGTTCATCAATTTCAGCAGCAAAAAGCGGGTTTAATGGAGGTTTTTTGGGTCTTGATTTACTCGAAATCCAACAACTAACAATGACTAGAAAGGTAATGTTTTTGTAGTTGTTCTTGGTCTTTGATTTCAGCAACAAATTAAGCATTAAAAGGGTGCTTTTGGTGTGGTAATACTTGACAAAAAGGAATGAAAAAAAGGATGAATTGAGGGCTGAAACCGAGAGGGCAACAACCCTTTTCTTATATTCATGTGTGATCTTTTTTTTTTACTTCAGGGTTAAATTTGCCTTGAGGCTTTTTTTTCTGACTGGTTGAGTTATTCTTCTGATTCCTCTCATCTCATTTGTGACACTCTCTAAGTCAGGAATGGGTTTTTTCATGTGCCTCATGGGATCGGCAGTTATGGTATTTATTTATGATTAGAGTGGTATTTATTTATGATTAGAGCGGTATTCATTTGTGATTAATGATATATATTCATTTATGAATATAATTACAATTATAGGATTTCATATGTATTTTATATTTTGTTCATGTCTCTTCATATATAATTTGACGTCATATGTGTTTTTCTAAATATTTTTCATTTAGTTGATTCTTAATTGTATTTATTTCTTTATTTGACAGTGTGTAGATGAAATCGAGATGCTTCTACAAACAATGTTGGAGCGCTAATTTACAACCAAACAATACAAAGTAGAAAAGATCTCGCCTTATTCATTTATAATTATATAATAATAATAATTAATTATTTTTATTATAATATTTGTTTATATTGTATTCAAATGTGATTATAGAAAAATAGATATGTATTACATTGTAACTTTTTGTGTTATTATTTATGAATAGATGTGTAATCTAGTTATAAGTATCCAATATATTTATTTTATTTATGATTATAGTTGTATTGTAATTTTTCTCTATGAATTGTGTTATATTCGTTTATTATTATAACTTAATTTATCTATTCATTCACGATTACAACGGATTCATATATGACTATAAATATGTTTTTATTTTTGTATGATTACACCTATTCGGTTGAAATGATTAATTCATCAATCTTTTTGATATAGTGGTAAAAAAAACATTTTCTAATTATGGTATAAACATTTTTTTAATAATCTGATTGATTAAAAATAGATTGAATTTATTTCTAGTATTTAAGTAAAAAAATCAATTAATTAGATAACATCTCATGATTGTAGGAATTAATTAATTATCCATATTTAATTACATTGTAAAATTCCTTTTACGCCCTTATGGAATGATTGGTGTACAACTGTGACATCCTCAAATTCACGGCCAGAAAAGACCGGTTTAATTTATGCTTTTGAAATAATTTCAGAGTAATCATTTGATTAAAAGTGTTGCGGAATTTATTCCCAGAAAAACATAATAAATATGTTATCAAATCATTTCCGAAGAAATGTATTTTATTCACTTAAACCATTGGGATGTCATTGTCAATACAAAAACATAAGCATAAACAAAACTTACATTCATTTACACTAGTGATCTACTTCTCTTTTAATCTCTCAGGTAAAGCAACTTCGTATCGATACCTGTGATACAATTAAACTGAGTGGGTCAGGCTTGGGAGCCTGGTGAGCATATAGGGTTTTCAACCCACAATAAATAATAACCTTATTAAGTTCTCAATCAATAAATTTATTAATTTCATCAACCAAAATAACCCTAATTACCCATTCCCATTATCCTCACTTTACGTCCCTAAAACAACTATCACAAGGGACCTAGCCTAAGGATTATCACTAAGGGTGACAACATTGCTTTGGGGGTTCCTCAGCAAGTTATGTCAAATAAAACAAACATCGGGGTGACAACATTGCTTTCCCTCAGCAAGTTATGTCAAATAAAACAAACATCAGGGTGACAACATTGCTTTCCCTCAGCAAGTTATGTCAAACAAGACATCCTAACATAAAACAACCTATAAAGTGACAACATTGCTTCCCTCTGCAATTTATGTCAAATAAGACATGAAGTCACATCGTTGCCATGTGCTAAATCCATAGCTCTTATTCATCGACGGTATTTCCCACGGGTGTTCCCCCCCCCCCCCCCCCCCGCAATACATGTCAATGGGTTTTCCATATGCTAAGTCCATAGCTCTTATTCATCGACGGTATTTCCCACGGGTCCCCCCCCCCCCCCCCCCCCCGCAATACATGTCAATGGTTTTTCCATACAGCTGATGAACATACTAAGGGGTTTCCCCAGCCATACATGCACTAAAGGCACTCATGAGGGGAATAGAGTACAACGAATGAACACTCTAGTCCATTAACACCTACAGGTTGCGAGCCTGCTAGTGTTCCACACACCGTCTAGAACAGTCCATGGTTGTCATCCATACTCTGCTGAATGACGGGGGTCAACGTTTGGGTACGGGCTTTTCTCATATTGCACCACTCACGCCAACGTTTGAGTAAGGGCTTTTCTCATATTTCACCACTCACTCTCAGCTCATGATCTATATCACTGATCACCTCATCTATCCAACTCACCTTTCATCACACACCCACTATTTAACTCATGATCTATATCACTAACTCATGAAGCTCGTCCGATCACTTCATAAAAGAACAAAGACTCCAAAGTTCTTCCAAATAAAAGTATAGGGAAAATACTGATAAAGTACTCTCGTACGCTCCCGTACCCCGACACGTAATAGTGTCAAAAAGAAGAACTAACGGATGAACACATAGTTCAAAAACACCTAATGAACATATAGTTCAAGAACGCTTTATGAACATATAGTTCAAACATACGTACCAATTACAAGTCTACTAACGTTCCACTGGATTATCTAAAATAGTCTGTGGCCGTTGTCTATACTCTGCTAGATGACTAGATCATCTTAAACATCGATACCTCTCATCACTTTTATTTCATCACACATCATCTAATTCATCTACCCATGTTTTACCCAACATATTTGTAGATAAAAATATATATACAGTTTAAAATTTGTATAAAACATCTATTCAACAGTCACCTTAATTAAACAATCAATATAATTACACATAGCACGTATTTTAAAGAAAATACTTCATATATATGTGTAAGGTGAAAGTAACTACACACTCACATGATTTAACGATAACCGGGCAGCACTTCGTTGCCTAAAACGATCGTTTCTAATAAAACCGTGAGTTTTATTGAGAAACCGGGCTCTGCGAAGGGTCGGGCTTCGAAACCGAAAAGATAAATTTTCCGGGCTTCTCGGGCACTCCGGGACGTGTTCCGGGCATTGGAAATGATCTCGGGGCATCGGGGGAAGCGAAAATGGCTAAAATATTGAAAAAGGGGTGAAAATGCCCAATTTCCAAAACTACCCGGGCAATCTCACATGACCCTTCTATTTATAGGAGTCGCAGTCGGCTTGGGAGGTGGGGTCCGCAGGCGAGGGTGCGCAGGTGCTCGCACATGGGCTGCGCGTGCGAAGGCCTCGCTGTCCTCTCCTGATTGGACCGAGGTCTATGGTCCGAAGTAGGGGGTTCGTGGCTCTCTCGCGAAGGCTCGGACACGTGAAAGAGGACACGCGTCGGACAGGCATTGGACCGCTTCGGATGACTCAGCAGCTCGGATGACTCAGCCATTTTGTTTCGGACACGTGGCATGCTCTAAGCGAAGGTGACGTGGCCGAAGCTACCTATGCGAAATTTCTCGGTTTTCGCGCCCAAACTTCTAAAATCCATAACTTTCGCATACGAGCTCCGTTTTTGACGTTCTTTATATGCACACGTAGGTAAAATTACTCTCTACAACTTTCGTTTAGACTTCGTCGGCTAATTTTGACTTTAATTTTTATATTATTATTTTTAACAGACCGGGACAGGAAATCCGTTAAAAATTCATAACTTCTTCATCCGACGTCCGTTTTCGTCAGACTTTTTACCGTTGTGCTACTAATGACGAGACCTTCGATTCTCGTTTAGGTCGTGTCGGCTAAAAATCGCTCGATCTAAAATTCGAGTTTTTAGCTGTCTACTGCTAAGCTGAAACTTCGAAAAATAATGACTTCCTCATACGAAGTCAGATTTGGGCGTTCATTTTATACCTACTCTCGGTTTAATGAACACTACGCGTTTTGTTTAGATCACTAAGGCTAAAAAGTAGTTTATCAAAAACTCACTTTTTACGACATTCGGCACCGTACCGGTTTATCGTGAAACTTCGACAGGTCATAACTTCTTCGTTATAACTCGGATTTCGGCATGCTTTATATGTCTGTAATCCTTGTCACGCCCACTACAAGTTTCTTAATAGATATCGGCTTTATCTAATATTTAATTTTGACGCTCATTTTTATTCTTAATTAATTAAACCCTAATAATTAAGCATAAAACACATAATTCATTTTCATTTCTTCTAAATGAGTTACACAGGTTAACCTAGACCATTATGTCAATATTAATGCCTAGCCTAGAAACACGGGCGTTACAACAACTGTTCTCGCGTTCTCAACCTTTTAGGTGTTCTCATTTGATCGTCTCCCTATATATATATATATATATATATATATATATATATATATATATATATATATATATATATATATATATATATATATATATATTCATTTTTTGCACTTGTCTATTATCTTGAAAACATTAAATTTATTAATTATGTAATCTTAATATTCCCACATCTTTATAAATCTATCTTTCAAACAAAATATTACATAACAACGTTTACAATATAATATAAATTATGATCATTGAACTATGAAGTTGCAACACAATTTTGTTTTGCATGAAAAGATAATCATCTCTAAATATAGAGTACACAAATTATTAATTTTGATATGTTTAGTTATTTTAAAAAAAAAAAAAAGAGTGTATGAAATTAAAATTTTTTAACTAGACCTCTTTGTTTGATATAACCGGTTAAAATAGCTTCATTCATTTTGGTTTTGCTTGAAACCTCTAATTCATCTCCACATCGTATCCATTTGCACATTTGATTTATCTAATGTCTATTCTTTTGATCTAACGAGTTAAAATAAAAATGTATTCTTTTGGAATTACATGAAAATAAATGACCTTAGTAGTAGATTTATATTGATATGTAATTATTAATATTACAAAGTAATAAATTCCATGTATTTTTTATCATAAACAAGTATTAAAAATAAAAAATATATAATTATCAAGTTGTGAACTAAAAATGTTATGAAAAGATAACTAACAATATAAAGTATGTTAAAATACCATTGAATTGAAGAAGACGTGAAAAAATAACAAATTATAACTTTTTAAAAAAAAATATCAATATGACCGGAAGAAAGACTATTACATGTTATAATAGCATTTTAAAAACAAAAGTTAAAATTTGTTATATTTTGATGATTTTTTCATAGTTTAATCATTAATGACATTTTTAACACACTTTAGATAGTTGGTTAATAATTATCAAATTATCATATTTGTCCAGAATAATTTTTAAATAACATATTTTCCTTTATTTACCTTTCAAAGTATCATATTTGCCTAAACTCATTATATTTAATTTTTAACAATCATCTTTTATATTTTAAAATCGTTATAATTATAAAAAAAATTACTTGACCATAATGCCTTTAGCTCTTATATGGATGGAATCTGAGTATCTCTATTCTTTTGTGCAAAATTCTACACATCCATGGCTGCTTCTCTGTAATCACAGTACTCACTAACCAATCTTTCTCTTCAATGCATACAACTTAGGTGCATCTCTTCATGATGGATCATGCATCCAAAACAAAACTGCCATATGTGAAATAATTTTTAAAAGTCAAACCTAATATAATCCAAATTCCAAATTCAGAATTCACTTTGATACTTTTGCCTTTTTTATTTAGAATTTTCCAGCCTACAAGATCGAAGGGTAATGCACATCCATGTCTATAACTTGATTATTCTCATCAAGTTCGAAATTTAATAACTATCATATTTGAGAATCGAAAGTCAAATCTGAGCTCTATATCTCTAAGGCTCTAACTTACTATTAAGTTTAGAAGACAAACGGTTAAGAATATCATCAGAATAGGTCAAGCAAAATTCATGTTTGATATGTGCTCTTTTGTGTTGCATCTCGATGAGCAAGAATGCTAATAATGACGCAATATCACATCCAAATACTTGTTAAGGTCAACAAAAGTAAAACTACAATAGAGGTTTCCATCAAAATCATATTTTGATTCATGTCATCATTCAATTCGAATCAATTCAACGATGCAAAGAAAATATGTGCAATTGACTTGAGTCATTAAAGGATGTACCTTAGAAAGCTTTATATAAATGAATAGCATCATCATGGGGAGTCAGTAGAAATTGGTGTCAGCGAAACTGTTAGAGTCGCCATAATCGATCAGAAAGAAAGTGAGTTCGGAGAGATGGAAACGACAAAATTAAATAGAAAAATATATGAGCAATGTGGGTGTTTCGATACGACTACATAAGATCGCTCCAAAATGGTCAATATTAACCCCAACTACTTGTCATAACTGTCGTAACAAAGGTCACTGAAATCATACAAAGAACCCACAAATAGTAAAGCCCAACATGAAAAATCTAAACACAAATTGATTTAATCATTTTTTTTTATACATAACCACATTTATACATTAATAGCATTCCACATGAAAAACAATTTAGACAAACATGTTTTATACGAGTCTGAACTACATGAGAGCTTTGACCACTCATAATCCAAAAAAAAACCCATCAAAATCTCCCTAATATGAATCATTTATGGATTGTAAGTTGTATATAATGAAAAAAGAAGTCTCTTTAGTGGGTAATGTGAGGATTAAAGAGAAGTAGACATGGATTTGGCACAAAAGAATGATATAGGAGGCAGGAGCATTATGGTTAAGTAATTTTTTTTTAATTATAATGATTTTGAAATATAAAATATGATTATTAAAATTTAAAAAATGAATTTGGGTAAATATAATATTTTGAAAGGTTAATAAGGATAAATATGATATTTAAAAATTAACTAGGAAAAATACGATATTTTGATATTTAATAAGGACATATACGTAATTTTTCCTTTATTTTATATAATCTGACCATTATTAAATAATAAGCAATAAGAAAAAAAGTCATTTCTAAATTTGTTTTTGAGTGGTTTTCTAATGTCTTTCCAGTTTCTATGCACCTGATAAGCATGATGTAACCACCATTACTTTTTTTTAGAGTAAATTACACTAAAATCTTCAAGATTATATTATTTCTTTAATCATATCCATTTTTCACTATAGTAACTCATGAAACATTTTGAACATGTTTCATATAAATGAAAGTGCAACAAAGAATGAAAATATAAAGAAAGTAAACATAGAAAGGAAATGATTTCATTGTTCGGGATAACTGATAAATCACCAGAAAAATGTTAATAACAATCATTTATCTTGTTTGGTTGTATTAAGGGGAAATTTCCGATAAAGTCCTAATATTTTGGGTCAGTATACGGTTTAATCCCAACTTTTATATTTTGAATAGAAAAAGTCCCGATTATTTTATATTTTGCCAAAACTAACAAAACAGTTCTTATTTTTTTTTTTCAACAGAAAATGGTAGATCATCATATAAAATTATATAATCATGAGTTTCTGTTTAAAAAATAAATGTTGGAATCCAACCGTAAACCGTCATAAAATATTGAGACTTTACCGGAGATTTCTCTTGTATTAAGTAATGAAATAGAAATTAATTTTTTTTCTTTATGTTTATTTCTTTTTCAAACAATATATATATTTTTTATAATAATGTCATTATGATACATCTTAATTTGTCAAATTATGCATTTTTTTATGTTTATAATTTTTTATTTAACAATTAGTTTTTACCAAGTATTTTTTATAATTGTCAAACATTTCTTATAAACATTTATTGCATTGAAAATATAATTCTAATATAAAAGAGTAATTTACAAATAGATCAAAAAATGAAAAAAAATATGAAAATCTATCATACCAAATGCTTCCTTATTTTATAGTCTTTCTATATTTGTTTATCGTTTTGGTAAGTTTATCACAAAACTTCTCGTAAGTCTCTTTCATCTCTTTTGTTGTTTCCTTATAATAGGTTTCGACATCACTGATTTTACTTCTTTTACATCCATTGCATTAGTTGCTCTTATGGTAGAAGTAATAGCAGCTTATCCATTTTAGAAGATCCTTTAATATAAAGGTGATTGTGTGTCAACTATATATACACAAACAAAAAACATTTGGATATATGTTCCAAAGCTACAACAGTTGCATAAGTATAAAACCATGCCACGAATAATACAGACACCTAAGCTTAACCAATGGCTATGGATTTTCAATCTACTACCAATTTCAATGCAACACTTAAATTGTATACGCACATAAAATTCCACATTAAATTCCAAGCACTCATAGTAATGCACTAATGCTTATGGATTTCCAATCTACCGCCAATTTCCATTGAATTTACAACCTCATAACTTAGTTATATTCACAAAATAACAATGTACTATACAATTCCAAGACCTGAATCCATATTCCAGATGACTTTTATGTTTATAAAATATAACACAATTTCATTACTAGATTCAAGCTCCAAAACAAATTTTCCTAATTTCTCAATAATCACCAAAAGTGAATATACTTCGTGTTCTTATTTTGATCAAATACTCATAAAAATATCAATGAGTAAATAAAATTCTTGTTCTTATTTAGATCAAATACTAATCAAATTTTTTCCTAATTTCTTTATTCCTGAATTTTCCATAAAATACGTATTTGATAAAAAAAATCGCATCAGTAACGCATGGGAAAAAAATACTTCATGTTCTTATTTTGATTCTAGAATCGGACCAATATAAGCATTCAAAAGAAACGATGACATGTGAAAAATCGCAACAGTAGATAAAAAATTCAAGTGCAATCGATTCTGAAAAACAAAGTACTTCCTGATCCTTCTTTGGCTACGAAAATCGATGAGTAATAAAATACAATCTTAATCGTTTAGTTTTACTAACCTTAATCAGATTGGTATGCCAAAATCGCCTGAACCAGAAATGTGTATCACATAAGGCTATACGGTTTGGGGAGCAAGTTTCGAACTTGGAACATTTCCACGTGTTAAGGTGGAAAGGGAAACTGTTTTTTTTCTTTAAAAAATATCATACAAACATTCCATTTCTCTTTCTCTGTACCAAACATGCGTTATCTTCCCCATTCCGATTTCCTTTTTTTTTTTTTTTTTTTCAGTTTTCAGTTGTCAATACTCGATATAGTTTATCTTGAATATTGTTCCAGTGACGCCGAAGCCTTTTAGTCCGTATGCGTTCTATCCTCGTTAGAGCAGTGAAATATTTAAGGCAAGAGATGCAAGCAAGTCGGTTTCTACAATTCCAGATGTTAATAATCGCTAGAAGAGGTAGAAAACATGTTCTTTTGGTTCAAATCCTAAATAGCTAGCTGTGTTTGAAGTAAAGTTTTAGCCGGAAAGGAAACTCCGACGCCGGCACTACCTTACTTATTTGAATATGTATGCCCCTCTATTATTTGAGGTTCTTTCTCTGTTCTTGAATAATGGCATCTGAAGATCTCGTAACATGTTTCTGCTTCCAATCGTAAGAAATTAGGAAGTTGAAGTTTAAGTTGTTCTTGTCAATAAGTATTTGTTCACTAATTCCGACCGTTTATGTTTATGGCAATGACATCAATCCCTGAAAAGGGTGCGTTTATTTTTCGATCGCTTACCGGCGTAATTGCCATCTCAATCTTGCTCCTAATCCTTTCTTCATTACTCCTACTCCAGTTTGGTGACAGTTCTTTAGCACCCAGATCAATTTACAAGCTAATTATTGTAAAACCTGTTGAAACAAGTGTACTAATTGAACTCAAATCTGCCCCCATTGTGGCTTCATCTTGTAACGAATCATGCCCCAAATCAAACCCCATCAAACCGAGCATTTGTGATCAAACTCAAGCTCTACTCAAAGTCTTTATGTATGATTTACCTCCCGAGTTTCACTTCGGATTAATAGGTTGGAGAGGAGATCAAAATCAAATCTGGCCTAATGTGAGTAATTTAAGTCAAATCCCTTCATACCCAAGTGCGATAAACATACAACACAGCATGGAGTATTGGCTCACTCTTGATCTTCTCTCTTCGGCTTCCCCAAATGTGTCTAGACCTTGCACTGCAATTCTTGTAAAAAACTCGACTCAATCAGATGTAATTTTCGTGCCATTTTTCAGTTCTTGGAGTTATAATCGTCAGCCCAAGATTCATGGGGATAAAAGAAACAGCGTGGACTATGTTTTGCAAGAGAGATTGGTGGAATTTTTGAAGAATAGGAAGGAATGGAGGAGATCAGGAGGGAAAGATCATTTGGTCATGGCTCACCATCCGAATAGCTTGCTCTTTACAAGAACACAATTGGGTTCCGCTATGTTGCTTCTTGCGGATTTTGGAAGGTATCCAACTCAGATTGCGAATATTGATAAAGATATTATTGCACCTTACAAACATGTGGTTAGACGACTTAATGGTAGCGATTCACCTTCTTTTGAAAAGCGGCCTGTATTGGTGTTTTTCCAAGGAGGAATTCATAGGAAAGATGTAAGCTTTTATTTTCCATGTCGTTGACATAACAAGACGTGACATAACATGTTATACTATGTTTGGTGTGTAGTGGACTTTCATGGACACTCTCACACTGATGTCAATGAAACACTACCCGAAAAAGATGGAACAACGTGTAACATAGACTAGCTCTTTATCTCTGGTCTGTGCAAAAGACATAAATGCCCTCGTACGTAACATGCTAGGTCTTACTATTGTCATCTTGTTGTGTTTGCCGTTTTGTATTGATATGCTTTGAGTTTTACTCACATAGGGTGGAAGGATTCGTCAAATACTATACGACCTTTTGAAAGATGAAAAAGAGGTGCACTTCACATTCGGAAGGCCATCTCCAGATGAAATTCACATGGCGTCTATAGGGATGACTCATTCCAAATTCTGCCTCAGTATTGCAGGAGACACCCCTTCATCTAACCGATTATTCGATGCCATTGTTAGTCATTGTGCACCCGTTATAATCAGTGATGACATCGAGTTGCCTTTTGAAGATGTTCTTGATTATACCAAATTCGCCATATTTGTTCGTGCATCAGATGCTGCTAGAAAAGGGTACCTTATGAAACTTCTTAGAAGAGTTCAAAGAGAAAAATGGACCCAAATGTGGGAAAGATTAAAGCAAATTGCACCGCATTTTGAGTACCAGTATCCATCACAGCCTGGTGATGCTGTTGACATGATTTGGCAAGCAGTCCATCGAAAGGTGTCTTCTAGACGTAGTAAAGTTCATAGGCAAAATCGATATCAAATGTCACAAAAGTTCTTAAATGAATATAAAACGGTGCGAGTTTTCCCGTTCTCAAAGCTTGTTGCTTTATGGAGAATATTAGTTAGTCCTTTCTCATACCAATATCCATCACAAAGATAAGAACTAAGGAGAGAAGGGGCTCATGAATAGGACCACTGAATACAAACTGACCTATATTCTCAGAGAAAATCTTGACAACTTTCTTTCTTACATAGAACTTGTATTTCTATTTGATGTTTAAGATGATAAAAAAACTTGCATCTTGTAATAGAGTCCAATCTAGTTGAAATTCTCTTTTGGTTTATTGATTTGTATTCAGTTTGGATATGTACAGATTACCTGCAACTTAATGAATAGCTTTAGTGACATATTTGTGATGTGGATGTTCCTTCATTACTTAATTTGTAGTTGACGATGTAAGTTTTTGGCAATGGAGTCAATCCATTGTTAAATCCCTTGTTGCATATTTTGCTAGTAGTAAACAAAACATGATTATAGAATATAAATGTTTTTCCATTATTTTGGTTATTTGGCTAATCTATCTGTGACTACTTCATCATTATATTTCATTTAACCGAACGGTCTTTATGGTTTAATTTTCTTATATAAAAAAGTTGTATCTGGAAAAATAAGTGTAACAAAAAAAGATGCTTAATATCGTTATAAGCTCAAAATGTTATTGACAACAAAATCATGTTGATGTGAAAAACAAGTGTAACAAAAAAAGATGCTTAAAATCATGTTGATGTCAAAATGTTATGTAACAAAAAAAGATGCTTAATATCGTTATAAGCTCATCTTGAGGACAACATGCAACATAATAAAGAGAAACTAGTATTTAGTTACTCCGTGCATTGCCACAGGAAATTTCTTTGCAAAATAGAATACAAAAATATAAAAATAAAGTTTCGATTCATACAATTATATATTTGTAAGGCGGGAAAAAACATAATCGAAATGTATCTTGTTCAGTTGTTTGGTATAATAACAAAAAGTAATATTAAAAAAACGATAATTATAAAAAGAAATTATGTACGAGACCAAACACGTAACTTTAAAATATAATAAGGGACCAAAACCACAACGTATAAAATACAAATAATTTAACTTTAAAATTATGATGGATGAAAATTGTTACATCAAAATTTCTTTAAGGACAAAAAAATATAAATACTAAAATCTGCTATGAGGGAGGCAAAATTGTTATTTCCAAATAAATATTTATTTTATATCTTGTATTATATGTTTTTAAAACTTGTAATATGATCTAAATTTAACCCGAAAATGAACAAACTAAATGAAAGGTTTTTTACTTTCACATCACCAGACATTGCAATTTAATGTTTATATAACTATAATGCTTCATCAAATGCTTTTCCTAATATATGTTTAATGTTTATTATATTATCTTTCAAAACCTATAAATGTTATCTGTCTTAAACACATTTTTTCCTTCGTTAACAAATCCATAAATGATCCATCTTTCAATCTAGGCGTCTTCCGCATGTAGTTTTTTTGGAGCTTCTAGTTTTTAACTTTTAAGAAAAATCTAGAAAAAGATTTTTTTTCGTTAGTAGGAGCTTTCAGCTATAACAAAAAGCTCCAAATCTAAAAGCTACTCCAAGTAGCGTTAACAAAAAAACTCTTTTATAATTTTGCAAATTGACTTTTTTTAGAAGGACGGAGATTTTGTTAACCAAAAACTAGCAAAACGTTAGAAAAATCCAAAAAACAAATTACATGACTAACAAGAGATGAGTTTCAAAACCAACCAACCCAAATAAACGAACATTTCCATCTACTATGACACCAAGAAGAAGCCTACAAAGCGTAATGATACTATCAAAAACTAGCTTTTTTTTTACGAGGAACCTTTTCAAAAAACACTTTGTTCCTAAAATTCCAAATATGTCACAACATAATAAGAAAAACCGCCTCTAGAAAATCCTTAGCAATCTTGTTAAGATGCAAACTCCCAAACCAAACAAGCCAGTTGTCATTGGAGAAAATCATGAGACAATTTAAACCCCACCAATACATCGTTTTCTCCAAAAGAGACAACACCATTGAATAAGAAAAGAATAAGTGATTGACATTTTCCCCATCAGTATTATGTTAGCGGACTATATGTGTTTATTATGTATATATTGTATTGAGCCCATTATTAGTTAGTCTTGTATGTATTGGTCCCTTATGTATTCGACCCACTACACTCTTGTACATATACGCTTTCAGTAATGCATTGCAATTCATGGCGAATACAAGAGTTTACATGGTGTTTTGGTAAAACATTATCAAACTAATTTCGTGCCCAAATTAGTAAGGTGGTGTTTGTTTTTTGTCTGCAGATCTTCCTGACCTCTTCTGTGTGCGCGGGGCAGACCACGCGCAGACATTAGCATTCGCAGACTGTTTTTTTTTTGAAGACTGCAGACCTAAAAATGTCTGCGCGCTCTCTTCTTGGCGCAGATGTGGACCAGGGTCTTCTAACATCTCCAGACATCTTCTAGCCTAAAAAAACACATATACATTATTATTATTTTTAATTTTTTTGAATTTATATTTATTCCAAATTTATTAGTGATAAACAATTTGAAAAAAAAAATGTTACAATACTTAAAAAAAAGTTTGACGACACAAACATGATATTTTTTTGATAAATTTATAAATAAAAGTTTATTATAATAATGGTCGTTGAAGTATAAATATGAAAAAAATAATATATTCTTATATTTTTTGTGCCAAATTTTATAAAACATTATTTAATAAAGCATCATCAATGTCTTAGAAAAAATATTTATGGCACGTTTTGAATTGATTTAATTGAAAAAATCGAAGTTTATTTACATTCATTTATATAACAAATACTTTGATTCATAATTACAATGATTAGACATAACTTTGCGATCAAAATTGTTGGTTTTTATCAAATATATACGTTAATTTGTATCATTTTTATTTTCACCTTTTATACAATAATACATAAAAGTTGATTCAGATTTGTTAATTATTTATAACAAAGTCATAAATATATTAAAAAATCACTTTGTGGTTTAAAAAAATCAGTTTATTTAGATTTTAGTTTATTTTAGTAGTCTGCAGATGTTAAAAAAACAAACAGTCTTCTTTTTTCAGACTGCAGACGTTTGGTCCACCTCTTCTGCTGCAGAGGTCTACAGATGTGGTCCGCAGACTGCAGACATTTTGCCTCAGAAAAAACAAACATCACCTAAGTGTTGTGATGTTTGAAATAAGATGTAAAAAATTAAAGTGCTTAAGATCTTGAAATATGCTTAAGATCTTGGTCGTGCCTAAGTTCTTGGGAAGAAAATAATGATATCCAAAAAACTATTGATTAAGAGTAAGGGTGGAATTTGTAGGTACCAATTTATTTTTTTACTAAACCGTGTACCGTATCAATTATAGTTGGTACACAAAAATTTCTACTACTACCATACCAAATATAGTTGGTACCAACTTGTTTGGCTACCATTAAGTTCAGTTGGTGCATGTTAATAATAGTGTATACCAACGGTATGGGGATTTTATGAATGACAGTTTTGTAATTGTTGAGATTGAAACTTCAATCCAAAATGATTTTATTCATTTCTATCACGAGTTTATAAGTCAAAGCGGTGGAGGAAAATTGGACACGCCAATATAAGTTTAAAACGTTTAACTTTATTAATTCAGTAAATGCTAATAACAAAACTCGTAAATCATAAACACCAAACATACCGAAATTTTAAATTATATATATATATATATATATATATATATATATATATATATATATATATATATATATATATATATATATATATATATATATATATATATATATATATATATATATATATATATATAGGGAGTGGCTCAAATGAAAACCCAAAAAAGGTTAACAACCCTAAGAACCATTTTTTAAATATTTTCATTAAAGACATTTTGGACAAATCAAACGTTAATATTATATTGAGTGGACTTTTTCCATTCCTTAGTTTACAACTAGTTGTCACTTGTTGTTGGACGGCCGTCAGACTACAGCCGGACCGTCGTGTGACCACTGTTAGACTAACACCAAATTCAATAGCATTTTCTGATCGTATTCACAGCTTAATAGAAAAAACATTATAATTCTCATTTTTTTGGTAATACTTTTTAATGCATACAATTTTATTTTTGCATCCAAATTTATAAACGGTTATTAAAAAAATAGATTTGTGCCTTGAAATTTCAATTTTCTCTTGTCTTTAAATTGTGGATTTATTTAAAAAATATATCATGTATAAGACATATTCACAGTTTAATAAACATATTAATTCACTAATACACAGTTTAATGTTTTCATGCATACATTCATGCATATTTTAACACAAAGTTTATATCAAATATACAACTTAATACAGTATATTTTTAGTTTATTACATAAAATTCACAATATAACATTATACACTAATTCACATATTTAAAGAAGTCAAATCCAAACTCTAACACCACTATAACCAACTACCTTTGTCATCGTCGCAACCATCATTCCTCAAAATCAGATATGTATATAAAATCATTGATTAAATCTCAAATACTATATTCACAATTTTATAAAATAATTAATTCACTTATTCAGAGTTTAATATAAAATAGTTATAAAAACTAATGCATTCTTAAATATTTATACAACATAAAAAAATACATATATTCACAAGAAAGTTAATATAAAAATTCATACATAAATCATTCATATTTTAACAAAAAAAATTCATTAAAATTTCACTTCTTAATACAATCAATTCATAATTCAGTACACAAAAATCACAGGTTAATATAATAAATTCACAATTTAATGCACACATATTATACATTCACAGTCATATTCTCAATTCAAGACTTACATTTATATTTTCAGATATCAATATGATAGTGTTTCTTTCAAAGTTTATTTACATAAATATTCACAGTTTAAATTTTACATACTTTATTCCAAAATGAATAAAATCATATTTGTGTATAATATTTTTTCAATCTTATATTTTAGAACAAACAAAAAATTTATAAAAAATCACAATTTAATACTAGTCAATTCATAAGTTAATACAATCAATTCACAATTTAATACAAAAAAATTCACAGCTTAATATAGACAGTCCGTGGTTTAAATAGAAAATTCACATCTTAATATAGTCAATTCACAGTTTAAAACACAAAAATAATAACTTAATACATAAAGTATGCATTAACAACTATATTATCAACTTAAAACTCTTAATACAGTCAATTCACAAGTTAATGTAGAAAATTTACAACTTAATACAATCAATTAATTCACAGTTTAATAAACAAAATTCACAGCTTAATATAGTCAATTCACAATTTAAACAAAAAATTAATAGGTTAATGCATTCAATTCACAGTTAAACACAAATAGCATAACTTAATACACAAAATTCATAGCTTTATACAGTAAATTCATAGTTTAATAAAATAAAAATATGCAGTCGCAACTTAATAACTTACCAAATTCCATTGAGGCATTTCATTAAACACCTTGTTTGCATTTTTTTTCCAGAACTTCCTTTTGCGCCATCAACAGAGACCATATATGATGCGGTGGTGGAATTACCGCCAACGACCATGAAATACACAAACTTTGGTTTTAATTAGACTATGCATATGAAAATTCACAAAAAAAATGGCATTCATTATACTATGAATGTAAAACTAATACAATTATTAATCTTTTAGAACATCGAATTTCCAAAAAAAAAACGGCATTCATTATAATGTGATTTTCAAAACAATAACATTAATTTTACAAAAATTACGTTTATTGAAAACCGTCCATCATTCACAGTCATGGTTGTAAACGAACCAAACGAACACGAACAATGGCTTGTTCATGTTCGTTCGTTTAAGTTAGCCGAACAACAAATGAACACGAACGGATAAACGAACGGGATTTTCTTGTTCATGTTCGTTCGTTTAACAAATTAGCTTGTTCATGTTCGTTCGTTTATGTTCGTGAACAAGCTAAACGAACATAAACGAATAAAGATAAACGAACAAAGATAAAAAATACACAATTGAACATATATGAACATAAACGAACATATAATATAGAAATATAATAATTTATTTTGAATATAAATGAATATAAATAAACTTAAACGAACGAACATAAACGAACGTAAACGAACATCATAAATGAATGTTCACGAACATAAATGAACGAATGAAATCATTGTTCATGTTCGTTCATTTAACTAAACGAACGATATTTTTGTTCATGTTCATTCATTTATTAAATAAACGAACATAAACGAACTTTCCGCCGAACAGTTGACGAACGGTTCGCCAAACGCTCAGTTCGTTTACAGCCCTATTGTAACACCCAGTTCCAGGTATGCATTTAATTTGAGTCAACATCATATTTTACCCTTGGACTCGACGAGTTGGAGGCCCAACTCGTCGAGTAGGATCGAATCCGGGTCGGGAATTAAGTGACTTACTTGACGAGTTTGAAGACCGACTCGGCGAGTAGGAGCTGTCAGATGGGAACCCTAATTTTAAGGGTTTGTCCCCCTATTTAAAGAAACATATCATCCTTGTGGCCTCCCTTATCACCCCTTAACATCCAGAAAACCCTAACTCGCCACCTTGAGCATTGTGAGTGTTTGAATGCCATTTTTGAGTAATCTAGTGTGATTTGAAGCTTGTGTGAAGAAGAGGAAGAAGGAGGACTTCATAGATCTTCTTATTGTCACTTTTATGAAGTTTTGGGTCCAAGAAGCTTTATCCTTGAGACTTGGACGTCCCAAGTCGATTTACCCTCAGATCTGGAACCTTGGAGGGTCCTTATGGCATAAAGGTGCCATCTTTATGGCCATGAGAACCCCATGTATGAAATAAACCTCATTTTTGGTCTTTTGAGCATAAAAGTCCCATGCATGAACGTAAAGATCAGGACTTTACATGTCATACCGATCTTAGGAGTCTAGATCTACCTTCTGGATGAGTTTTGCACATCAGAAATCAAGTTATAGACTTGGACATGCATAGACTCGACGAGTCGTTCTTGGGACTCGGCGAGTCGTGGGTTGATTCCCAAAACTGTTATGATTCAGGAGAAACCCAGTTGAGTTTAGAAGGGATTTAGATGAGTCCAGGGAATGGACTCAACGAAATGGACGTAGCCATGGATCTGGAAACCATGGGACTCGGCGAGTGCAGGAACGTACTCGACGAGTCCAAGGCCATCTCCCAACTCATGAAGACGGACTCGACGAGTTGTTCATACAACTCGGCGAGTCACAGACTAGACACGTTCATATGATGAAGATAAACACGACGAGTTCAGGAGGAACTCGGCGAGTCAGATGAAGATGGTCCCGAGGTTATGGTTGAAGGAGAACTCGTCGAGTTCTTGCTAAACTCGACGAGTGGAGACGAGTTGGGGATAGATGAAAGGATTAGGACTCGGCGAGTTGGCGGGTCAACTCGGCGAGTCCGGTCAACTAGAAAGTTGACTTTGACCAGGATGTGGACTTTAGCCAGGGGTAAAATGGTCATTTTACCCTAAGGATAGTAATCAGTTTCTGACTAAGTGTCATTGTGGAAATTATAGTCGGAGAGTCGCCGGAGCAGCATTCAGATATTTTCCGCTTAGAGTTTCAACAGCCAGTTACGCGAGGTGAGTTTCCTTCTTTAGGAACGAGTCTACGGCCACAATGCCGGCCCGTTTAGATGTTAAGTAGTCCCGGACTTCGGTCCGATGCCGGGGTTAGCCCGATGCAGTTTATATGTTTCCGGACTTCGGTCTGATGCCAGGGTGGTCCCGAGAATTAGTATGTATGCTTGATGTCTTTGTGATTCATGCATGTTTATGTTATGTGCTTTGTGTTCCAGACTTCAGTCCGATGTCGGGCAAGCCCGATGCAGCAGTTATATGTTTATGTTACATGTTTATGTATATGTTATGTTCAGTTATTCCGGACTTCGGTCTGATGCAGTGGGCAGGGCCCAAGTTATTCCGGACTTCGGTTCGATGCAGTGGGCGGGGACCAAGTTATTCCGGACTTCGGTCCGATGCCGGGCGGGGCCCGATGCAGTGGGCAAGGCCCAGTATGTGTTTTATGTGTTATTGTATGGTATGTGGTAGTTTGGGGGAGCTCACTAAGCTTCGTGCTTACGGTTTTCAATTTTGGTTTCAGGTACTTCCACTAGCAAAGGGAAGGGCTCGGGATGATCGCATGGCACACACCACAGTCCTCAGCCTGGGAGTTTTACTCTGATATTTTGTTATGAGATTTTTATATGGAACAGTTTTTATGACACGTTATGATACATGACTCACGATTTTATTTATCATCTTGGATGGTTTATGATTTTATTAATGATTGAAAAATGAAATTTTTGGGCCGTATTTTTGGGATGTTTCAAGTTGGTATCAGAGCCTTGGTTTGAGGGATTCGGGAACACTTTCGGGTGTGTCTGAAATCAAACTAAGGAAGTGGTATGAAATCTTCAAAAGAAAATAATTTTTACAAAAGGATTTTGAAAATAGAAAAGAACTTTGAAAAGAGAAAAGGGTGTGGTGCATGCAATCAGCCGATCTCAAGTAACTACTCCCAAATTACCCATACAAGTTTATGCTATGTTATGATTATCAGCATTATTAGAACAGCATGCTAGATTAGGACTAAGGATCTAGGAAGGATGCCTTATGTGCATGTTATATGTGTTCAGCTTTATGAGAACTGCATGCTAGTACATATTAGTTAGTATGATAGCCAGAGTAGTATATGCTTGATTATGTGTACACGATGCTCGAATGCTGCTTGCTTTGTGCTTTTAGGAGTCTTAGTTAGCTTTTACTAAGTAGTAAATGAATATGTTACGTTGCATATTGCAAGGACTAAATAATTTCAGAAGGTTAAGTCTAGCTCTATTTCGTAGCTCTTGTCTGAATCCAACCGTTGTAGAGTAGGATCTCTCATTCGAAGAATTATCTAGTCTGAGTAATATGTAATAGTATTCGCAAGCTAGTTAGTGAAAGAAAGCAAGGACTTCTTATGCAGCTAATGGCAGAGAGTGGATTGGCGATTACCCTAGGGCAAGCCTAGGAAGAGTTTAGTATGAGATCTGCATTAGTAGTAGTAGTAGTAGTAGTAGAAGGGACTTGGTGGAGTCGAGGCAGTTCTTGAAGATAGTACGGATAGATGTGGAAGGTAGTATGGGCCCGTACTACTGAAAGCAGAGGATCCGTACTCGAATCAAGGAAGGTTGAGAAAAGACCAGGGAACTTGTAGTGTATGTGATCCCTCCAGTTATATTAGTATGCTGATGTCTGTTATGTTGTGTTTTCAGAATGGTGGTTTTACGCCCTAGACCAGCAGTCGGTAGTTCAGGTGCAGGAGAGGGACATGCTCAGGCTCTGGAGCGGGGCAGTTGGATGAGCAGACCAGGGAGTTCATCTCCTCGGAGGCCACACGCAACATACTAGACCAGACTCCTGTGATTTTTGGATCGGTCAAGGAGGGTATCTTAGAGCTTCTGGATGAGAAGCCGAGCGCGTTACGTACTGAGATAGCGGCCATGATGGGATCGCGCACATTAACTTTCAGGGAGTTCAGAGCTTATGGAGCTTCCGACTATCATGGGGCTTGTAACCCCATTGCGAGTACCAGATGGTTGGCAGATGTCGCCAACGTGTTCCGTACCAGCAGATGTCCCGAGGGGGACAAGGTCAGATTAGCATCCTGTCTTCTGAAGGATAGGGCACGTGATTGGTGGGAGGAGGTCGGGAGAGCCATTGGTGATGATGCAGTATTGGATGCGATGACTTGGGGTGATTTCACGACCAGGTTCAGGGCCAAGTTTGCACCTATTATTGAGGTGCAGCAGCTTGCTAGAGAGTTTCAGGACCTCCAACAGACGACAGAGACCGTGGCGGAGATTACCGCCAAGTTCAGGGAGAGGGCCCTTCTTGTTCCGCAGTATGTGGCAGACGAGGAGATGAAAAAGGCCCGATATCATGAGATGTTGCGGAGTGATATCCGTCAGTTTGTGAGCCGCTCCAGCTGTAGGACGCTGGAGGATATGATTGCGAGGGCTCGTGAGAGGGAGATTGATCTTGAGATGGAGAGAAAGAGGAAGCCAGAAGCGGCAACTGATGCAGTGGGTTCGGGAAAAAAGCCCAAGGTGTCTGATCACAGGTCTAGGGGACAACAGAGCCACAGTCGTTGTGGCAAGTGTGGCAGGTTACACGATGGGGTGTGCAAGGCGGGGAGTTCTGGTTGCTTCAAGTGCGGCCGGACGGGACACATGAGCAAGGATTGTACAGCTACCACCACTACCACCACCATAGCATCTGATTTGATTTGCTTCCATTGCAATTAGGGGGGACACAAGAAGTTCCAGTGTCCGAGTCTTGCATCAGCAGGAAAGGTGGTGGCACCCGCTCCTGCTACTATGAGGATTACAGACGGCCGTCATGGCCGGGCCGAGGCGCCAGTGGCGAAGAGCAGAGCCTTCCAATTGACAGCAGAGGAGGCACGAGTGACTCCGGATGTGGTTACCGGTATGTATGTTCTCCATCTCCTTATTACCATTTTATGTGATTATTACTTATGCTATGTATGTGCTTATAGGGTCGTTCCTAGTGAACGGCATTTCAGCTGTGGTACTTTTTGATTCGGGGGCTACCCGATCGTTTGTATCGCTTGCACTTAGCAAGCGATTTAGCAGAGCTCCGGGGGAGCTGGATTGTCCACTTGACGTGGAAATAGCATACGACAGGACCGTCAGGTTCGCGAGAGTTCATAGAGGATGTACATTGCGGTTATTTGATGAGCAGTTCCCAGTAGATTTGGTTCCTATTCCCCTGCGAGGGAACAAGGTTATAGTGGGTATGGATTGGCTGAGTTCCAATGGAGCAGTGATTGATTGTGAGCTACAGTTGGTGAGGGTTCACACTCCTAGTGGGAGAGAGTTAGTGATTCAGGGCGAGAGGCCACAGCGCGGACCGATTCTTTGTTCAGCAGCGAGAGCGAGGCGCTACTTCCAGCAGGGTTGTGCGGGGTACGTCACCTATGTTATGGATACCCAGGATAAGGGTAAGGCGACGGTTGATGATGTACCGGTGGTACGAGAGTACCCTGATGTATTCCCGGAGGATTTTCCTGGGATACCTCCTGAGAGACAGGTTGAGTTTCGGATTGACCTGGTTCCTGGTGTGGCTCCGATAGCCAACGCACCGTATCGGTTGGCTCCTCCCGAGATGCAGGAGTTGTCTACGCAGCTGCAGGAGTTGCTAGACAAGGGTTTTATCAGACCAAGCAGTTCACCATGGGGAGCCCCTATCCTGTTCGTGAAGAAGAAGGACGGGTCGCACCGTATGTGCATTGATTATCGGGAGCTGAATAAGGTGACGGTGAAGAACCGTTACCCACTCCCGAGGATAGATGATTTGTTCGACCAGCTTCAGGGAGCATCTTGGTTTTCCAAGATTGATCTACGGTCCGGATATCACCAGATGCGGGTCAGAGATGATGATGTGCAAAAGACCGCTTTTAGGACCTGTTATGGTCATTATGAGTTTGTGGTGATGCCGTTTGGGCTCACCAATGCTCCAGCTGCGTTCATGGATCTCATGAACCGCGTGTGCAGACCGATGCTGGATTGGTCTGTGATAGTATTCATTGATGATATCTTGGTTTATTCCAAGACTGAGGAGCAGCACGAGGAACACCTAAGGGAGGTGCTTGAGACCTTGAGGAGGGAGAAACTTTTCGCAAAGTTCTCCAAGTGCGAGTTCTGGTTACGCGAGGTGCAGTTTTTGGGGCACCTTGTCAACCAGAAGGGTATTTTAGTAGATCCAGCCAAGATTGAGGCCGTGATGCAGTGGGAGGTCCCGAGGTCTCCATCCGAGATTTGGAGCTTCCTGGGCCTGGCAGGGTACTACAGGAGATTCATCCAGGATTTCTCCAAGATAGCAGTACCATTGACCCGACTGACCAAGAAGTCGGTAGTGTTTCGTTGGGGTCCTGAGCAGCAGACAGCCTTTGAGACGCTCAGGCAGCGATTGTGCGAGGCGCCAATTCTTACCCTGCCAGAGGGAGTAGTTGATTTCGTGGTTTACTGTGATGCTTCGATCACATGCATGGGGGCAGTGTTGATGCAGTGGGGGCAGGTTATAGCTTATGCCTCGAGACAGTTGAAGCCTCACAAGGCTAACTACCCGACGCATGATTTGGAGTTGGGGGCTGTAGTGTTCGCCCTCAAGATTTGGCGACATTACCTTTATGGGGTCCGGTGTACTATCTACACGGACCACAAGAGTTTTAGGTACCTCATGGATCAGCCGAATCTGAACATGAGATAGTGTCGGTGGTTAGATGTGGTAAAGGATTATGACTGTGAGATCCTTTATCACCTGGGCAAGGCCAACGTCGTGGCCGACGCCCCGAGCCGCAAGGCGGTGGCGGCTCCGATCCGAGATATCTGTCTGCGGATGACAGTGGTTACTCCATTACTGGAGCAGATCCGAGAGGCACAGGTCGAGGGATTGAAGGAAAAGCGCCAGAAGTGCGAGAGGATAGTGGGCCGAGTAGCTTCGTTTGATTACGATAGCCGAGGATTATTGACCATGCATGGGAGAGTCTGGGTACCGTACTGGGGCGGAGTACGATAGGTGTTGATGGATGAGGCCCACAAGTCTCGGTTCTCCATCCATCCAGGGGCGACAAAGATGTACAGAGATCTTCGACCCGATTACTGGTGGCCCTGCATGAAGCGGGACGTAGCTTGGTATGTGGAGAGATGTCTGACCTGCAGAAAGGTCAAGGCGGAGCACCAGAGGCTACATGGCAAGATGCAGCCATTGGACATCCCCGTGTGGGAGGATATTACTATGGATTTTATTACTAAGCTTCCCAGGACCGCACGCGGGGTGGATTCGATATGGGTTATCGTGGATCGGCTGACCAAGAGCGCCCATTTTATACCGATCCAGGAGAGTATCTCGGCCGAGAAGTTGGCCGAGATTTATGTGCGAGAGGTAGTGGCACGTCATGGAGTGCCTGTCTCTGTGGTGTCAGACCGAGACGTCCGATTTACTTCTAGGTTTTGGAAGAGGTTTCACGACGAGATGGGTACTTGTCTCCACTTCAGCACCGCTTTCCATCCTCAGATGGACGGGCAGAGTGAGAGGACGATTCAGACTCTCGAGGACATGCTTCGGGCATGTGTACTAGATTTCGGTGGCAGTTGGGATACGTATCTTCCGTTAGCGGAGTTTTCGTATAACAACAACTACCACTCCAGTATAGACCGACCTCCCTTCGAGATGCTCTACGGGAGGAAGTGTAAGACCCCAATATGTTGGGGGGAGGTCGGTCAGCGAGTCATGGGGAGTACAGAGGTGGTACTCAAGATTACGGAGCAGATTCAGCAAGTCCGGAGCAGGCTCCAGACTGCTCAGAGTTGGCAGAAGAGTTACGCCGACAAGCGGCGTTCGGACTTGGAGTTTCAGGTGGGCGATATAGTCCTCCAGAAAGTGTCACCCTGGAAGGGTGTTATCAGATTTCGGAAGCGGGGCAAGTTGGGCCCCAGGTTCATTGGTCCGTTTAGGGTTTTGGCCCGGGTGGGTCGGGTTGCTTATCGACTAGATCTTCAGGCAGAGCTCAGCCAGATCCACAACACTTTCCATGTTTCTCAGTTGTGGAAGTGTTTAGAGGATGAGTCAGCAGTGATACGCCTTGAGGACATTCAGGTTGACGATAGCCTGAACTATATCGAGAGACCAGTGACGATTTTGGATCGCAAGACGAAGGAACTGAGGAGCAAAAGGGTAGAGTTTTGTTAAGGTGCAGTGGCAGCACCGCAAGGGTTCAGAGTGGACGTGGGAGCTCGAGGAGGAGATGTGAGAGCACTACCCAGAGTTGTTTTCAGAGACAGTAGACTTCGAGGACGAAGTCTAAGAAAAGTGGGGGAGAATTGTAACACCCAGTTCCAGGTATGCATTTAATTTAAGTTAACATCATATTTTACCCTTGGACTCGACGAGTTGGAGGCCCAACTCGTCGAGTAGGATCGAATCCGGGTCGAGAATTAAGTAACCTACTCGACAAGTCGGAAGACCGACTCGGCGAGTAGGAGCTGTCAGATGGGAACCCTAATTTTAAGGGTTTGTCCCCATATTTAAAGAAACATATCATCCTTGTGGCCTCCCTTATCACCCCTTAACATCCAGAAAACCCTAACTCGCCACGTTGAGCATTGTAAGTGTTTGAATGCCATTTTTGAGTAATCTAGTGTGATTTGAAGCTTGTGTGAAGAAGAGGAAGAAGGAGGACTTCAAGAGAAGATTGTAGATCCAAGAACAACATCGGTTTCTCTTCACTTTCTGGTAATCAAGCTTCATACTTGACTTGTAGTTTCATAGATCTTCTTATTGTCACTTTTATGGAGTTTTGGGTCCAAGAAGCTTTATCCTTGAGACTTGGACGTCCCAAGTCGATTTACCCTCAGAACTGGAACCTTGGAGGGTCCTTATGGCATAAAGGTGCCATCTGTATGGCCATGAGAACCCCATGTATGAAATAAACCCCATTTTTGGTCTTTTGAGCATAAAAGTCCCATGCATGAACGTAAAGATCAGGACTTTACGTGTCATACCGATCTTAGGAGTCTAGATCTACCTTCTGGATGAGTTTTGCACATCAGAAATCGAGTTATAGACTTGGACATGCATAGAATCGACGAGTCATTCTTGGGACTCGGCGAGTCGTGGGTTGATTCCCAAAACTGTTATGATTCAGGAGAAACCCAGTTGAGTTTAGAAGGGATTTAGATGAGTCCAGGGAAGGGACTCAACGAAATGGACGTAGCCATGGATCTGGAAACCATGGGACTCGGCGAGTGCATGAACTTACTCGGCGAGTCCAAGGCCATCTCCCAACTCATGAAGACGGACTCGACGAGTTGTTCATACAACTCGGCGAGTTACAGACTAGACACGTTCATATGATGAAGATAAACTCGACGAGTTCAGGAGGAACTCGACGAGTTAGATGAAGATTGTTCCGAGGTTATGGTTGAAGGAGAACTCGTCGAGTTCTTGCTAAACTCGACGAGTGGAGACGAGTTGGGGATAGATGAAAGGATTGGGACTCGGCGAGTTGGCGGGCCAACTCGGCGAGTCCGGTCAACTGGAAAGTTGACTTTGACCAGGATGTGGACTTTAGCCAGGGGTAAAATGGTCATTTTACCCTAAGGATAGTAATCAGTTTCTGACTAAGTGTCATTGTGGAAATTATAGTCGGAGAGTCGCCGGAACAGCAGCCATATATTTTCCGCTCAGAGTTTCAGCAGCCAGTATTCTTGGTTCGGTTGGTAACATGTTGGTTGGTTTTCTATAATACATATATTGCCAGCCCTAATAAAGAGTGTGTTATTTTGTTATGTAAATAAACGTATTTTTATTTGTTTGGAACAAAATAATGTTAAGATTGTGTAGTAAGTAAATTTAGATGATAAATCTCAAGATACTAAGAAAAATACCAAGATACCAGAAAATATCGTAATAATGTTGACAATGAAAATAGATTAAAAATCAAGTAAACATGAGGAAATGTTATAATAAATATGTTGGGTTTTGAGCATTCTAACACTCCTAAGTGTACACGCAACCCTAAATACCTTGGATCTATGTTTTCTCTATTATACATGCAAATATGAATATCCAAGGTATTATACTAACTAGCATACAAAAACTTTGATTCATATGAAATATAACAAGTTAGAATACATACCTCTTTGATGTAGAATGACTTCATGAAGCTTGAGTGCCTAGTGCCCCAAGTGTGACACCTCAAATGGTTCACACAACACCAAATACACTTGGAATAACTTGAGAGAACATACACACTTCATGAAAATCGGCTAGCCCTTTTTATCACTCTAGTGGCCGATTTTGTCAACAATAAGATGCTTATATAGTTAGTGACAATTAGGGTAAACCCTAATTGTCATGGCTTTCCATTTCCTTGGATCCATGGGTTCAAACATACCATGGAACATCCATGGAGCATCTTATGGGTTTTAGCCCAACTTGACAATCCATGGAGCATTAGCCCACTATACAAGTATGGGTGATTTACACAATCAACCCATATATTTAATTAGTCTTCTTTTGATCACTTAATTAATTCTAGATTAATTCTTGATCAATACTAATTAAATAATCTTATTAATATATTATAACTTATAATATAATAACAAACCTTAAGTGTTATTTCTCTCATTATAGTCTATCCAAATGCATGATGCCATGCAACCCAAATGGACCATGCCGGGTCGGGTCAAGTCTTACCAATTATAGTTATGGACTTAGACATTAATCCAACAGTCTCCCACTTGGATAAGTCTAAAACTATTATTGCGTGTGACTTCAAGAACCGACTGGCAATCGTAGCTCTCAAAAGCTTCCGTCGAACTCTGACCTTGCCGATGATCTCTGACCTTTGTCAATGACTTGTCCATTAGATAAGGGATCATATATTCCTCCATTCTAGATATCATTGTTGGATAAGGTGTATAAGTCCATAACTATTTCTGGTATGTACTTGACCCGACCCGGCATGGTCCATTTGGGTTGCATGGCACCATGCAATTGGATAAACTAAAATGAGAGAAATAACACTTATGGTTTATTAATATATTATAAGTTTTAATATATTAATAATATTATTTAATTAGTTTGATCAAGAATTAATTTAGAATTAATTAAGTGATCAAAAGACAACTAATTAAATATATGGGTAGATTATGTAAATCTTCCATATCTTATATAGTGGGCTAAGAGGCTCCATGGATTATCAAGTTGGGTTCCACCCATAGGATGCTCCATGGATGCTCCATGGGAGTTACAAACCCATGGGTCATGGAAATGAAGAGTCATGACACATTAGGGTTTACATGGTGTAACCCTAGATGTGTCAACACTATATAAGAAACTCATTCTCCACCAAAATAGGCTACACTAAGAAACAAGGGTGCTAGAGCCGATTTTGCAAGTGTAAGATTCTCTCAAAGTTTACTCCTTTGCATTTGGTGTTGTGTGAAGCATTTGAGGCATCACACTTGGGGTGCTAGGCTCACAAGGTTTCAAGGATCATAATCAACAACAAGGTAAGTTATTCTATCTTTCATTCAAGTTAAAAATGTTCCCCATGTATGCTAGATAGGAATATAACCTTGGAATTCAACTTTGCATGATTATTAGACAAACATAGATCCAAGGTTATTAGGGTTGCATGTACACTTAGGAAGTGTTAGAATGCTCAAAACCCATCAGTGGTATCAGAGCCTAGGTTTGTTTGTTGTTTTTTTTTTGTGTGCAAACAGCTTGAAAAAAAAATCGTTTTTCTGTTTTCTGCTCGTATGAAAGTTTGCACATTTGTTGCTGGAAATGGACTAGAAACATTACCCTAAACTGTTTTGATGTTTTAAAGCTTGTTTTAGATGGTGTAATGTTTATGCTAATCCATTTACAATGGCAATTATTAAAATTACAAGTTTTTTTTAAGTGTAATTTTTGATTCTTGAAAGTGTTCATATTCATGTTCTTGAACTTATGAAGATTAGATGATCATAGGAATTGTTTGTAACCTTCATGGTAGTTTAATTCATGATCATAATGTGTTTTAATGGAGTCCATAACTTGTCCTCAAGTTATGGAAAAACCAAAAGTCTCACTTTTATTAAAGTCATTAAAAGAACACAAGAGTTATAAAAATGAAGAGTCTTCATTTTTATTACTCAATTAATTCATAAGTTATAAGAAATGAAAAGTTTTGGAAGTTTACAAAACTTGCCCTCAAGTTTTGGAACATGTAAAGTCTTGATTAAAACTTTAGTTCCAACCCTTAGAATTTTAAAAGTTAAAATTCAACCCTTATACTTTATAATATTATAAGTTACTAATATATATATGTATAACGTCAAGTCGTCTTACCGCTAGTACGCCTCATTCACGAAGCCGGTCTATAAGGGGGGTATAAGGTTGTTGCCTATAAAATGGCAACTTAATGGGTGTCCACTCTCACCCACCGCTTCCTTGATCGGTGGAGGGTCGTTAGCCGAACGGGTAAGACAAGGACTTATAAATTCTCATTAAAAGTATGATGAATATTATAAAGTAACTAAATGCTTTTATTAAATTCCCAATCTTAGTTACTTTAGGAAAATGTGAATAAGGTGCTAATCCATGAAATTACACTTTACACTTTGTTTAAGTCGTTAGTGGAGCTCGTGTGGTTAACCGACACACTAATTTGGACTTAACAAGGTAGGTAAAGGGTGACTTAAGGTTTACCATAGCATCGGTGGAGCGTGTGTGGTTTACCGGCACATCGATTGAGTGATAAACCTTGAGGGTACCAAGTGATTTGCATGGTTACTTCACACCTCGTTTTGTGATCCTCGGTATCCCAATCACAAAACTTGGAGGGCACACTCGAGATTGAAACATGCCTTTGAAAAGTTCATTGAATCTCAAAAGAATCTAGGAATTTCTAAGAACCAATTAAAAACCTAATATCTATATTTCGTTTTTCATGGTGGAAATTGGTGAATCGTCATTCACCTACCTTTCAAATATGTTATAGCTTGGATTACGACATACCTCTTCTAAGTTATAATATATTGTGATTGGATCCTAGCCTTAATATTACATTTTGGTGTTTTATTAAGGACTCTCTTAATATCTAAACTAATCTTGTTCTCTTCTTTCAGATGTCTTCAAACAATGCTGCTTCTGGCTCTAATCCTAATGGCTCCTTTACCCTTATGAACTTGTGTGGGAAAGTCACTTTTGATGGATCCAACTTCAATGAATGGATCAGAAACATCAGGATGATTACCCGCTACGAGGACAAAGAATATGTCCTTGACATGGAGCTTAAGGAGATTGATGAGACCACTGCAACTCCCCAGGAGATCGCTGACTTCCGGGCACATGAAAGGGATGCTACAAAAGTGGCATGCATCATGTTGGCCACCATGACAGAGGAACTCCAAAAATCCTATGAGGACTTCTACCCTTTTGAAATGCACCAAGATCTGATGGAAAGATACCATCAAAGTGCACGACAAGATAGGTATGAAATCATATGCTCTATCATAACAACCATGATGAAGGACGGGGAATCCGTCACGAGCCACATGCAGAAAATGCAAAGGTATGTGGATCGGTTGCTGAAGCTTAATGTGAACTTCCCTGAGGAGCTTGCAATAGATATCATTTTGCACTCCTTACCATCGTGTTATGATCAATTCCGCATGACATATCACATGAATAAGGAAGAGGTCACACTCAACAAACTTCAGGGACTCCTCAAGACCGCAGAAACAGGTCTTAAGGGTAAGTCGGTTGTTAACACTCCTACTCCAAACTTCGCCCCGGTTTTGGCAATCGGGAAAGGTAGAGGGAAGAAGAGGAAGAGCTCTTCGAAGGGTACCAAGGCTAGGACCCTTGATGGCTCTTCTTCAAGTGGAACCAAGAGGGTTTTGTCACTCCTTCTTCTGACCCTAAAGAGGCTGAATGCTTCTATTGCCATGAAAAGTCACATTGGAAGCGAAACTGCCCAAAGTACCAGCAAGATGTGAAGGATGGGAAAGTTAAACCCAACTATGCAGGTATTTACACTATCTTATCTAATAACTCACCCCATTCTAACTCTTGGGTCCTTGATACCGGTTGTGGTATTCATATCTGTTCTGATTTGCAGGGACTAAGAAGAAGTGAGAATGTGGAGCATGGAAGAATAAACTTAATCATGGGGAATAGGAAAGCTTTACCTGTCACCAAGATTGGAGTTTATACTTTATCGCTAAGTAGTGGGTTTAGTTTAGATTTGAATAAATGTTGTTATTCGCCAGAAATGGCAAGAAATATTATTTCCTTTCATGCATTGTATAAACAAGGTTTCACCTTTTCATTTGACAATGAAGTTGGTTCGATTAATGCTTTCTTTAATAATGTTCTTTATTTTAAAGCATTACCTTATGATGGTGTGTATGAAACTGTATCTGTGGTTGATAACTTAGGAAATAATGTATTGTGTATTGATTCTGTTAATGATAATAACTTGGATAAAGCATCATTATGGCATTGTCGTCTTGGACATATAAGCAAGAAACGCATAGGCCAACTCCAAAAGGATGGAGTATTGGAGTCATTTGACCTAAAGTCAGATGATAGTTGCGAATCATGCTTACTTGGAAAAATGACAAAGTCACCCTTCACAGGTTCTTGTGAGAGGGGTGAAGGTTTGTTGGATCTTATACACACAGATGTGTGTGGGCCCTTCAAACATGCCACAAGGGATGCTAATCGTTATTATTTGACTTTTATTGATGATTACAGTAGATATGGATATGTCTACTTAATCAAGCATAAGTCAGAGACTTTTGAGAGGTTTAAAGAGTTTAAACAGGAAGTCGAGAATCAATTGGGCAGGAACATTAAGATGCTTCGATCCGATCGAGGTGGTGAGTATCTTAGTTTAGAGTTCCTCGACTATCTTAGGGAATGTGGGATTGTCTCACAATTGACACCTCCCAGGACACCGCAGTTGAATGATGTAGCTGAGAGGCGTAATCGAACCTTGTTGGATATGGTTCATTCCATGATGAGTCGAGCTTCGCTACCAATCTCATTTTGGGGGTATGCCTTAGAGACTGCCGCCCATATCCTTAATCTAGTTCCCACAAAGAAAGTTGCCAAAACTCCTCATGAGATGTGGACTGGTAAAGTACCCAAACTAGACCACATTAAGATTTGGGGTTGCGAGGCTTTCGTGAGACGCGAGACTCATGATAAGCTCGAACCTCAAAGTGAGAGGTGTATTTTCATCGGCTACCCACAGAAATCCTTTGGTTACCTCTTCTACAGACCTAGTGAGAATGTGGTCTTTGTAGCTAAGAGGGCGTTCTTTCGAGAGAGAGAGTTCATAAGCCAAGGAGACAGTGGGAGGCAAGTTGACCTTGAAGAAATTCAAGAGTCAAGTGGTGAAGGAACTTCAAACCCTAGCACTCAACTTGAGGAGGAAACTCCTGTTGAGCCAATTGACAAGTCTGTACCTCTGAGGCGTTCCACAAGGGTTAGGAATGCACCTGAGCATTACTATGGATTCCATATTACTGCGGAAGGTGATACACTTATCAGTGATGAGACACTGATAGGTCTGGATGAACCTAACAGTTATGCGGAAGCCATGGCAGGCCCTGAGTCAGCCAAGTGGAAAGAGGCAATGGACAGCTAGATACAGCCCATGTATGACAATCAAGTTTGGAACTTGGTTGAGAATGTACCAGGTCGTAAGACTATAGGGTGCAAGTGGATCTTCAAGAAGAAGACCGACATGGATGGTACTGTACACACTTATAAGGCACGGCTGGTTGCAAAGGGTTTCTCACAAACCCCGGGAGTTGATTATGATGAGACCTTTTCTCCAGTGGCCAAGATTAAGTCTATTAGGGTTCTGTTAGCCATAGCCGCATTTCATGACTATGAAATATGGCAAATGGATGTCAAAATCGCTTTCCTTAATGGAAAGTTGGCTGAGGATGTTTACATGAGTCAGCCAGAGGGTTTTGTCAACACAGAGTACCCTAATAGAGTGTGTAAGCTTGAGAAATCCATTTATGGGTTAAAGCAAGCACCTCGCAGATGGAATCTTTGCTTTGATGAGAAAGTCAAGGAATTTGGCTTTTCTAGGAGTGAAGATGAATCTTGTGTATATGTCAAGGCTAGTGGGAGTATAGTTAGCTTTTTGGTATTGTATGTGGATGACATACTACTCATAGGAAATGACATCCCAACTCTGCAGGAAGTTAAGTCCTGGCTTGGGAAGTGTTTCTCTATGAAGGACCTAGGAGAAGCTGCCTATATTCTAGGGATAAGGATCTTGAGAGACCGGAGTAAAAGACTAATTGGACTTAGTCAGAGTACCTACTTGGATAAGGTGCTGAAGAGATTCGGCATGCAGGACTCCAAGAAAGGAGAGTTACCCATCCAGAGTAACGCCAGATTGAGTAAGACACAAAGCCCTAGTACTGAGGCTGAGATAGCAGAAATGAGTCGAATACCTTATGCTTCGGCTGTAGGATCGATCATGTATGCTATGACGTGTACTCGACCTGATGTAGCCTTTGCTTTGAGCATGGTTAGCAGGTATCAGGGGAACCCTGGCAAGGCACACTGGACTGCGGTAAAGAATATCCTCAAGTACCTACGGAGGACTAAGGACTGGGTCCTTACCCTCGGTGGGAGTGAAGACTTGAGAGTTGTAGGGTATAGTGATGCTAGCTTTCAGACTGATAGGGATAATTTCCGCTCTCAGTCAGGCTGGGTCTTTACCTTAAATGGAGGAGCAATTTCTTGGAAGAGTTCCAAGCAAGAGACAGTGGCTGATTCAACTTGCGAATCAGAGTATATAGCAGCTAGCGAGGCAGCAAAGGAGGCGATATGGCTGAAGAACTTCATTGGAGACCTTGGAGTTATACCAGCTATTAAAGAGCCAATGGAAATTTTCTGTGATAGTGAAAGTGCAGTTGCCTTAGCCAAGGAACCAAGGGATCACGGGAGATCCAGACACATCGACAAAAAATACCATTTCATCAGACATCGAATAGAAGAAGGACTCCTCGTGGCAAAGAGGGTATCATCGGATGAGAATCCAGCAGATCCCCTCACGAAGGGACTGACTCGGCTTAAGCATCTCCAGCATGCTCGGAGCATAGGGCTGAAGGATGATATTAGATTTAGTAGTTAGATAACCTTGAAATTTGTAAAGTGTAATTGACATTAGATGATGAATAAAAGGTGTTTTATTTATGAGTAAAGTGTTGCTATCTCTTGTCGATCGTTTACTATATTTCTTTTGCATGTTTTGAATTCCAGAATAATTATGTTTGGTATATCATATTATTCGAACCTCCACAGTCGGTCATATGTCGGAAGTAGGTATGAATCAAGATTGACATGATTGGTTGCAGATGTCTAAGTTGTTGGACATGGCTACAACACTCATGAGTGCTCATAAGTTCTGAGCATTGGACTCAACCCACGCTCACTGGAATCACTTCATGGAATTTATCTCGAGTGATCGTGAGACGGTAATATCATATAAGTCTTCAAACCTAGAGATATGATTTGTTACTTATGAGTTGGTTATGCATTGATTGTACGTTAACGCATTGGTAACTCGATGTTATAAAACGTGCTTTTGTGTATAATTCAATGAGTGGTAGAACAAACATATGAGTCGAAGTTTATCTGTTCCTTCTTGGATTAGAATCTGATATCTGGGCCCCTCGATGATTTTGTTTTGACCTATGTACCGGGCCCGGTCAGAACTAAGTTGATGTGTTCAATTAAGTTCTTTGTCAAAAAAATCGGAAATCGGGAAACAAACTGCTGGACAATAAGTAAGACATTGTTCCATGTATTTGTCCGGCTGATATCTAGAACAGAGGATTATATGATCACTTATCTTAAATGGCGTATCATCATCTTCTCAGTTCCGAGAGACCTTGAAAGAGCTATGATTGCCGATCGGTTCCTGAAGTATTGCAGTTATAGTTATTAGACTTATCCAAGTGGGAGACTGTTGGATAAGGTGTATAAGTCCATAACTATTTCTGGTATGTACTTGACCCGACCCGGCATGGTCCATTTGGGTTGCATGGCACCATGCAATTGGATAAACTAAAATGAGAGAAATAACACTTATGGTTTATTAATATATTATAAGTTCTAATATATTAATAATATTATTTAATTAGTTTGATCAAGAATTAATTAAGTGATCAAAAGATAACTAATTAAATATATGGGTAGATTATGTAAATCTTCCATATCTTATATAGTGGGCTAAGAGGCTCCATGGATTATCAAGTTGGGTTCCACCCATAGGATGCTCCATGGATGCTCCATGGATGCTCCATGGGAGTTACAAACCCATGGGTCATGGAAATGAAGAGTCATGACACATTAGGGTTTACATGGTGTAACCCTAGATGTGTCAACACTATATAAGAAACCCATTCTCCACCAAAATAGGCTACACTAAGAAACAAGAGGGCTAGAGCCGATTTTGCAAGTGTAAGATTCTCTCAAAGTTTACTCCTTTGCATTTGGTGTTGTGTGAAGCATTTGAGGCATCACACTTGGGGTGCTAGGCTCACAAGGTTTCAAGGATCATAATCAACAACAAGGTAAGTTATTCTATCTTTCATTCAAGTTAAAAATGTTCCCCATGTATGCTAGATAGGAATATAACCTTGGAATTCAACTTTGCATGATTATTAGACAAACATAGATCCAAGGTTATTAGGGTTGCATGTACACTTAGGAAGTGTTAGAATGCTCAAAACCCATCAATCATATGGACTGAGACATGGATTATCAATCATTCTCTCTGTCCATTTGTTGTTTCCCGATTTCCGATTCATGATGACTGACTGATTGAACAAATCAAATCAGTCCTGGCTTGGCCAAGCACTCACATGTGTCATCACTAAATCATCGAGGGGCCCACAGATATCGCTTTTATCCCGAAGGTAAAAGGAATGGATAAACTTCGACTCATATGGCTTGTTCTACTACTTGTTGAATCATACACAAAGACACGTTTTATAACATCGAGTTACCAATGCGTTTTCGTGCAATCAATGTATAACCAACTCATAGTAACAACTCATATCTCTAGGTTTGAAGAATATAAGATATTATCGTCTCATGATCACTCGTGATAAAATCCATGAAGTGATTCAAATGAGCGTGGGTTGAATCCAATACTCAGAACTTATGAGCACTCATGAGTGTTGTAGCACCGCTTTGTCCAACATCTTAGACCTCTACAAGCCAACCCATGACAGTCTTGATTCATATCTACTTCCAACATATGACTGACTGTGGATAGTTTGAATAACTTAGTCATTCGGGAAGAATAACCTAGTTTATTCTGGAAGTCAAAACATGCAAAATGAAACGCAAGAATAATTTAATCCAATATGGTATCAAAACCTATGAATATAAATAAGACACTTTTATTTATCACCATACTGATTACTCATTATTCATTGTTTCGGTTTTATCAACTTTATACTTGAATTAAAAAACACTAGTTGTCCCATGCTCCAAGCAAGTACACTATGTTTTTCAAAACAATAGCTTTGCCATACACCAAGTATGCACTCTATGTTTTCTATGATCCTTACTTTGTGAAATAAACCAATTGAACATAATTTCAATGATTCTAATTTCACACTCCCAAATCCTTATCAAAAAATGTGAGAATTTCAAATTCCTATCATTTATCGAAATTTGTTTAGATTTTAAACTTATATGCACTGACCCTCCTGTAATGAATATGTACAAAGTCACAAAGACTTGTCAACAGTCATTATAAGGTATTCCAATGGAGATCAACTCCATGGAAACTAAGTCTCATATTCAAAGTACATTGCTTTGAACATGCTTCTTGCATTAAGTTTTCTAATCTTACACAGATAACTTCCACCTATGGAGACAACTCCATATTCTCATTTTGACTATCACTTCTGAACAAGAGATGCCTCTTTTCAGAATATGTCAATATGGTCCTTCCAAAATTAACACTATACTTCCAACTGTCCATGAGCAACCAATCTTTGGTAAACCTTAGATTGTCCTCGACAATTGCTTAATCCTTTTAGTCATATCCAATTCTAGACCTTTTCCCTTCTTAATGCCCCAGGCATTTGGAAAATTTTAGAAAGGATGAATATTATAGCACATCCAATCGATCCTATATCCGAAGCATATGGGACACGATTCATGATGTCTCACATAAATACATGATACTAGACCAGTCCTTTTGCTACAATATTTCTATTTGCCAAGTTCTCATAATTCAGATTATGAAAAGGAATGTCGTAATCATAATCAAATTTTAGAACGCAAATAATAGACCCATATATAGAATTTTCTTATGTTGAGTCATTCCAACACAAAATTCATATATATCCTTGACTAAAGATGATTAAAACCTCAATCTAAGCTTTTAGAATTGAAATGAAGTATAATTTCATCTCCCTTAATTATAGCAAAACAACTTTTCAACCCCTGCAACTCCACGAATTGAAACTTTTGTTTTCTATAATTAACATTGCTAACTTGCAACCTTTATCATAATTATCATGCTCCCACTAACATGATGATTATTAGCATAACACTTATGCTCCCACTAGCTTTGACATGTACTCATAAATCAGCTAGACTTCTAGAAATCAATACTTTATTAACTTTCTTACCAAAGTTCAGACTTCTGATACGAGATGCTTTGATAAAAACTTTATCAAAATCATACACCTTTCCTTAGATAGCATGCATGTGTGTCTAAACAATTTCAGAACTATGAAAAGGGATGTCGTAATCATAGTCTCAATTGTTTAGACCTTTTGCCATCTACTTCAAATCTACTTGGTGGAAGTGTTTCCTCACCATCATTTCCATGAATCGGAGAGAAACCTTATGACCCTTAGATTTTATGGTGTATGTGTTCTTATCCATGTGAATCGTCAAAACCATAGTCACAAGACAAGGATAATGACAAATCCAAACACATATAGACTAAATTCAATCTTAATTTCTTGCCACCTGGCAGCACAAGGGCCTGCCATTGCTTCCAAGTTGTTATGCAACCAATTGAGAACTCCCAGAACTCATATTCAAAGCCAAATTTAACTGGAATGGGCACAGAAATAGGAAAAATGTCAACACGATAGGTTATAAACCTCACGTCGTGTGCTAGTGTCAAACTTACAGGTTTTTTATTCTTGATTAGATCTTCAAATTTTTTCAAGATCTTTGAGACTCCCACTGTCATCTTGACATATAAGACTCACTTGCCAAATATTCAAGTGATAGTGGGGATTCTTTATCAAGACAAACACTTCACACAATTGGCCTAAGTTCGTCTTTGTTTTATCCAAAACATCACAACTTACCAATTTCAAATGTACAAGAGTAGAAAACATTTTACTCTTACATTTGACAAGTGTTAATAAACCTTCTTTAAGATGTGTCACTCAAGTTACAATCTTAGAGCATGACTCTAAGAATTGTTTTGGAACGAAGTATGACTCATCTTCTTGATTTAACCATTTCAACAATTTCATGACTCCTCTTCTTAGCCATAAGAATGCACTAAGATGTCCTTATAGGATGAATTGTGATATGGTCTCACAATCATTAAGATGATCATAAAACATGATACTAAAGTACTCTCCCATCTTTTCAGATTTGGGAAACTTTTATCTTTCTGCCTAATTTGATTCTTCTCATTCGTTCTGCCATACATCGAGACTTTTCCAATGCTTCAGAATTATACTTAAACTTATAAGTGTAACCATATTTACTAAACTTTAGTAAATCATGACGAATAGTCTTATCGATCTTTGTGGTGGACTTGATCAGTGCACAAGAATGTGTACTCGATCCCTTAGTCCTTCACTTGACTCACATATACATGTGAACAAGGAATTAGTCTTAATTTTCCAAAGATGAAAATCCTCATTCATCATACTATACAACTTGCATGATTCCAAGTTTCTATCCAACTGAAACTTGGGTGATGATAATCTTTCCTTATTTGGTAAATTTAGACACTACCACAAATGAAAGAATCAATTTCATATTCCGATGTTGCTATCAATGGAATCATATAAACAACAATTTTCCACAAATGCCACTGTAAGGATATATATAAAAAATAAATAAAACAAAATTTTCTTTTATTTAAAACTTGCGGAAAAACTTATCCTTACAATGAAAATGCATATGAAAACTATGTTGTTATTTATTCCTAAGCAATCTATCACAACTCTTAAGTAGTAGCTCAAAAAAAATTCTAATCACCGAACCATGCGTTCGAAATCTATCTTCGCGATCAGAATCAGCATATACTTCCTTTAAGTTTCTTCACATTTCTTTGATTCTTAAAACATCAACATGTGACCCAGTCACATCATGTAATAAGAATCTCAGAGTAGAAACTTACCAGAGTTAGATAGTGGACTTTACCTGAAGTAGAGTCAAACTTCTTGACTTGATCAACCTTATGATATTTTAGGTAAATAGGCAGCTTCGCAATCGATGCCCCTTCCTTTGGCAAGAGAAACATATGAACTCTTTAGGAAATGTGTACTGGACTATCACAGACTTGCCTTTCTCTTTACCATTTGGTCAACCGAGTTGACTATGGCCAATCCCTTTCCATTGGGAAGCGAAAACTTTTCTGGATATCCAATGTTACCATTTTCAAAGTCCATGGAAGTTTGGGAAGTTGATCTTCTAATCAAATTTGGTTTAATAGTCCTCCAAATCATTGCTGATTCAGTAGCACCAACCAAATAGATATGATCATTAAGGTTCATGTCATAGTTTGTTTCATAGTAGTCCCAAAGGAACTCACTATGTGACTTAGAAAGTGATTGAACATCCAACTTTCTCAAGACTTTGACACCCAACTCTCCCGGCTTGTCAATATGTGACTTCATCTCCAAAATGTAATCACACATAGACCTTGCTTGCCATTAAGGCTTGAGTGACCTTGAACTTGTGGGTTAGGGAGAATAATTGGAGGAGGTGGAGGAAGTAAAGTTCCAAGAGATTTGGGAAGATCATCAATGTCTGAGCCAGACATCTTTTGGGAGATATTCAAGAAAGTTGATTCAAAGTCCTTAATATAACACCCAATATGAAATATTAAGGCTAGGACCCAACAAACTATTTCATAACTTGGAAGAGGGATGCCGTAATCCAAGCTATAAAATATTTGAAGGTAGGTGAATGACGATTCACCAATTTCCACCATGAAAAACGAAATAATTTATTAAGTTTTAATTGGATTTGAAACTCCTAGATCTTTTGAGATTCATTGAACTTTTCAATGGCATGTTTCAATCTCGAGTGTGCCCTTCAGGTTTTGTGACTGGGATGCCGAGGATCACAAAACAAGGTGTGAAGTAACCATGCAAATTACTTGGTACTCTTAAATGTTTATCACCCAACCGATGTGTCGGTAAACCACACACGCTCCACCGACCTATGATAAACTTTAAGAAACCCTTTGCCTACCTTGTTAAATCAAGCTAGTGTGCCGGTAAACCATACGCGCTCCACTAACCGACTTAAGCAAAGTGCAAAGTGTAATTTCATGGGTTAGCACCTTATTCACATTTTCCTAAGTAACTAAGATTGGGAATTTTAAGTGTTTAGTTACTTAGTATTTATCATTAATACTTTTAATGAAGGGAGAATTATAGTCTTTGTCCTACCCGTTCGGCTAACGACCCTCCACCAGTCAAGGAAGCGGTGGGTGAGAGTGGACACCCATTAAACTGTTATTTTATAGGCAGTAACCTTATACCCCCCTTATAGACCGACTTCGTGAATGATGCCTACTAACGGTAAGACTGGCTTGCTATTATACATACATATATATATATATATATATATATATATATATATATATATATATATATTATTGACTTATAATATTATAAAGTATAAGGGTTGAATTTTAACTTTTAAAATTCTAAGGGCTTAACTTGGAATTAAAGTATTCATGAGAGAAACTTTACAAATTCCAAAACTTGAGGGCAAGTTTTGAAAATATTCAAAACCATTTAATTCCATAACTTATGTGTTTAAAGTAGTTTTAATTAAAACTCTTCAAGTTCCATAACTTGAGGACAAGTTATGGAAGACTTTAAACTATTAAAGAATGTAACTCTTCTTCTTTTGTAACTTATGGAACTAATTAAGGTTACACATTTTTATTATTTAATGAAGTGACTCTTGAACCTCCATAACTTGAGGACAAGTTATGGAGTCATAAAACCATTTAATGAGGACAAGACTCTTCATTTTGTAACCTTTGCCAACTTTTATGAGTTTTAAGAAACTTAAATGTGACCTTTCATGTAACTTGAGGACAAGTTACACAAACACATTTTAGAATCAACTCTTAGATTAAAATGGATTAAAGACACATAATCAATTAACTTTTTCTATTAATCTAAGCAACTCATATGAACAAAGATAATTCACATCAAACTTTTCCATGTAATTAGCATAACTTTTAAACTAACACAAAACATGAATCTATTGACAATTATCTTTGAAATTGGATTAGCATGAACATTACCACATCAAAAACAAGTTTATAAGGTCAAAAACAGCTTAGGGTAATGTTCCTAGTCCAATTCTAGCCAAAACAATCAAATATATGCTGTCTGGGGGTCCAACTCGTCGAGTGCATGAACCAACTCGGCGAGTTGGATGCATTTTGCCTTGGACTCGTCGAGTCCCTTCATGGACTCAGCGAGTCTACTGTTCAGACAGCAACAAAATTCGATTTTTCAGCCATTTTTGCAAGTATAACAAGAAAACAAGCCTAGGCTCTGATACCACTGTTGGGTTTTGAGCATTCTAACACTCCTAAGTGTACATGCAACCCTAAATACCTTGGATCTATGTTTTCTCTATTATACATGCAAATATGAATATCCAAGGTATTATACTAACTAGCATACAAAAACTTTGATTCATATGAAATATAACAAGTTAGAATACATACCTCTTTGATGTAGACTGACTTCATGAAGCTTGAGTGCCTAGTGCCCCAAGTGTGATACCTCAAATGGTTCACACAACACCAAATACACTTGGAATAACTTGAGAGAACATACACACTTCATGAAAATCGGCTAGACCTTTTTATCACTCTAGTGGCCGATTTTGTCAACAATAAGATGCATATATAGTTAGTGACAATTAGGGTAAACCCTAATTGTCATGGCTTTCCATTTCCTTGGATCCATGGGTTCAAACATACCATGGAGCATCCATGGAGCATCTTATGGGTTTTAGCCCAACTTGACAATCCATGGAGCATTAGCCCACTATACAAGTATGGGTGATTTACACAATCAACCCATATATTTAATTAGTCTTCTATTGATCACTTAATTAATTCTAGATTAATTCTTGATCAATACTAATTAAATAATCTTATTAATATATTATAACTTATAATATAATAACAAACCTTAAGTGTTATTTCTCTCATTATAGTCTATCCAAATGCATGATGCCATGCAACCCAAATGGACCATGCCGGGTCGGGTCAAGTCTTACCAATTATAGTTATGGACTTAGACATTAATCCAACAAAATCTAACACCAAAAATTAAATGAAAGTAAATGCAAGAACGCAACAAATTACGAGGAATGCCCTTAATCCTTTTGGATCTCTGACATAAAACCTCAGGAGATGATGAAATCACCTACCTTAGAACTTATATTAAATCGAAATAAAATTATAAGTGCTAGATGATCTTAGAGATGATGTAAAAGTGCTCAAGTGTCGAGCGAATAAGAGCGAAAGTGCCAGTGGGAATGTGTGTGTGAGTGATGATCAGTTAGGCTTTATATATATATATATATATATATATATATATATATATATATATATATATATATATATATATATATAAAATAACAAATATACCGACATTCTAGGGATCTTCCTTGATCCATGCTTAACCCGGCTTTTATGATAGTAATCAACACTCACAAGACTTTGACCATGTGTTATTGATATGGTCCACTTTTCTCTAGTCAAGCCTTTAGTTCCTGCATAAGATATTAGAAGAAGCATAATGACAGTCCAAGATATTGATTAAATCCATGATCTTGGGCTTGCTCGGAATGTTAGTATAAGTTCAAGATATCAAGATAAAAAGAGTAAGAAAATTCTACCCATAACACATGGTATCAGGCTACACCCTAGTAGCCGATCCTACACCTTTTTGTCAACCCTCTCTGTAACACCCGATTTCCAAGTGAATTTCTTTTTATTTAAGGTTTATTTATTTTGTAAATGTTGGTTGTATGCAGGGTGTAGTTAGCCGAGTTGCGCAGGGCGTAAATCATTATCTTGGATGCGAGAGTTAATGCATTATGTAGGGTGTACCCAAGTTACGCAGGGCGTAACCGCACAGGGTGCAACACTAATTTTGGGGTTTTGGACCCTATTTAAGGACCTCAACCTCTTTGAGGCCCTTCTTACCACCAGCCTCCACCCTCTCATCAGTTCTCGTGAAACCCTAGCCCCATTTATGAGAGTTTAAGGCCTTAGTGTGATTTTTGTGTGTTTTGTGAAGAAGGGAGTACTTTGAAGAAGCATTGGAAGGCCTCAAGCTTGAAGATCCAGACTTTTTGCTTCATCATTCACCTCCAGGACGTATAAAGCGTGAACCTTTATGTTTTATTTTGTTAGATCTTCAGTTGGTTCATGGTTTGTTATGTTTTTGGTCCCCAAGACTTTGATTTTATGGAGTATGAGCTACTCCATACCTTGTGAGCACCATATTCTGTTGTATTTGAGTTTGGGGAATCATAAAAATGGGAAAATTCTCCCATTCATTTATGCAAAACATCTTAAGCTTTTGAGTGGTTTTAGACTTAGGGTTAGGTTTTATAACCTATTAAGCCATGCAAAGGCATAAAGTTTGTGACTTTATCAGTTAAGACGTCTATTAGGTCCAGATCTGAGAATTGGACGTCTGGTCTTAAGGTATTAAGACCTTAAATTGGAAGTTGGCAAATAGCCTGGTTATACAGGGCGTAATCTGGGTTACGCAACACGTAGCTTGTTTGCCGCCCGTTTTCTGGAGTTAGACTCTACGCCCAACGTAGAGCTTAAGTACGTAGTGTGTAGGTCAAAAAGGTTGACCATTGACTTTTTGAATAGTTGACTTTTGGTCAACTATGACGGTTTAAGACTTGGAATGATAAAATGATCTTTTGCCCAAATAAGAATTTGCCATGGTATTCTGGACTTGCTAAGTTGGGATAATTACCTTAATTATTAATTAGGGTTTGGATTTGATATGTATAGTGTGAGGAGATTCTTGCACCAGCAGCTCGGGTGTGAGATTTCCCTGTTATTGATTGAGGTGAGTCTTCTCTCTATACTGTAGGACATTAGGTGTCGTATGTACATGTTGTCTATGTGACTCTTGCTATATGTCTGTATGCATATATGTTATATGTATGTAGGGTGAAATAGACCCGTATGGTTGAAGAATACCGACGGAGTTAGTAGGGACTCGGGGGTGAAATAGACATGTTCGGTTGAAAAACACCGATTGAGTTGAAATAGACTCGGGGGCGAAAATAGACTTATTATAGCTTGAAGGATATGTATGTATGGTATGTTGTATTTTGGGGAAACTTACTAAGATTTGTGCTTATGATTTATGTTTAAAATGTTTTTCAATTACTTCCGATTCCAAGGGGAAGAGCTCGATGTGATTGCATCGCATCTACCAGTGTTCTGTAGTTTATGATATGATTTGTACTCTGATAACTATTTTATACATTATTCCACTTTGATGGTTTTCGAATGAGTGATTGATAGTATTGGTTGATTTAAAACAAAAAATTTTACTTGGTATTTTTGGGACATTACAATATCATCAATCGACGTCCTTTCTTCAATAATGTATTGGTCGCTCTGAATGCATGATCCACACCATTAATAATATGATGTGAACTCTTCTCTTTCACTCTCACCTTCCATCCACCTTTTGAATTGAAGCCCTTCACATGGAAGCCCATCTTCTTCACATATTTCCTCATGTCTCCATCTCTAATGACACTCCCCATTACCGCCTTTTTTATTGCCATCCGACTTATGACCACATTCGTGTGTTTGGCTACCTCTATTTTCTCTGCCTTCACACCACTCAGAAGTTTCAACCTCGCTCCACCTCGTGTATCTTTCTCGGGTATCATACCTACCACTTTGGTTTCCACTTCTCCGATCTCTCCACTCGAAAGATCATTATCTCTCAACATGCCATAATTGACGACTCGATCTTCCCTTACAACTCGGTTACCCCCACATATCCCTCATCTTATGATTTTTTATATGACTCTTCCATTTTTCCAATCTTCGACATATACTTCACCCTCATACTCATGTTTTTGAATCTCTACCTCCTCATCATGGTGTGACCGATCTTACAACCCGCTCTTTCCTTTCCTCACGAAGATCCATATTCCTCGCAACCACCATATTTTTCTACTGCGGTCTCTCTTACTCATGAGGGTTCTCCCCCCTCATGCAGAATCTCCTCCACACAAGGGTTCCCCTCATCCGACTCCTATTTACCACATACACACTCATTCTAAAAGTGGTATCATAAAACCCATAGATCGTCTTAATCTCCATTCCTCTTCCATTTCCTCAATCTCGAGGTCACGCTTACAAGATTTGAAGGATCCAAATTGGAATAAAGCCATGAACAAAGAATATGATTCTCTTATTACAATCGATACTTGGGTTCACGTGTTGCGACCACCGAGTGCGAATATGGCCCATTCTATGTTGCTCTTTCAGCAAAAGTTTAATGTTGGCTACTCTTTCTCCTACTATAAAGCTCGTAAGTGGCGAACGGGTGTAGTTAACAACCAAGTCTCTATTGTGATGAAACTTTAATCCTGTTGTTAAACTGACTACCATATGTATTGTGCTTAGTCTGCCGATGTCCAGACGCTAGCCTATTCATCAGCTTGAGGTGAAGAATGGCTTTCTTCACGGTTACCTTCATGAGACAGTTTACATGCACCAATCCTCAAGGTTTAGAGACCCACAACATCAAGATCATATTTTCTATCTCAACAATCATTATATGGTCTCAAACAGGTCCCCAAGGGCTTGGTACTAGCAGTTTGCTCAACATGCTCTTCACTTGAGGTTCCATTATAGTCTGATCGACTCGTCCCTCTTTATCATCCATCATGGATCCAATACTCCCTATTTACTGCTATATGTTGATGACATTGTGTTGAACACATCTTCTACAGCTCTCCTTCAGTCCTTTATTGCTCAACTTGGTCAAGAGTTCTCCATGACAGATCTTGGAGCTCTCAATTATTTTCTTGGGATTTTTGCAACCCGCTCTCCTCAAGGTCTTTTTGGATTAGGTGTCTAAGTAATAACTAAATTGGTATATCTTGAATTAAAAAGCAGAGTCCTTTTGGGTTGCCCTTAAACCTAGTAATTAACATAATGACTTTTTGGTGAGAGAATGGTTGAGTTATTGGTTTATTATTAGATTAGTAAATAGAAATAAATAATTTATTAATATATTATGAGGTTAATATATTAATTAGAAATAGTATTATTTAATTAATAATTAATTGGAATTAATTTTGGGATTAGTTGGATTAATTAAAAGTATAGGGATTAAAGGTGACAATGTTCAAAAGTTGAGCATTGAAGAATTCAAGAACCTTCCCATAAGCGGGATGGTTTTGGAGGAGGTTCCTGGGGCTTCTTGGAAGCCTTAGGGAGCAAGAAAGGGTGTAAAGGTTATCAAAGGAAACCTGCCTTATCCTAGACTCCATACTCACATATATAAACCCCTCATGGGGTTCATAATTCCGACACACTTTCTCTAAGAGACTTAGAGCCAAAATTCCTTCCCCTCTCCTCTCTCCTCTAAAGTATTCTATTGCTAGGGTTTGGGTACAAACCATTAGAGGCACGAGATTTCTGATGCTTGCTTTATGAAGCTTGATTATTTACTATAATAATCAAAAGGTATGTAAACCCTAACACCCTTTATGAATTTCAAAAATAGTAGAGTACTCCTCGGTTTATTGATGTTCAATTTTTTATTGCAAATCAATAGAAAAAACTTAGATCAAATAGGTTGCATGTGAACTTAGGGTTAAGTTTTTCGGCCACATTTTTTGTAACCTATGAAACCCATCAGTAGTATCAGAGCCATTGTTTTCAACTGAACTTGCACAAATTTGAATAAATCAAAATTAGGGTTTATAGAAATTGAACCCTAAGGAGGCATTTTTTCCGAAAAATTGCTAGGGTTCTTGAAACCCTATCCTGCTCCCTTAGTTTTTCGAAATTGCTAGGGTTCTTAAAACCATAGCCTCCTTAGCCATTTTCAAAAATTAGGGAAAACCTTTTAGGGTTTATCTAGTTTCCTTAGTTGTTATATTAAAATCCTTAATATTTGAATAGTTAAAACCTGATAAACCCAAATCCTATTTTCGAAAATTAGGGAGTTTTGGATTAAGATTAAATTTAAATTATTTTATTAATTGGTTAATTGTAAGTAATTATTTAATCCATAACGATTTAATTAATTTAATTAATTGTTTAATTAAAAGATAAAGATAAATCATAACTGGTTTAATATTAATTAATTAAAAGATTTAATTTAAATAATTAATATTTAAACCTCATATTTTGAAAAGCTTTAAAATATAACTTATATATATTATTAAATTTTAATTACTATATTTATACGACAAGTTGGTCAAATCGCTAGTACGCCTCATTCACGAAACCATACTATAAAGAGGGTATAAGGAAGCGACCTATAAAATGGTCGTTGAATGAGTGGTCACTCTCATCCACCGCTCTCCTGTGTGGTGGATGGTCGTTAGCCGAACGGGTTTGATTAGACATAATCATTAAAAAGTATAATGATATAAAGTACTAGAACCTTCTTTTAATAAAAAAAAAATCTCACTCTAGTTATTTTAGAAAAAATGTGAAAAGTATGCTAATCCATGAAAACACACATCATCCTCTCTAATAAATGAAAGTTTTTTTTGCTACTTGTCACACTCTCATTCAATTTGTCAAATGCCATTTTTTGGCTATTTTGAATTTTTTTTTTCCACATGTCATTTTATGAGTTTTTTTATTTTATTAAATTCCACATAATATTTTAATGTAATAATTACAATAAATGTAGTAATAAATGGATATCAATTTCATTAATGAACTTATCTTTTAATTTCAAAATTCTCAAAATTAAAGCTCATTAGTTTCTTTTATTTATTTAAATTATTTGTTTAAATTTAAAAGATAAAAAACATTTCCATTATAATAATTCAGTAATTTTCTTATTTTCTTATAAATTCAAAGTTCTTAAATATTTTGACATTTATATTTAGTTTTTTTTTTATTTAAATTAACCCATGTAATACATGGGTCTCACAACTAGTACTTTAATATGTCGTTAGTGGAGCATATGTAGTTAACTGACACACTACCAAAGACTTAAAGAGAAATCATGGGCACCTCGAAAATTATCATTGTTGATGGAGCGTGTGTGGTTAACTGACACATCAATGTGAGATGATAAATGACATCGAGGTTGTCAAGCGGGTTTGCATGGTTATTCACATCTCGTTTGTGATCCTCGATATCCCAGTCACAAAAGTGAGAGCATAATCCAATATTAAACATGTCATTGATAAGATTCAATGAATATCAAAAGATATAAGAGCTTCATAAGATTGGAATTGGTAAAAGCCTTACCTACCTAAAATTGATTCGAATTTGATTACGACATCCCTCTTCAAAGTTCGATTCGAAAATATGGATCGTAGCCTTAATTTAAATTTTGGGTTAGTAATTAAGGATTAAAAACAACTAACTTGAATTCTCTCTTCTTCCAATTTTAGATGCCTTATGAAGATAGAAATGGTCTTCCTCATTTCTATGGAAATGGTTTTCCTCAATGCACTAGAGGCGGTCTTGTTTTCCCTTCCTTGGGAAATGGTGGAACTAGACATCATCTCTCTTCAACTCTTCCAACTCCTCCTCCTGTGACTCTTCTAATGTCACGTTTCGCTCAAGTTGAAAGATATGAGACTACTCAATCCATATTGGCATATAGACATCAAGATGAAAATTATGTGTGTGCGCATGTTTTAAAAATGAAATCGTACATTGACAAGTTGGATAGACTGTGTGTCGTTTTCCCGAGGAAGCAAGCTATTGATTTGGTTATTCTTTCGCTTCGAAATTCATATGATAATCATTGAGAGCTTTTATGTGAGGAATATCAACATGACCCTAATTGATCTGACCCAAATGTTTATTGTTGCTGAAGCGAAAATGCTTAAGAGCACATCTAAAGCAGAGATGCTTATTGGGTCTAATTCCAAGGTTTCCATGGACATTGACAATGGTTACAATGGTGGTCCAGAAAATATTTATCTTCCCAATGGATAGGGGTCGTCCAAGATCAAATCGTTTGATTGTATGGTAAAAGAAAAAGCTAGTTTTGGGATCATTCCATGTGTCAACCCCAAAGTGTCAATTTGTTTCTACCACCAATTGAAGGGACATTGAAAACGAAGTTATCCAAAATACCTGATAGATATTAGAGATAGTAAAGTCAATTTGTGTGACTCTACTTCAGGTACATCCATTATCTGACTGCATTATTTTATAAGTTCATATTCATAGAATCTTAATACATGATATGATGATCACATTTTAATGGCATTAAATCTGATCATGAGAAATGGACTTTAGCCACATGGTTCGAAGATCAGAATTTGGAGCTAATTTTAAGGAGTTAGCATAATTTAATAGATTGCTATTACTCTTCGGAGATGTCTAGAAACATAGTTTCATATTATGTGTTGTAAGGACAAGTTCCAAATTTTTGTTTATTTTCAATAAAAGTGAAATTTTGTTTTATCTGGTTGCCTTAATTTATATTTCCTTGCAATGGAATTTATGAAAGTGTTAGTTATGTTTCTAATATTAGCAATATTAATTGTGGATTTGATTCTTATGATATGACTTGTGGTATTGTCATAATTGACTAAGTGAAAAGAAATCTCATCGCCAAGTTTCAATTGGACATAAACTTTGAGTCATGCAATTTGAATTGTGTGATGCATGAGAATCTTGGTCACTGGAAAATTATGACTAATTCATTGATCACAAGTTTATGTGAGTCAAGTGAAGGACTAATGGATCTACTACATGTTGATATGGACTATTCAAATCCACCACAAAGGACGATAACTCTATTCATCATAATTTTATGATGTTTTAGTGAATATGTTTGTGTTCATAAGATTAAGCATAATTCAGATACTTTGAAAGAGTAACAGAATGAATAAGAAGAATCTATTAGGCGAAAAGATAAAAGTTTCTCCAATCTGAAAGGAAAGAAGAGTACTTTAGCATCATGTTTTATGATCGTCGTAGTGATTGTGGATTTATATCACAATTGATCCTCGAAGAACATCTTAGTACAATTCTATCACTAAGAAGAGAAATCAGATATTGTTGGAAATAGTTCAACCAAGAGATGAATCATACTTCATTCCAAATCAAGTTGTAGAACCATGCTCTAGTAACTATGAATCATATATTGAAACTCATCTCAAAATAAGAAGGTCGAAAAACACCTCGAATATGGAGTAAAAAGTTTTCTTACTCTAGCACATATAGAATTGGAGTTGTGATGTTTTCGTTAATCGAGGAACAAAAGATAAATTTAGACCTATTCTGTGAAGTATTTTTTTGTCAAGAATCCACATAAACTTTTGAATATTTGTTTTAGCTCGTCAAGGAATATTCCCTAAGAGAAAACTCATATGTCAAGAAGTCAGTGATAGTCAAGCGACAATAAACCTTCTAGTTATCATTAGCGCGCGACCTGAGGTTGATAACCTATCGTGTTTGATTGACACATTCTTATTTCTGTGCACTTCTAGTTGAATTGACAATGCTTATGAGTTCTATCCTTTCATTTAACTACAAAATCAAAAGCGCATTGGTAAGTGAAAGTATATTGATCAATATGGGTGAGCTGCTAACAACATGGAAGCATTGGTAGGACCTTGTGCTACTAGAGGGCAAAAGTTTAGAAATAGTGAAGTTCAATCCATGAAGGAAATCTAAGTTTGAATATGGTTTTGTACTAAACCTTATCTTATGATTGTTGGTTGGAAATGATAGATTCAAATGGATGGGAACGTATGCACCATTGAAATCTATGTGGCAAAGATTCACTCTAATTCATGAGAATGATTATAAGGAAACACTTTCGATAGTAGATTTTAAAGATCTGATAAAGATCAATATGAATATTGGTTGTGTTAATTGCATTCTCAAATTCATAATATGATTACGACATCCCTATTCATATTTTAAATTGTGAGGAATGGCAAGGAATTGTTTGAACCTTCAAGACATATATCTACCAATTATAATAGGGTTTAAACACACACATATGCTATGAAGGTGTATAATCTTAAGAAGTCTAGTTGGAGACTTATCGAAGCATTGCGTAATAGAAATCTACACTTCGGTAAGAATGTCAAGAGTATTGATTTCTACAAGTGCAGTTGATTTCTGGGTACATGTTAAAGCTAGTGGGAACATAATTGTTATGCTAGTATTGCATGTTGACAATATTGAACAAAGTTTTCAATTTGCAAATTGCAAAGTTTGGTAATTGTTTTGCCATAGTAGACTTAAGGGAGAGGGAACTGTCAAGAACATTCTAAGGTTATACCAAAAGACTGTTTAAATGATTGAACATAGGAAATTCAATATATGGAAATGTTATAGCAAGAGATTGAAGAAATATCAGATCCTTATATAAGATATAATGAGTTGAGTTCCATATTCTTCGGATATAGGATCAATTATATTCGCTATAATATTCACTTATTTAAAATTTTCAAATGCTCATGGCATTGTGAGAAAAAAGGACTAGAATTTTATGTGACTAAAGTTGTTAAACAACTGTCAAGAGCATTCTAAGGTTATACCAAAAGACCGGTTGTTTATGGACAGTTAGAAGTACGATATTAATTTGGATGGACCATAGTGACATGATTCTAGATAGAGATGGTTCTTGGTCAAAATTAATGGTCAGAAGGAAATATGGAAATGTTTTCATAATGGGAGATGGTTGAAAAATCTACATATGAGTTGGAAATTTTAATGCAAGAAAAGTGTTCAATGAATGTACCTTGAATTTGAACCTTCATTACCATGGAATTATTTCAAGCAACAAAATTCCAATGGGATACTCTGTAATATCAAAGAATCAGTCTTTGAGACTATGGAATCTTGATATCACAGGAGATTAATGCATGTTAAGTTGGAATTCCATCACATCTTGGATAGTGATAGGAATTTGGAATTATGAAATGAGCATCAGTGGAATAATGTCCAGTTGACCTGTTCACAAAGGAAGGACCATAGAGAGGCATATTATGCATGTTCATAACATGACATGACTGATGTTTAATTCAAGTGGTTAGTTGATTACTCGAAACATTATACAAGGAATAAAGTCGTAATTATTTTGGTGGTTAAATAATAGAGATCATTTATATTCAATAGTTTTGAGACCATAGATAATTAGTTTATTATTGTGTTTCACTTTGCATGTTTTACTTCCCAAATGATTTAATTATTCAAAACTCCACAATCGATCATAATTTTGGAAGTAAGTAGTGAATCAAGACTGTTGTGAATAGATTGTAGATTGTCTATGAAGACTAGATATTGTAATGGTTGCTACAATATTCATGAGTACTTAGAAAATGAAGATTTTGAGTATTGGTTAAACCCACGCTAGAGAATTACTTCATGGATTATATCACAAGTAATTCTGAGATGATAATATCTTATATTCTTAAAATGGAGATATATGAGTTGTAATTTACAAGTTGGTTGTGCATTGGTGCTACGTAAACACATTAGTAACTTGATTATATAAAACATAGTGTCATGCATGATTTGATAAGTAAATGATACAAGCATATGAGTCAAAATTTATTCGTTCCTTTTTCCCTAATAGGAAAATCGATATCTTTGGGCCCCTCAGTGATATGGTGTTGACATTATAGTGTTGGGCCTAGCCAAGACTAAGTTGATGTGTTCAATTAGAAAGTCTTATGAGGTCATTACAAATCGGGAAATCGGGAAATATAATTTTGGACAAGAGATTTATTACCATCTATGTCTCATGTTCATACAATATCTTGTAGAATGAAGGAATATTTGATGACTTATCTAAGGACCGATGTCTGATCAGATCAGAGACTAGAGTTGCTTTAGAAAGCACTCCTTTGTTGTCATATTTAGAATTTATACTTGAAGTTTTAGTTATAGAATTATCCAAGTGGGATATTATTGGATTAGATGTCTAAGCAATAACTAAATTAGTATATACTTGAATTAAAACCAGTCCTTTTGGGTTTCCCTCAAACCTAGTAATGGACGGAATGACTTTTTGGAGAGAGATGTTGATTTATTGGTTTATTATAAGATTAATAAATAGCAATAAATAATTTATTAATGTATTATGAGGTTAATATATTAATTAGAAATAGTATCATTTAATTAATAATTAATCAGAAATTAATTGGAATTAATGGGATTAATTAAAAGTACATGGACTAAAGGTGACAATGTTTAAAAGTTGAGCATTGAAGAGTTCTAGAACCTTCCCATAAGGGGGACGGTGTTGGAGGTGGTTCTTAGGGCTTCTTGGAATCCTTAAGAAGCCTTAGGGAGCAAGAAAAGGGATAAAGGTTATCCAAGAAAACTTGCCTTATACTAGACTCCTTCCTCACCTATATAAACCCCTCATGGGGTTCATAATTTCGGCACTCTTTCTCTAAGAGCCTTAGAGCCTAAATTATTTCCCATCTCCTCTCTCCTCTAAAGTCTTCTATTTCTAGGGTTTGGGTACAAACCATTAGAGGCACATGATTTCTGGTACTTGCTTTATGAAGCTTGATCAAGAAGGAATTGTTGATTAGTTACTACAATAATCAAAAGGTATGTAAACCCTAAAACCCTTTTATGAATTTTGAAAATAGTAGTGTACTCATTGGGTTCTTGATTTTCAATTGTTTGTTGCAAATCAATAGAGAAAACTTAGATCCAATAGGTTGCATGTGAACTTAGGGTTAAGTTTTTCCACCACATATTTTTTTGTAACCTATAAAACCTATTAGGTCTCTTTCTTTCTCAGCCCAAATACTCATCAAAGACCCTTGAGCGAGCACATATGTTTCAATGTAATCTAGCTTGTATACCTGCTGAGACTAAAATTAAGTTGCATGCCACTGGAGCTCCCTTTGTCGAACTATCTAAGTATCATAACCTTTTCGGAGCCCTTCAGTACCTCACATTCACACATTCGGACATACCATTTGTGGTTCAACATATCTGGACATTGAGCTACATCAAAGGGACTTCGGACCACTGTTTGTAGCTTCATGTTTCCCCCAAGTCTAATCTTTGTGCTTATTCGGATGCAGACTGGGGCGGGTGTCCAGTCTCTTGCCGCTCGACGTTGGGTTATTGTGTTTTTCTTGGCAACAAACTCATTTCCTGGTTCTACAAACGACAACGTGCCATCTCGCGGTCTAGTGCAATGGCGGAGTATCGTGGCATTGCCAGCGTCGTTGCTGAGACATGATGGGTTCGTAATTTACTTCGTGAGCTTTAGTGTTCGCCTACCAAATCCACTACTATCTATTGTGACAATATCAGTTTTGTTTACATGACATTGAACTCGGTTCAACACCAGCATATGAAACACATAGAGATTGGCATTTATTTTGTTCATGACTTGGTTGATCGGGGAACTGTTCGAGTGTTTCACAACATTGATCCGGACGAGCTATTTTAAAAGGAATGCATTAACTATTTTAAAAGGAATGCATTAACTACAACAATCAAGAGTCTACAAAATCACAACATTGATCCGGACGAGCTATTTTCCCTGGTTCCAAACCATTCAACCAAAATCCTTTTCTGGAAAGACAAATGGTGTGGGAGAGATACATTGCAAAACAGATTTCCTCATCTCTACCAGCTAGAAACAGTAAAGAAATGTCAATTCATGGACCGTATATGCAGCACAGGCTTCCTATGGAAATGGAGATCAAACAATTTCAATGATGTAGAGAAGGCTGAACTACATGATTTCTACTCCATGTTTGGATCTGTGGCGTTTCATCCTTCTTCTAACATTGGTTTTCGTTTTAATTTTAACAAAGATGGCACATACCTAGTGAATATTCTAAGGAGAATGGTAGATTCAAATCTTAATCAGGTTGTGAGACAAAAAATATGCTGGGCAAAATTAATCCCCCTAAAAGTGAAATGTTTTGTGTGGAGGGATGTAATGGATAGAATTCCTGTTGCGCAGTCACTTAGTCTCAGGGGTATATTAGTCCAAAATCCAAATTGCCAATTATGTGGGGTAAGTAACGAATCTTCGAATCATCTTTTAGCTGATTGTGGATTCTCCAAGGAGGTCTGGTATTGGATTCTAAAATGGTGCGGAATTAGCAATAACCAGTTCAACTCAGTACGTGGTCTTATTGATTTTGGTGCCTCATGGGGAAATTGTCCAAAGAAGAGAGAAATTCTCAACATGATTTTTTACGCCACGTTCTGGAACATATGGATAGCAAGAAATGGAAAAACTTTTACGAAAATTGGTGCTTCCCTTGCAATCATTGCGGATTCTATAATTCTTCAAACTTACGAATGGATCAAATACAGGGGGAATTGGGTGGGAAGATGGGTGGAATGGAGTTGCTTCCCATTCTAAAAAAAAAAAAAAAAATCTCTCTTTAGTTTCATGTAACTATGCTTCTTTGTTTTTTATGTGTGTGTTTTTTCTGTTTGTTTGTATCCCTTCCCCTCCATTGCTTCTTGTTTTTGGTTTGGGCTTTTGATATATTAAAATATTTGCTGTTTCCAAAAAAAATTAGATTCACTGTTTAGTTGTTTATATGATTATAACAAAATTGAGTTGATACTATTGATAGTCTGACTGGAAATCTACTGAAATAGACGCAGAACTGTACAACAATATCAATTTATGGTAGTCTGTAATTTGTATGTAATTTTCTTTCATCAATGAGCAACGTCGATAAATATCATTACGACGCATATATTTATTATATGCCGTCATGATGTTAACAGTCAAAAGACTAAAATACCCCTGCAATAGTGGTGATAATTAAACTTACTTAATGTGGTGAAAAAATTAGGTAGAAAGGTGACTTGGAGGGCCAGGTGGGCTATGAGCCTATGATTCCATGATTGTGGTCCTAATATTAATATAGTCGATTCACTTTCGGTTAAAATTTTCAAAAAGTACGAGATTTCCAAGAGAATTTATGTTAAAGATATTTTTGGTAATAATTTTTTTTAGAACGAACATACCCATTATTCACCGAATGAGTTGGCTAACGGTTTTTTTTTTTTTTAAACTGCAATAAAGTCATTACGTCTTATAATCGATTCAGTTTTTATATATTTTCTTTATTTAATTAACTCCTAAAAACCGGTAATCGTATTCAATTTAACCCTTTTACCCGGTTAACGGATTATCCAACTTTCAAAAATTATATTTTTTACAAAGATTTAAAATTTTATTACAAATTTGGTCCAAATTTTATATTTTTGGCACATATTTTAAACTTATTACAAATTTGGTCTAAAATTTACCCTTTTGGCCCAAATTTTAAAATTTTTCTTGAACGTATCCTAACTTTAGTTGTTTTTACAATTTTTTTCTCAAAATTTTGTTTGGAATATGTTTTTTCTTTATAAAATCATATTTATACAAAAAAAACATATTTTCACATAAAAATTCTTATATTTTCTATATAAAAACTAAAAAAAAAACGTTTTTGTATATGAAATATCTATTAATAAAAATAGGTATTTATTAAGTACATAAATATATACAAATTCATTTTTATAAAAAAATGTATACAGACATGTATTTTACAAAAAAAAATGTATACAAACACCTATTTTATTATAAATACATGTATATGCAAACACATATTTATAAAAAAATATAGACAAACACCTATTTCATAGTAAACGTATGTGTGTGTGTGTGTGTATATATATATATATATATATATATATATATATATATATATATATATATATATATATATATATATATATATGCACACAGATAGGTGTATATCTATATATATATATATATATATTTTTTTTTATAAAATCGTGTTTGTATACGTTTCTTTTATAAAAACGTGTTTGAATAATTTTTTTACATAATACGTGTTTGTATACATTTTATATATAAATGTATTTAAATACAAATACATTTATTATAAAATAGGTGTTTATAAAAAATATATATAAATATGTTTTTACAAAAGAAGTGTATATAAACACTTGTTTTGGTGCATATAAATATGTTTTTATAAAAGAAATGTATACGTTTACTATGAAACTAGGCGAATGTCCGCGCGTTGCGAATGATATGAAAAAAACATTTTATATTAAAAATAACTAAATCATTGCTATTAACAATTAAATAATAATTCATAACAAATATAAAAATGATTTTTAATATTATCATTATGTTCAATTATATCATAAGAGATAAGGTTGGAACTTGAAGTTGTTGTGCATAGACAAAGTTATATGGTTAAAATAGAAAAAAAATATAAAATTTTAAAAATAAATAAATAATTATTGTTATCTATTAAATAATAATTTCCTATTAAATTAAAACGTTTATATTAAATCTTATCATTATATAGAACATACGATAATAGAGACATCTTTTTATCTATCTTAAATATTATCATTATGTACAACATATCATAATAGAGACATCTTTTTATCTTAAATAGTAATTAATTTTTTTGCGTCATAAATATTACTATAATTATGTAGAACATATGATAATAGTGACATATTTTATAAGGTTAAAACTTAAAATTGTATTACATTCAGAGTTGTAAAACTTGTCTAACACAACCAAATACTCGAGTTTGCCCAACTCAACCAAAAGACACTCGGATATTAATCAAACTCGATCCAAATCTAAAAAATCCAGTCCAAAATCATTTTCGAAATTCTGAAACTTAATTGGTCACTTGTCAACAAAGACAATCTCACCAAAAAATACCCTCAACGTCCTACAAAGGTAGACGCAAGGAAGATCTCATGGCTTAGTCCCTTTGAAATATTTCACAACTTTTCATATTTATAGAGGAAGAGACATTCTCTTGTTTAGTCTCACCATCGATGTGGGATGAAGACATTTTAATTGAACTCCTTTCTTTATTTGCCAATAATTTCATTTTGTTAAATAAAATATTAAATAATAAAAGTAAAATGTTATCCGGAAAATTTATTGTTCAATAGTTCTATTTTTCAGTAATCTCGTAATTTGCTATCCAAAAAAGTAAATTTTTATTGAATAACTTTTTGTTAAATCCTAAAATCATAAATTCAGTTAGGTACTTAATATAGAAAGTTTGTTTATATGTATTTTCATGATTCAAAAGGTCATTATAAAATGTATTCATTTATAAAATATAATCGGGTATATATTTCGTCCTTTTGAATCAAAGGATTTCTCAAACAATTATAATTTTATGTTTAGGTAGATTTTTTATATTTATATAACATTATGTAACTTATTTATAATATTATTAGAAACAATTATGCTTCCTTTATCAGTCCAAATTGATCAAACTCGGACCGATTCAACTCAATATACCAAACTACATAACGTTTTTTCTACTGAAACCCGGTATGTATATATTTTGTGTTTTTGAATCAAATTCATTTTTCAAACCATTATAATTTTATGTTTAGGTAACTTATTTATAATATTATTAGAAACAATTTGAAAAATCATGGGAGTTTCAAATGTATGTGGTGAAAGGAAAATACCTCCTTTATCGGTCCAAAATGATCAAACCCGGACCGATTCAACTCATTATACCCAACTACATAACTGTTTTTCAACTGAAACTCGGTTTGAACCTGAAAAAAATCATGTTCAAAACCATTTTCGGAATTATAAAACTTAACTGGACAGTTGCCAATAAAGGCAATCTCATCAAAGAATACCTTCAACATCCTAAAAAGGTAGGCATAAAGAAGTTCTCATGGTTTGTTCCCTTTGAAACATTTCACAACCTTTCCTATTTATAGAAGAGGAAACATTCTCTTGTTTACTCTCACCATCGATACGGGATGAAGACATTGTAATAAACCATATTTTCTTGTTTATAAAACATTATTTAACTTATTTAATAAAACAACCTTTCTCTTGTTTACCATTTCTTTATTGTTCAATAGTTCTTTTTTTTATAATCTCGTAAGTTGCTATCCAAAAAAGTAAGTTTTTATTGAATAACTTTTTGTTAAATTCTAAAATCATAAATTCAGTTAGGTACTTAATATAGAAAGTTTGTTTATATGTATTTTCATGATTCAAAAGTTTATTATAAAATGACTTCATTTATAAAATATAATCGAGTATATATTTCGTGTTTTTGAAATCAAAGTGATTTTCAAACAATTATAATTTTATGTTTAGATAGATGTTTTTTATATTTATATAACATTATGTAACTTATTTATAATATCATTGGAAACAATTTGAAAAATCATGGGAGTTTCAAATGTATGTGGTGAAAGGCAAATGCTTCATTTATCGGTCCAAATTGATCAAACTCGGACCGATTCAACTCAATATACCAAACTATATAACTTTTTTTCTAGTGAAACCCGGTTTGTATATATTTCGTGCTTTTGAATCAAAGTGATTTTTTCAAACAGTTATAATTTTAGGTTAGGTAGATTTTTTTTTATATTTATATAACATTATGTAACTTATTTATAATATTATTAGAAATAATTTGAAAAATCATAGGAGTTTCAAATGTATGTGGTGAAAGGAAAATGATTCCTTTATTGATCCAAATTGATCCAGCTCCGATTCAACTCAATATACACAACTACATAACTTTTTTTTCTACTGAAACACGGTTTGAACCTGAAAAAATCCGGTTCAAAAACATTTTTGGAGTTCTAAAACTTAACTGGACACTTTCCAATATAGAGAATCTCACCAAATAATACCCTCAAAATCCTACAAAGGTAGGCATAAAGAAGTTCTCATGGTTTGGTCCCTGTGAAACATTTCACAACATTTCCTATTTATAGAAGAGAAAACGTTCTCTTGTTTATTCTCACAATCGATGTGGGATGAAGACATTGTAATAAAACATCATTTCTTGTTTATAGAACATTATTTAACTTATTTATTATATTATTGTAAAAACTTGAAAAGTCATGGGGGTTTCAAATGAATGTGGTGAAAGGAAAAATGCTTCTTTTATAAGTATACTAAGTGAATGCCCGCGCGTTGCGCAGAAACACCTATATAGTTGAAATATTTATAAATATATGTTTTTTTAAATACAACAATAACGTTGTTGTTAAAATTGATATAATAACTCGTATACTAAATTGATATAATATATTGATTATTTTGATATATATGATAATATATATACATCTACTATAAGTGTTAATCTCAATCGTTTGAATGACTTCTACATGCGAGTTACTCATGAGTAAAATTAAATATAATATATGGCTTAATGTTATTTATAGTAGTTTTTATTGTTAATTAATTTTTTAAAATTTATTTGCTTAATGTTTTAATTTCTATCATTATAATTATTTAACACATCAAACATTGTTTTTTGATTTTAAAGGTAACAATATAATCATTTATATAGAGTTATTTTTAACTATTGTTATTGTAAGTTATTTTAAGCTATTTATTTGAAAACTTTTAACGATTATAAAAATATCTTTAGGCAATATTTTAGTTAAATTGAGATTACAATTTAGTTTTTTGCATTTAGCACTATAATTTATCACTTTTAACTATTCACAAAATATTCTTTAGGTTTTTAGGATTAAAATTCAGGTTTGATATTTATTTAACCTTATTAACCAACTTATGATCATTATGTAACATCCCGATTTCCCGATATCAGTTTAAAGCTCCAAGAGTCATGTTTCAAAGGCGACTTGACGAGTTGATAGGAAGACTCGTTGAGTAGAGACCAAATCAGTCGTGTGGGTTTTAGATCCTACTCGACGAGTAGGTGCTGGAAAGTGAAAACCCTAATTTTTAGGGTTTGCACCCTATTTAAAGGTCCTTAACTTTCCTCCTCGGCCTCCCTTGTCACCTTCACGTCAAGAGAAACCCTAATAGCTATCTAGCCTCCATTTTTGAGTGTGTGAGACAAAAAGAGAGTGCATTGGAGCATTTCTTGAGGAGTAAAGAGCTTGGAATAAGGAAGAGCTTATAGATCCACCCTTTCCAATGTTGTAGCATCAAGATTGAGGTATAAAGCTACCACCTTTACATTTCATTGCTTAGATCTCCCTTTTTGGTGAAAGAAATGGTCATTTCTAGGGCAAGGTGGGTCACATTAGGGTTTGAGCTTGTCACAAGGGCATAGTTTCAGATGTTCACTTCCCAAGGCCTTATGGACATAAAGACTCAAGCTTTATGAAGCTTTAGCCCTCCTCCATGTCCAAAACCTTCTCCAAATGCTAGTTATAAGTGTTTTAGCTTCATAGAACCTTGCATGCACGTAAAGTTAGCAACTTTATGTGATAACAACACCCTAGGAGCATAGATCTACTGTTTGGAGCTTTGGAGCAGCTTAAAATCGTATGAATGAGTGTTGTACTGAATGGGACTCGACAAGTTGCATGGTCAACTCGACGAGTCGGTTGAAGATGGCCTGTATTGGTTTTGCATGGACTCGGCGAGTCGGTAAGAAGACTCGACGAGTCAGTTAGGGTTCTTCCCGACTTTTGGACACGTATGGACTCAACGAGTTGGTGCGAAACTCGACGAGTTGACTCAGGGTTTTCGCGGTTTTCTAAGTTTTGGAGGAACTCGACGAGTCAGTAGTTGGACTCGACGAGTTGGGTCAACATGGACTGTTGACCTTGACTGTTGACTTGGACTTGACCAGGTTTGACCATGTTTGACTTTTGAGGGTATTGGGTAAATGGGTATTTATAGAAATGGATCATTGGTGGTTATAGGTATTGGTGGTTGGGACAGTATTTCGGGAGCGTGATTTCGTGGTTCGGTTCGGCATTGCAAGGTGAGTTATCCTCACTATACTCAAGGGTCTAAGGCACCAAGGCCGACCCTTTGGATTGTTATCCGGATATGTTATGCTAGTATGATCTGTTAGATCAGTATCCTGGTAGATAGGATGATATTATGTGGTACGTAGTATGATCTGTTAGATCGGTATCCTGGTAGATAGGATGGTATTATGTGTTATGTGGTATGATCTGTTAGAGCGGTTTGTGTGTCTATAGATTGTTATGTGATTATCTGTTATATGTGCACATGTTTGTTTGGCGGTTGAGGCTTATCTGCTTTGTGTGAAAGCCAATAGACCTGGGCATTACAACCTGTTGGTTGTGGGCCGTGAGTATTCCATCCCGATGATGATTGGACTCATAGTATGTGGGCATTCCAACCTGTTGGTTTTGGGCCTGGGGTATTCCATCCCGAGGATGATTGGACCCATAGTATGTTGGCATTCCAACCGGATGGTTGAGGGCCTGGGGTATTCCAACCCGATGGTTGACTGGACCCATAATATGTTGTTTATGATTATATGTGTATTGTTGTGCGTATGGGTATTTTGGGGGTAACTCACTAAGCCTTCGAGCTTACATTTATCGATTATTGTTTCAGGTGCAGCGGATGACCACGGGAAGGCGAAGGCGTGGCCGTACACATCCTTACATTTTATGATTTGGATTTCTAGGATACTCTGATATGAAACTATTTTGGAAACCTTTTTGTAATAACTCATAATTTTAAATGTTTGAAAAAGTTTTAAATTGGCTTGAATTTCAAGGATGTTACAAGTTGGTATCAGAGCCTTGGTTTGAGTGAATTGGAGGAACACTCGTGTGAATCCAGTCTCAAACTAAGGAAAATATTTTCAAAATGATTTTTAATTGGTTTTCAAAATAAGAAAAGGAGGATGCAGAGTGTACGATCAGCCGGAGCCAGTAAGTAGACCCCAAAATTCCATACAAGTTATTTGATATTATGTAAGATGTTAGAACAACATGCCAGTACTAAGATAGGGATCCTCAAGAATCGTATGATAGAATTGCCTGATCTTTGATTCCTTATCTTATGTAGAGTACCTCATTGATTGTTTGTGACTCTTTCATGTGTGAACTAACTATTGGGTGAATACTCTAAGTCACATGCTACATGGGTTAAATGGTCTTAGGGTACGAGATTTGGTCCTGCTGCGCAGCTCTTGTCTGAGTCCAACCTTTGTAGGATTAAATCTTTTAGTCTAAGAATGTTTAAGTCGTGCGGCATGTGATTGTATTCATGCAATAGTTAATTGGCACCAATGGAGGGTCGTGTGGAAGTTGAATGATGGACGGGTAGTTTGGATGAGTCCGCCGGTTATGAGATACTTAGCATTCCTCTAGGAGTGAGGATTGAACGCTCGCTATGCTTATGTACAGTTTTAGGGCATTGTGATGATACTTGAGACAAATATGGGTAGGTGTGGAAGGTAGTATGGGCCCGTACTACTGAAAGCACATGACCCATACGCGTAGCAAGGAAGTCACAACCCCTAGGGTTTAGTTGGGAGTTGGTTCCATGTTATTATATGGATTATCCGAGATCTCTCTGATGTATCATCAGAGTGGTGATTACGAGACGTCTTGAGACCAGATCCGGGTTAGGATCGGGAGCTAGCAGCCAGGATAGGCCAGTATTATCAGAGGATCGTGTCAGGGAGATTGTCCGGGGTCAGATTCCGGAGATGTTTGGGTCTAGCAAGACCGCCATGGTTGAGTAGTTCGATGAGCGCTATGCAGCCATTGCTGAGACCGCTGCCACAGCAGCTTCAATAGCTGTAACGACGGCAGGGAGATGAGCTAGTCGAGCTTTCCAGTACCGAGACTTGTTACTGGTACATATTATGATGAGCAGAGGGTTGTAGGATTCTGGGATTAGAGAGATGATATGTACTCATTATATTCCGCGGGTTGAGCGGGGGAGACTAGCGTAGGAGTTTCTGGATTTAAGGCTTCGGGGTTTGCTCGAGGCCAGAATGCGAGTCGCGGGGACTCCGGAAGGGAGTGATGATTATGTCCAGTTGGGGGTTTTGCAGCTAGAAGTATAATGGTTAATAGATGGATTGGGATGTTGTTTTTGTAGGGCAGGGATTGTGCCCTTTTCAGTTTTTCGAGCTCGAAGGAGTGAGCAGGCTTGTGGCCCCAGGATCAGGTTGTATTCCAACTCGAGGTCAGTTAGTCGCCGGGGTTGGCGACATTATTTCAGCGCTGGTGAGCGTAGGTGGGTTGATATGGCATGAGTATATTATGAGGTGTACGCGATTACCGTCCCTACCCATAGGAGCTAAGACCCGGTTCGCTTTGGATCTCTTGTATCAGGCGGTAAGGATTGATTGTGCGATCTATTTCACTTTTGGGATTGTAGACTATGTCTTGGGAGTAGTTGTAGCTCGGTTTAGGGCAGATGTTGCTTCAGCTACTGCAGTTCAGTTGTGGACGATTGAGCTGGTGAGTGAGTCGGGGTGCGAACCTTGAATGAAATGATTTCTAGAGCCCGAGAGCGGGAGACTTCTTTGGAGCATCTTGATAAAAAGGGTATTATGTGGGAGGTCTGCGGATAGAGTCCCACAGGATGGTTATTCAGCATTGTCAGGATTCCGTTGTTTTAGTAACCGTTATTGATTGGTGAATGAAAGCGCCAAAGGAAGTGGCTCGTTGCTGAGGTATCAGTTGGAGTATCTATCTTTGGTCTTCAAGATTTGGATGCGGGACCATTCAAGCATTAGGGATTGTCGGTTTCACTAGGATTCAGGAAGTGTTCATCTGGTTCTTAGACGTGTGTGATTATTTGGGATTGGCTAGTAATGGGGCACCAGTTGGTAAGAGTTGGTTGTTATCAGATCGATCGTTGGAAAGGGAGAAAGATTGGGAATTCTCCAATTTTCATGTATTGTGAATACTTAGTCGCATCTAAGTGGGGGGAAATCGTCCCGAGATTCGGAAGCGGGAGTGGTTTCGAAACTAGGATAAGTTTTGCATCCTTGCCAGGAAGAAAGGCAGCCCAAATGGCTGTTTGGTTCAAGGGTTGTGTGAGTTGGGAGTTCGGTAAAACTCCCCAGCATGTGTATCGCATCCTCTCGATGCTTGATAGCAGTATTTGGGGAAATCATTTTGGGGTTCTAGTCAGGAATTGAGCTCAGTTCGGGTGTTCGGTCGAGTGTGTGCTCGAATCTGAGGGTTTTTGGATTGATAGATTGAGGGTTTTGTTAGCTGTCAGGGCTCGACAGTACTTTCAGCACAGGTGTACGGGTCATTTAGCGTATGTGGTAGATACGCGGGTCATGGATCAGACCACGGTTTCCCGAGAGGGTGGGCGATGAACAAGAGGTCTAGAGTTAGGCCGAGATTATAGTCCACGGATTGGAGCAGGAGTTTGAAACCCTAAGTGGGGGAGAACTGGCTATATGGGAAAGGGCAACATGATGGGTTCAGGTTTATGCACAATAGACTTAGAGCGGTTCGGATGGACTGAAGGCCCGGTAAGGCGGTCCAGTCATGCTGAAGACTTGGTATGGGTTTTGTTAGTTATATGATCGGGTACTGAGTATATGTTATGCGTTGGAAATCAGTAGGTCTGTTTCCTGGTAGTGAGTAAGATGTCTAGTGATAATAACCCATGGAATCGTATGTTATGCGCTTTCTAGTTATCACCTATAGAAGGCTCTTAGGAGCTGTCGGTGGTTATGAAGGAGAGCTTGGAAACTCGGGAGTAGCAACTTGTTCTATAAGTGAATGGTGTAGGGTGAGGTTTCAGTACTGTGGCACTTGTCGGTGTTGTGAAGGACATGGATTAGGCCTCCTTGGGCAATGGAGGAGGTGAGTATCTCCAGGATGGAGTGTTGGGCAACTTAAGTGACGACAATGGTGTCGATAGGTTATCGGGAGCAATCCAGTCATGAGCTAAGGGCCGGAGAGGGCATACCAGACTCATGCTGTGGGCTCAGAAGCAATCCAGACCTATGCTAAGGACCATGTAAGGGTATTCCAGTCATAGGTTGTGGGTATAGAGATTGTGATGGTTATGTATCTTGCAGGAGCGCGTTCGGAAGGGATGTATTGTTGAGATTCGGGGGAGTTGTTCTCGGTTGCGACGAATCAGAGGATTGTGGATGAGACGCAAGGATAGATCCTTGGATCTCAAGATATGAGTAGACCTGATTTATGTTCATAGAGGTATTCCAATCTAGGGTATTCCATCATGAGGATAACCGGGCCCTATGATTGATTGGACCTGATATGTTTGGTATTCCAACCCGAGGGTTGACTGGGCCAAACATGTGTGTGATACGAGGGTATTCCATCCTAGGGATGACTGGACCCGTCGTAGGCATGCTTGGTATTCCAGCCCGAGGCTGATTGGACCAGGTATGAGAGTTCGTATTTGTTAGTTGGTTGTTCATGTGAGTCGTTTCGGGAGCTGAAGGATGCATTATCCTGTCAGCACATAAAGGGTTCGCTTCAGGACGAGGGAAAGTTGGGTTTCTGATACATCGAATCATCAAGATTATGGTCAGGTTAGCAAAGTGGCGGATAGATTAAGTCTTTTGGAGGAGCTTAGTCGGATTATAGAAAATTCCATCATTCGCAAGTTGCGAAAGTGCGTGTAGGACGTGAATGTTGTGGTATCATTGGGTGATACTCAAGTAGACGTATGCCGAAATTAAGTAGAAAGGTCGGGGGCCATCTTTGAAGGAAGGGTAAGAGTCCGATGCAGAAAAGAGATACCTTGGTAAAGGTACGGTAGCGATGATTGAAGGAATCTGAGTTGGCGTGGAAGCCGAAGGCTGCAATGCAAGGGCATAATCCGAATTTGTACACTGCAGCAGGCTTCGAGGACGAATCCTAGTTTAAGTGGGGGAGAGTTGTAACATCCCGATTTCCCGATATCAATTTAAAGCTCCAAGAGTCATGTTTCAAAGGCGACTCGACGAGTTGATAGGCAGACTCGTCGAGTAGAGACCAAATCAGCCGTGTGGGTTTTAGATCCTACTCGACGAGTTGGAGGACCCGACTCGATGAGTAGGTGTTGGAAAGTGAAAACCCTAATTTTTAGGGTTTGCACCCTATTTAAAGGTCCTTAACTTTCCTCCTCGGCCTCCCTTATCACCTTCACGTCCAGAGAAACCCTAATAGCTAGCTAGCCTCCATTTTTTAGTGTGTGAGACCAAAAGAGAGTGCATTGGAGCATTTCTTGAGGAGTAAAGAGCTTGGAACAAGGAAGAGCTTGTAGATCCAGCCTTTCCAGTGTTGTAGCATCAAGTTTGAGGTATAAAGCTACCACCTTTACATTTAATTTCTTAGATCTCCCTTTTTGGAAAAAGAAATGGTCATTTCTAGGGCAAGGTGGGGTCACATTCGGGTTTGAGCTTGTCACAATGGCATAGTTTCAGATCTTCACTTCCCAAGGCCTTATGGACATAAAGCCTCAAGCTTTATGAAGCTTTAGCCCTCCTCCATGTCCAAAACCTTCTCCTAATGCTAGTTATAAGTGTTTTAGCTTCATAGAACCTTGCATGCACGTAAAGTTAGCAACTTTATGTGATAACAACACCCTAGGAACATAGATATACTGTTTGGAGCTTTGGAGCAGCTTAAAATCGTCTGAATGAGTGTTGTACTGAATCGGACTCGACGAGTTGCATGGTCAACTCGACGAGTCGGTTGAAGATGGCATGTATTGGTTTTGCATGGACTTGGCGAGTCAGTTAGGGTTCTTCCCGACTTTTGGACACGCATAGACTAGACGAGTTGGTGCGAAACTCGGCGAGTTGACTCAGGGTTTTCGCGTTTTCTGAGTTTTGGAGGAACTCGACGAGTCAGTAGTTGGACTCGACGATTTGGGTCAACATGGACTGTTGACCTTGACTGTTGACTTGGACTTGACCAGGTTTGACCATGTTTGACTTTTGAGGGTATTGGGTAAATGGGTATTTATAGAAATGGATCATTGGTGGTTATAGGTATTGGTGGTTGGGACAGTATTTCGGGAGCGTGATTTCGTGGTTCGGTTCGGCATTGCAAGGTGAGTTATCCTCACTATACTCAAGGGTCTAAGGCACCAAGGCTGACCCTTTGGATTGTTATCCGGATATGTTATGCTAGTATGATCTGTTAGATCGGTATCCTGGTAGATAGGATGATATTATGTGGTACGTAGTATGATCTGTTATATTGGTATTCTGGCAGATAGGATGGTATTTTGTGTTATGTGGTATGATCTGTTAGAGCAGTTTGTTTGTCTATAGATTGTTATGTGATTATCTGTTATATGTGCACATGTTTGTTTGCCGGTTGAGGCTTATCTGCTTTGTGTGAAAGCCAATAGACCTGGGCATTCCAACCTGTTGGTTGTGGGCCGTGAGTATTCCATCCCGATGATGATTGGACTCATAGTATGTGGGCATTCCAACCTGTTGGTTGTGGGCCTGGGGTATTCCATCCCGAGGATGATTGGACCCATAGTATGTTGGCATTCCAACCGGATGGTTGAGGGCCTGGGGTATTCCAACCCGATGGTTGACTGGACCCATAATATGTTGTTTAAGGTTATATGTGTATTGTTGTGCGTATGGGTATTTTGGGGGTAACTCACTAAGCCTTCGAGCTTACATTTATCGATTATTGTTTCAGGTGCAACGGATGACCGCGGGAAGGCGAAGGTGTGACCATACACATCCTTACATTTTATGATTTGGATTTCTGGGATACTCTGATATGAAACTATTTTGGAAACCTTTTTGTAATAACTCATAAATTTAAATGTTTGAAAAAGTTTTAAATTGGCTTGAATTTCAAGGATGTTACAAGTTGGTATCAGAGCCTTGGTTTGAGTGAATTGGAGGAACACTCGTGTGAATCCAGTCTCAAACTAAGGAAAATATTTTCAAAATGATTTTTAAATGGTTTTCAAAATAATAAAAGGAGGATGCAGAGTGTACGATCAACCGGAGCTAGTAAGTAGACCCCAAAATACCATACAAGTTATTTGATATTATGTAAGATGTTAGAACAACATGCCAGTACTAAGATAGGGATCCTCAGGAATCGTATGATAGAATTGCCTGATCTTTGATACCACATCTTATGTAGAGTACTTCATTGATTGTTTGTGACTCTTTCGTGTGTGAACTAACTATTGGGTGAATACTCTAAGTCACATGCTACATGGGTTAAATGGTCTTAGGGTAAGAAATTTGGTCCTGCTGCGCAACTCTTGTCTGCGTCCAACCTTTGTAGGATTAAATCTTTTAGTCTAATAATGTTTAAGCCGTGCGGCATGTGATTGTATTCATGCAATAGTTAACTGGCACCAATGGAGGGTCGTGTGGCAGTTGAATGATGGACGGGTAGTTTGGATGAGTCCGCCAGTTATAAGATACTTAGCATTCCTCTAGGAGTGAGGATTGAGCGCTCGCTGAAACATCCCAAAAATACGGCCCAAAAATTTCATTTTTCAATCATAATAAAAATCATAAGCCTTTCAGTATCATAAGTAAAATCGTGGGTCATGTATCATAACATATCATAAAATCTGTCTCATATATAAATCTCATAACAAAATATCAGAGTGAAACTCCTAGGGTGTAAACTGTGGTGTGTGCCATGCGATCATCCTGAGCCCTTCCCTTTGCTAGTGGAAGTACCTGAAACCAAAACTGAAAACTGTAAGCACGAAGCTTAGTGAGTTCCCCCAAAATACCACATACCATACACATATATCATGCAACTAGGAGATACAGGCCCCTCCCACACTCTGCTATCTCTGAGATACGGGCCCCGCCCACACTCAGCTATTTCGAGATACGGGCCCCGCCCACACTCGGCTACTAAGAGATACGGGCCCCGCCCACACTCGACTACTAAGAGATACGGGCCCAGCCCACACTCCTTAACTGCGAGATACGGGCCCCGCCCACACTCCGACATTAATCCAACATACAAGTATCACATAGACAACAAGTATAGCTAATTCTAACAGTCAGACATATTTCCATATCCAAACTATACTACTAGATACGGGCCCCGCCCACACTCAGCTACTAACATTTCATACTACGGGTCGGCCTTGGTTCCTTAGACCCGTTCCTATTGAAAGGAAACTCACCTCGTATGGATGACTGCTGAAAAACTGGGTGAGGGATCCCTATCTGCTGCTCCGGCGACTCTCCGGCTATAATTTCATAACAACACTTAATCAAAAACTGATAATCACCCAAAACAAGCTAGAAATGAGAGTCTAGGGCATAGAATGGGTTCTTGGCTGAATAAAGATGGCAACTTTGAGCTTCTGGAGTTCAAGAGTGCCTAGATCTAAAGTCCTTACAGTCCCAAAAGCTCACTACCCGAAATTAGCTTGGAAAGGACCCAAAAGTGGCAACAAATAAGCTTTCATTAAGATCTAAGAGAAAATAAGCCAAGGTATAAACTTTATACCTTCAAGAGCTCTGAAATGAAAAAAAAACTCTGGATCTCCTGCCTCTTCTTGAATCACCAAATGATCTCTTCCTTCTCCTAACTTCAAATCACACAAAAATGGCAAGAAAGGATTTAAGACACTCAATGGTTTCTAGGGTTTCGAGAATGGACTGTGGAGGTGATGGAGGCTGGGGTGAAGACTCATAATGTTGCTTAAATAGGGTGCAAACCCTAATGATTAGGGTTTCCTCCTGATGGACCTACTCGCCGAGTCCATTTCTGACTCGTCGAGTAGTCCACTTAACCCCGCGGTCCAGCTCGCATCTACTCGACGAGTTAGGGCTACCAACTCGTCGAGTAGCTCTTATAAAATGAACATTTAGAGAATTACTTTTGTACCAGGAGTGGGGTGTTACAGTTCTCCCCTACTTGTCTTAGACTTCGTCCTCGAAGTCTGCTGAATCTGGAAACAACTACGGATAATGCTCCCTCATCTCCTCCTCGGGCTCCCATGTCCACTCTGAACCCTTCCGGTGCTGCCACTGCACATTCACTAACTCTACTCTCTTGTTCCTCAGCTCTTTCAGCTTATGATCTAAAATCGCCACTGGTCTCTCGATATAGTTCAGGCTATCGTCTACCTGAATGTCCTCCAGGGGTACTACTGCTGAATCATCCACTAAGCACTTCGGCAACTGAGAAACATAGAACGTGCTGTGGATCTGGCTGAGCTATGCTGGAAGATCTAACCGATAAGCAGCCGACCTACCCTGGACAAAACCCTAAACGGACCAATGAACCTAGGGCCCAGCTTGCCCTGCTTCCGAAATCTGATAACACCCTTCCAGGGTGACACTTTCAGGAGGACCATATCGCCCACCTGAAACTCCAAGTCCGGACACCGCTTGTCGGCGTAACTCCTTTGCCGACTCTGAGCAGTCTGTAGCCTGCTCCGGACTTGCTAAATTCGCTCCGTGGTCTTGAGTACTACCTCCGTACTCCCCATGACTCTCTGTTCGACCTCACCCCAATAGATTGGGGTCCTGCACTTCCTCCCGTAGAGCATCTCGAAGGGAGGTCGGTCTATACTGGAGTGGTAACTGTTTTTATACTAAAATTCCGCTAACGGAAGATACGTATCCCAACTGCCACCGAAGTCTAGCACACATGCTCGAAGCATGTCCTCGAGAGTCTGAATCGTCCTCTCGCTCTGTCCGTCTGTCTGAGGGTGGAAAGCGGTGCTTAAATGGAGACGAGTACCCATCTCGTCGTGAAACCGCTTCCAAAATCTGGAAGTAAACCCAACATCTCGGTCTGACACCACTGATACAGGTACTCCATGACGTGCCACTACCTCTCGCACATAAATCTCGGCCAACTTCTCGGCCGAGATGCTCTCCTGGATCGGTATAAAATGGGCGCTCTTCGTCAACCGATCCATGATGACCCATATCGAATCAACCCCACGTGCGGTCCTGGGAAGCTTAGTAATGAAGTCCATAGTGATATCCTCCCATTTCCACACAGGAATGTCTAACGGTTGCATCTTACTGTGGGGCCTCTGGTGCTCTGCCTTGACCTTCCTGCAGGTCAGGCATCTCTCCACATACCAAGCTACGTCCCGCTTCATGCAGGGCCACCAGTAATCGGGTCGAAGATCTCTGTACATCTTCGTCGCCCCTGGATGGATGGAGAACTGAGACTTGTGAGCCTCATCCATCAACACCTGTCGTACTCCGCCCCACTATCCTCTCGCACTTCTGACGCTCCTTCTTCAGGCCCTCAACCTGCGCCTCCCTAATCTGCTCCAGCAGTGGAGTGATCACTGTCATTCTCAGATAGATATCTCGGATCGGAGTCGCCACCGCCTTGCGGCTCAGGGCGTCGGCCACTACGTTGGCCTTGCCCGGGTGATAAAGGATCTCACAGTCGTAATCCTTTACCACGTCTAACCACCGACGCTGCCTCATGTTTAGATTCGGCTGGTCCATGAGGTACCTCAAACTCTTGTGGTCCGTGTAGATAGTACACCGGACACCATAGAGGTAATGCCGCCAAATCTTGAGGGCGAACACCACCGCCCCTAACTCCAAATTATGCGTCGGGTAGTTAGCCTCGTGAGGCTTCAACTGTCTCGAGGCATAAGCTATCACATGCCCCCGCTGCATCAACACTGCTCCCATACCTGTGATCGAAGCGTCACAGTAGACTACAAAGTCATCTACTCCCTCTGGCAGGGTAAGAATCGGCGCCTCGCACAATCGCTACCTGAGCGTCTCAAAGGCTGCCTGCTGCTCAGGACCCCAGCGAAACACCACCGACTTCTTGGTCAGCCGGGTCAGCAGAACTTCTATCTTGGAGAAATCCTGGATAAACCTCCTGTAGTACCCTGCCAAACCCAGGAAGCTCTGAATCTCAGATGGAGACCTCGGGACCTCCCACTGCATCACGGCCTCGATCTTGGCCGAATCTACTAATATACCCTTCTGGTTGACAAGGTGCCCAAGAAACTGCACCTTGCGCAACCAGAACTCACACTTGGAGAACTTTGCGAAAAGCCTCTCCCTCCTCAAGGTCTCTAGCACCTCCCTCAGGTGTTCCTCGTGCTGCTCCTCTGTCTTGGAATAGACCAAGATGTCATCAATGAATACTATCAGAGACCGATCTAGCATCGGCCTACACACGCGGTTCATGAGGTCCAAGAACGCGGCTGGAGCATTGGTGAGCCCAAACGGCATCGCCACAAACTCATAATGACCATAGCGGGTCCTAAAAGCGGTCTTCTGCACATCATCATCTCTGACCCGCATCTGGTGATATACGGACCGTAGATCAATCTTGGAAAACCAAGATGCTCCCTGAAGCTGGTCGAACAAATCATCTATCCTCGGGAGTGGGTAACGGTTCTTCACCGTCACCTTATTCAGCTCCCGATAATCAATGCACATACGGTGCGACCCGTCCTTCTTCTTCACCAACAGGATCGGGGCTCCCCATGGTGAACTACTTGGCCTGATAAAACCCTTGTCTAGCAGCTCTTGCAGCTGCGTAGACAATTCCTGCATCTCGGGAGGAGCCAACCGATACGGTGCCTTGGCTATCGGAGCCGCACCAGGAACCAGGTCAATCCGAAACTCAACCTGTCTCCCAGGAGGTATCCCAGGCAAATCCTCCGGGAATACATTCGGGTACTCTCGTACCACCGGTACATCATCAACCGTCGCCTTACCCTTATCCCGGGTATCCATAACATAGGCGACGTACCCTGCGCAACCCTGCTGGAAATAGCGCCTCGCTCTCGCTGCTGAATAAAGAATTGGTCCACGCTGTGGCCTCTCGCCCTGAATCACTAACTCTCCCCTACTAGGAGTGCGAATCCTCACCAACTGTAGCTCACAATCAATCACTGCTCCATTGGAACTCAGCCAATCCATACCTACTATAACCTTGTTCCCTCGCAGGGGAATAGGAACCAAATCTACTGGGAACTGCTCATCAAATAACCGCAGTGTACATCCTCTGTGAACTCTCGCGACCCTGACAGTCCTGTCGTCTGCTATCTCCACGTCGAGTGGGCAATCCAGCTCCCCCGGAGCTCTGCTAAATCGCTTGCTAAGTGCAAGCGACACAAATGATCGGGTAGCCCCCGAATCAAAAAGTACCATAGCTGAAATGCCGTTCACTAGGAACGACCCTATGCACATATACATAACATAAGCAATAATCAAATAAAATGATAATAAGAAGATGGAGAAGATACATATCAGTAACCACATCTGGAATCGCTCACTCCTCCTCTGTTGACAACTGGAAGGCTCTGCTCTTCGCCACTGGCGCCTCAGCCCGGCCCTGGCAGCCGTTTGTAATCCTCATAGTAGCAGGAGCGGGTGCTACCACCTTTCCTGCTGATACTAGACTCGGACACTGAGACTTCTTGTGTCCCCTCTGATTGCAATGGAAGCAAATCAGATCAGATGTTTTGGTGGTAGTAATGGTAGAAGTAGCGGTACAATCTCTACTCACATGCCCAGTTCGAACGCATTTGAAGCAGCCCGAACTCCCCGCCCTGCACGTCCCCTCGTGCGACCTACCACACTTGTCGCAGCGGCCTCGGCCCTGCTGGCCCTTCCCTCGGGAATCTATCTTGGGCTTCTTGCCCGAGCCCTCCATGCCAGATACCGACTCTGGATTTCTCTTCCTCTCCATCTCTAGATCTATCTCCCTCTCACGAGCCCTCACAATCACGTCCTCCAGCATCTTGCAGCTGGAGCGGCTCACAAACTGACGTATATCACTCTGCAACATCTCATGATATCGGGCCTTCTTCATCTCCTCGTCCGCCACATACTGCGGAACAAGAAGGGCCCTCTCCCAGAACTTGGCGGTAATCTCCACCACAGTCTCCGTCGTCTGCTAGAGGTCCTGGAACTCCCTAGCAAGCTGTTGCACCTCAATGACAGGTGCGAACTCGGCCCCGAACCTGGTCATGAAATCACCCCAGGTCATCGCATCCAATACCGCGTCATCACCCACGGTCTGTCCGACCTCCTCCCACCAATCTCTCGCCCTGTCCTTCAGAAGGCAGGACGCTAATCTGACCTTGTCCCCCTCGGGACATCTGCTAGTGCGGAACGCGTTGGCGACATCCGCCAACCACCTAGTACTGGCAATGGGGTCCCGACCCCCGTGATAATCGGGAGCCCCACATGCTCTGAACTCCCTGAAGGTGAGCGTGCACGGCCCCATCATGGCCGCCACCTCAGTGCGAAACGCGCTCATCTTCTCATCCAGAAGCTCTAGAATACCCTCCTTGACCGTACCGAAGATCACAGGAGTCTGCTCGAGAATAACGCGAGTAACCTCTGAGGAGAGGAACTCCCTGGTCTGCTCATCTAGCAGCCCAGCTCCAGAGCCCGAGCCTGATCCCTCCCTGGTACCTGAACTGCCGACTGCTGGTCTGGGTCGTAAAACCACCATTCTGAAAATACATCATAACAGACATCAGAATACTAACATAACTGGAGGGATCACATACACTACAAGTTCCCTGGTCTCATCACAGCCTTCCTTGATTCGAGTACGGATCCTCTGCTTTCAGTAGTACGGGCCCATACTACCTTCCACATCTATCCGTACTTTCCTCAAGAACTGCCTCGACTCCACCAAGTCCCTTCTACTACTACTACTGCTGATCCCATACTAAACTCTTCCTAGGCTTGCCCTAGGGTAATCACCAATCCACTCTCCGCCATCAGCTGCATAAGAAGTCCCTGCTTTCTTTTTCTAACTAGCTCGCGAATACTATTACATATTACTCAGACTAGATAATTCTTCGAATGAGAGATCCTACTCTACAACGGTTGGACTCAGACAAGAGCTGCGAAATAGAGCTAGACTTAACCTTCTGAAATTATTTAGTCCTTGCAATATGCAACGTAACATATTCGTTTACTACTTAGGAAAAGATAACTAAGACTCCTAAAAGCACAAAGCAAGCAGCATTCGAGCATCGAGTACACATAATCAAGCATCTACTACTCTGGCTATCATATTGACTAATCTGTACTAGCATGCAGTTCTCATAAAGCTGAACACATATAACAGGAACATAAGGCATCCTTCCTAGATCCTTAGTCCTAATCTAGCATGCTATTCTAATCAAGCTGATAATCATAACATAGCATAAACTTGTATGGGTAATTTGGGAGTACTTACTTGTGCTCGGTTGATTGCATGCACCACACCCCTTTCTCTTTTCAAAATTCTCTTCTCAAAAATTTTCTTTTTGCTTTTTCTAAAACTCTTTTCTTTTACAAAAATTGATTTTCCATTTTGAAAATTTCTCTATCAATTCCTTAGTTTGAGTTCAGACACACCCGAAAGTGCGCCCGAATCCCTCAAACCAAGGCTCTGATACCAACTTGAAACATCCCAAAAATACGGCCCAAAAATTTCATTTTTCAATCATAATAAAAATCATAAGCCTTTCAGTATCATAAGTAAAATCGTGGGTCATGTATCATAACATATCATAAAATCTGTCTCATATATAAATCTCATAACAAAATATCATAGTGAAACTCCAAGGGTGTAAACTGTGGTGTGTGCCATGCGATCATCCCGAGCCCTTCCCTTTGCTAGTGGAAGTACCCGAAACCAAAACTGAAAACTGTATGCACGAAGCTTAGTGAGTTCCCCCAAAATACCACATACCATACACATATATCATGCAACGAGGAGATACGGGTCCCGCCCACACTCTGCTATCTCTGAGATACGGGCCCCGCCCACACTCAGCTATTTTGAGATACGGGCCCCGCCCACACTCGGCTACTAAGAGATACGGGCCCCGCCCACACTCGGCTACTAAGAGATATGGGCCCCGTCCACACTCGGCTACTAAGAGATACGGGCCCCGCCCACACTCCTCTACTGCGAGATACGGGCCCCGCCCACACTCCGACATTAATCCAACATACAAGTATCACACAAACAACAAGTATAGCTAATTCTAGCAGTCATACATATTTCCATATCCAAACTATACTACGAGATACGGGCCCCGCCCACACTCAGCTACTAACATTTCATACTACGGGGCGGCCTTGGTGCTTTAGACCCGTTCCTACTGAAAGAAAACTCACCTCGTATGGATGACTGCTAAAAACCTGGGTGAGGGATCCCTATCTGCTGCTCCGGCGACTCTCCGGCTATAATTCCATAACAACACTTAATCAAAAACTGATAATCCCTCTTGGGGTAAAATGACCATTTTGCCCTCTAAGTCAAAGTCAACGCCAAGGTCAAAGTCAACTCTCAGTCAACCCAACTCTCCGAGTCCCTCTACCGACTCATCGAGTTCAAACGGTCATAACATCGGGACATCTCGATTCTACTCGTCGAGTCTCTCCTTGGACTCGTCGAGTTCTTTTGTTTCCGAGTCTCACTCATTTCTAACTCGCTGAGCCATCTCCTTAACTCAGTGGTTTCACTCATAATCAAAGAAGGGTTTGGGGACATCAATCCGACTCGTCGACTCCCAAGAACAACTCAGCGAGTCCATTGCATGCTCAGATTATACAGTTGATCCTAAGTGATTCCACTGCCTCTAATTCATAGATCTCGACTCCTTAGGCTAGAATAACACGTAAAGTTGCTAACTTTACGTGCATGCATGATGCTATGAAGCTAAATCACCCAAAACAAGCTAGAAATGAGAGTCTAGGGCATAGAATGGGTTCTTGGCTGAATAAAGATGGCATCTTTGAGCTTCTGGAGCTCAAGAGTGCCTAGATATAAAGTCCTTACAGTCCCAAAAGCTCACTACCCAAAATTAGCTTGGAAAAGACCCAAAAGTGGCAACAAACAAGCTTTCATGAAGATCTAAGAGAAAATAAGCCAAGGTATAAACTTTATACCTTCAAGAGCTCTGAAATGCAACAAAAACTCTGGATCTCCTGCCTCTTCTTGAATCACCAAATGATCTCTTCCTTCTCCTAACTTCAAATCACACAAAAATGGCAAGAAAGGCTTTAAGACACTCAATGGTTGCTAGGGTTTCGAGAATGGACTGTGGAGGTGATGGAGGCTGGGGTGAAGACTCATAATGTTGCTTAAATAGGGTGCAAACCCTAAGGATTAGGGTTTCCTCCTGATGGACCTACTCGCCGAGTCCATTTCAGACTCGTCGAGTAGTCCACTTAACCCCGCGGTCCAGCTCGCATCTACTCGACGAGTTAGGGCTAGCAACTCGTCGAGTAGCTCTTATAAAATGAACATTTAGAGAATTACTTTCGTACCAGGAATGGGGCGTTACACTCGCTGTGCTTATGTACAGTTTTAGGGCGTTGTGATGATACTTGAGAAAAATATAGGTAGGTGTGGAAGGTAGTATGGGCCCGTACTACTGAAAACACATGACCCATACGCGTAGCAAGGAAGTCACAACCCCTAGGGTTTAGTTGGGAGTTGGTTCCCTGTTATTATATGGATTATCCGAGATCTCTCTGATGTATCATCAGACTGGTGGTTACGAGACGTCTTGAGACCAGATCCGGGTTAGGATCGGGAGCTAGCAGCCAGGATAGGCCAGTATTATCAGAGGATCGTGTCAGGGAGATTGTCCGGGGTCAGATTCCGGAGATGTTTGGGTCTAGCAAGACCGCCATGGTTGAGTAGTTCGATGAGCGCTATGCAGCCATTGTTGAGACGGCTGCCACAACAGCTTTAATAGCTGTAACGACGGCAGGAAGAGGAGCTGGTCGAGCTTTCCAGTACCAAGACTTGTTACTGGTACATATTATGATGAGTAGAGGGTTGCAGTTATCTGGGATTAGGGAGATGATCTGTACTCGTTATATTCTGCGGGTTGAGCGGGGGGAGACTAGCGCAGGAGTTTCTGGATTTAAGGCTTCGGGGTTTGCTCGAGGCCGGAATGCGAGTCGCGGGGACTCCGGAAGGGAGTGATGATTATGTCCAGTTGGGGGTTTTGCTGCTAGAAGTATAATGGTTAATTGATGGATTGGGATGTTGTTTTCTAGGGCAGGGATTGTGCCCTTTCAGTTTTTCGAGCTCGAAGGAGTGAGCAGGCTTATGGCCCCAGGATCAGGTTGTATTCCAACTCGGGGTCAGTTAGTCGTCGGGGTTGGCGACATTATTTCAGCGCTGGTGAGCGCAGGTGGGTCGATATGGCATGAGTATCTTGTGAGGTGTACGCGATTACCGTCCCTAACCATAGGAGCTAAGACCTGATTCGCTTTGGATCTCTTGTATCGGGCGGTAAGGATAGATTGTGCGATCTATTGCACTTTTGGGATTGTAGACTGTGACAACCCGGAACTTCTATCTTGTACATCTAGTCAATTCAATCAATGATAAACTCGTCAATGTTATCTTTTAGCATTGTTTAAGGGTTCATTTAAGTGTTCTAAGCTTGATTACAACCAAGCTTGAGCCTAGGGATGAGTTGTCAAAGTCGTAAAGTAGCAAACCGGGCCATACACTCCTTTCGGAGGAGTGTGCGGCCGTACCCATGGGTGTATGGCCGTACACCCCCCTCATGGCCGCACACTCAAGGTGGTGGGTCACCCACCCCTATATATATGGGTAGACCTCCTTCTTTCATTCCTTGCTTCCCTTGGCTGCACACTACTCCCTTTCTCTCAAGCTTACTCAACCGTGAACCCTCCAAGGCTTCAAAAACGTGAATATTCCATCCTCTAGCTTGGCATACTTGAAAGACCTCTTGATCTAAGCCTTGATTCATCAAGTTTCATCATGATCTTCATCCTTTGAAGGAGTACGACCGCACACCTTCATAAGGTTGGCCGTACACCCCTTAAAGGCTCTCCAAAGTGAGAGTTTGGCCCCTATCTTCTAGTTGGACATGATCCTAGCCTTGATGCACCTTAAAGTCGACAACTTTAGCATGAACTTGAAGGGTGTACGGCCGCACACCCCTTGTACGGCCGCACACACCTCTTAGGGCCGTAATCCCACTTTGATGTTCATTATAGGCCTCAAACTTGCATTACAACTAAGCATGGGACCTAGAAGACTCCTTGGATGCTAGTTAGAACCTTGGAAACACCTCAAAAGCACACCTCTTCATGAGTGTACGGCCATACAATCATGGGCCGCACACCCATGGCCGTACACCTCCGTCACTCAGTCACACATGATTTTAGCACTTAGTTCAAGTGCTTCCAAGACCCTAGAGTGGTTTCCTATCATGTCTAGTAGTGAAATACCCTAATTTGACTCCTATATGTGCTATTACATGTTAAATAGGATCCAATTGTGTTCGAGGCTTCACGAGACACTCGACATCTCATATCGATCTTTCGTACAAACCACTCACTCAAGGTGAGTTCATACCCCTACATTTTCCGAGTTTTTAATGTTTTCAGGGGGGAATACAAGCCAAACACAAATGTTTTCATGAAATTTATACAAAAAGGATTTCAATAAACTTAAAACGGATTCAATCGAGACAAACATACAGTTTCTATACTTTTATAAAATATTTAGATATTTTATCCCTTCTGTATTATGCTGAGCATAAGGGACGTTTTCAACTTACAAGCTTAACCACATGGTTTTCAGATCAATACATGATTTTTCATATACATACACACAAACTATAATAGGTATAGTTTGGGAATTCATACAAGGTTATACATATACATACAAACAAACTATAATAGGTATAGTTTGGGAATTCATACAAGGGTTATACTTATACAAACACACAAATTATATTAGGTATAGTTTGGGAATTCATACAAGGTTATACATATACATACACACAAACTATATTAAGTATAGTTTGGGTATACATACAAGGTTATACATATACAAACACACAAACTATATTAGGTATAGTTTGGAAATTCATACAACAGTTTACAAACTTTTCGGTTATTCATAAAAAGGGTTTTCTGTACTATACTTGTAAAGTCGTTAATCTAATTGGAGACACGTCCTTGGGCGCTTACAAACTTAACTGTGACATCCCCAAAATCACAGCCAGAAAAGACCGGTTTCATTTATGCTTTTAAATAAAATCAGAGTAATCCTTTGATTAAAAGAGTTGCGGAATTTGTTCCCAAAACAAAATATGATAAGAATTTATCAAAGCATTTCATAAGGAAATGTATTTTTCATTATATAACAAAATCTCGGGATGTCATGTTCCGATACACACCAAAAGCATAAACAATACAAAATAGACCTTGAAACAATTACATATAACAACAGGTCTATAATCCAAAAATATCTTGACAATGTCATCCAACTTATGCCCTTGCGCCACTACCTGTAATACAAAGAAACTGGGAGCCTGGTGAGTATATAGGGTTTTCAACCCACAATAAATAATTATATTTAATTTCACCAACCAACAATAACCCGATTACCCATTCCCGTTATCCTCACTTTATGTCCCTAAAACAACAACTATTACAAGGGACCTAATCTAGGATTTTCATCGGGACGGACATTACTGCAAAGGGGCTTCCTTAGCAATAGATGTCCTAAAGGCAACCATGAGGGGGATAGAGTACACCGGTGAACATATCGTTCACAACACCTACAGGTTATGAGCCTGCTAGTGTTCCACTGGACCGTCTAGAAAGAGTCCGTGGTCGTCATCCATACTCCGCTAGATGACTAGATCAACAACAACATCGAGGCCTCTCATCATTTTATTTCTTCACACACCAACTGTCTACCCATGTTCTACCCAACATATCAGTAGATAAAATATATACATTTATATACAGCTTAAAGCCTGTACAAAACATTCATTCAACAAATAGTTCAAATAAACAAATAATATATAAACATGTAGCACGTATTTTATAAAGAATACTTCATATCTATGTGTTAGAAGAAACCGAATATACACTCACTTGATAAGACAATGATCAGACAGCACCTCGTCTCTTAAAATAAACTTTTCCGATAAAACCGGGATGTTTTTCTTGAAAACCGGGCTTCTCGCGGACAGAGTTTCGGCTCGGAAACTTTACTTCTCGGGATCTTCGGGGCTTCGGAACTTGTTTCGGGGCTCGGGAATAATATCGGGGCTTCGGGATAATTCTGGCATGAAAAACGAGATAAAACGAGAGAGAGAGAGAGAGAAGAGAAAAAGAGCAAAAAGATCGGCTGCCCTCGCATCCTTTATATAGGGGCAGAAGCCTCGCATTACGCTGGGCGTAATGCTCAGTACGCGGGGCGTACGCTTCGGAAATCGTCACTGCATGCGTCATCGGAGCACTCGAGTGCGAGGCGGGTCATGCTTCGGTGTACGCTGGGCGTAGTTCGGATCAGATCAATGACTCCTTCGGATATTATCCGAAATTCTTAATTAAATATATATTTTAATTATTTATAAAACTTCCGAAATTCATATCTTCCTCATACGAACTCTGTTTTCGACGTTCTTTATATCCACGCGTAGGTGAGACTACGCTCTACAACTTTCATTTAGACTCCGTTGGCTAATTTTGACTTTATTCTTATTATATTATTTTTAGTAGGCCGGGACAGGAAAACTTCGTTATAAAATCATAACTTCTTCATCTGACGTCCGTTTTCGTCTGTCTTTTCACCGTTGCACTACTAATGATGAGATCTTCGATTCTCGTTTAGATTGTTTTGGCTAAAAATCACTCGATCTCAAAATCGAACTTCGGGCTGCATACTGCTAAGTCGAAACTTAGAAAAATCATAACTTCCTCATACGAAGTCAGATTTAGACGTTCTTTTTATGCACGCTCTCGGTTTAACGTATTCTATGACTTTCGTTTAGATCACTAAGGCTAAAAGTCACTCTAACTTAAATTCGTATTTTACGTCCTTCAGCGTCGTGCCGGTTCTGTCGCGAAATTTCAACATGTCATAACTTCTTCGTTATAACTCGGATTTCAACGTTCTTTATATATTCGGAAACCTCGTTTCAACTACTACTACATTATCCATAGATATCGGCTTTATCTAACATTTCATTTTGACGCTTATTTTTATTCTTAATTAAATTAAGACACACAATTAAGCACAAAACACATAATACTCAAATAACACATTCTTATTATTTCAAAATGAGTTACAAAGGTTAACCTAGACTATTACAACAACATTAATGCTTAGCCCAGAAACACGGGCGTTACAACTCTCCCCACCTTAGAATGATTCCGTCCCCAGAATCACTCATCAACAAACAAATGCGGATAGCGACTCATCATGTCACTCTCCGTTTCCCAGGTGAGATTTGGCCCATTCGCATGTTTCCAACGGACAAGCACTAATTCGACCATCTTACGTCGTAACTTCTTAGTCTTTCGGTCAACGATTGCCTCCGGTTCTTCAATTAATCTTTTGTTCTCATTTATTCTCAACTCCGAAAGTGGAATCATGTCGGGAACTTTTCCCGTGAACTTCCTCAAATAACACACATGAAAAGTGTTATGAATTCCACTCAGTTCTTCTGGTAGTTCGAGCTTGTATGCTTGATTCCCAATCCTCTGAAGAACTTTAAACGGTCCAATAAACCTTGGACTTAACTTTCCCCTTTTTCCAAACCTTATAAGTCCCTTCCATGGCGAGACTTTAAGCAAAACCGAATCTCCAACTTCAAAGGTCATCGGTCTTCTTTTCTTGTCAGCATAGCTCTTTTGACGATCCTGAGCTGCTAACATTCTTTCCTTAATTATTTTCAACTTTTCAGCAGTTTGATGGGCTATCTCCGGCCCCATAAACTGCTTTTCCCCAGCCTCAAGCCAACAACATGGCATACGACACTTTTGTCCGTACAAAGCTTGATAAGGTTCCATCTTAATGCTCGAGTGGAAACTATTATTGTAGGAAAATTCTACCAAAGGTAAATGTTCGTCCCAATTACCTTGGAATTCCAGGGTACATGCTCTCAGCATATCTTCAAGTGTTTGTATTGTTCTCTCGCTCTGACCATCAGTCTGTGGATGGTAAGTTGTACTCAAACACAACTTGGTACCCAACTCCTCTTGTAGACTTCTCCAAAATCTTGAGGTGAAACGACTGTCACGATCTGATACAATCGTTAACGGAACACCGTGAAGCCTCACAATTTCCTTCACGTAAGAATTCGTGAGCTTATCCATGGACCATTTTTTATTGGCTGCTCTGAAATGCGCACTCTTAGTGAAGCGATCAACGACTACCCAAATCATGTCGTGACCATTCTGGAGTTTTATGCTAATACTCTTTCAAAACTGCTTGTATTCTCAGGAAATCAGTAGACAGGTACCTTCTGGAGTTTTGAGAAGTCGGAGCAGTTAAAGTCTTGCCTTTATATTTTACTTACACTTTTGATGTATTCAAACAAGACTTAAACAGATGTAATCTTTTTCATATATGTATTCAATGTAATGGTTGTGTTTACTATGATTGCTATGATACAACTGTTGTGATACTACACATGACGTCCTCCACCCCCGAACGTTTCCGCTGTTCCGGTTTAGGGGTGTGACAGATTGGTATCAGAGCTCTTGTTTATAGTGAACTAAGTGTACCGAACCTTACATGGTATACAACTATAAACACTAAGGGGCTGAAGTACTCTGAACTAAAAGTATACTTTTAAAAATATAAGTATTTTATAAGAAGTATACAAGTATACATACATAACAGAACCAGAGTCATTGGTATAACAAAACAAAAGTATTGGGATGTTGAACACTGCGGTTAAACCTGGGTAGTTATGTAATCATGTCTAGGGTCAATATAGCCTGATCAACTATATTTATTCGAGACATGACCAACATGTGCTTGGGAGTGACTATGGTGTTGCAGCAAGCCTAAAACTTACCAAGTATACATACATCAGATATCGATAGAACAAAAACATACAACTTAAAATACTATAGGAGTATTTTAGCTAGAGCCGAATACAGTATAGATATCCATTCCAAGTGTTGCTACATATTTCTTCTTAGCGATAGTTACTTGCATTAGTAACCCTTCTCTAGATATCGCTTCGTAGAAACACTTTAACTTTCAGGATGAGATATATCTTGTTTCATATATCTTGATTTAAAGTTAAGGGACTTATCATCCTCTTCTTCCTGATTGTTCTAGAACAAGATGCCTCCCCGAAGAAGACCCATTAAAAGGAACAACAACACTCCGCCACCACCGCCTCCTCAGTTCGATCCTGTTATGTTTCAGGCAGCAGTTACAGCCGCCGTAACTGCAACAATGGCACAAGTGAATGTTGGTGGATCCGGAAGTGGTACTCATTCTCAGAACCTTGGTGATCAGGGACATAAAAAGGATTGTTCCTACAAAGACTTAATGAACGCAAAACCCAAACCCTTCGAGGGAAATGGAGGTGTTATTGCCCTGACTCGATGGTTCGAGAAGATCAAATCCATCTTCGAAATTTGCGTCTGTTCCGAAGCAAACAAGGTGAAGTTCGCCGCCTGCACCTTCACCGATAGGGCATTGACCTGGTGGAATGGTCAAGTCAAATCCCTAACCTTGTCAGTGGCTAATGCCATGGGTTGGGAAAGACTAAAGGAACTGATGCTCGCCGAATACTGCCCAAAAGGTGAGGTGAAAAAGTTGGAGCACGAACTCTGGAACCTGAAGATGAAGGGTTCCGACATTGCTGCCTACACAGCTAGATTCTGCGATCTGACTCTCCTCTGTCCGGGAATGGTCACCCCGGAAAGCAAGAAAATTGAAAGGTACATTTGGGGACTGACGCCCCCAACACAAGGGAATGTCTTGGCTGTTAAGCCCACTACTTTTGACAGCGCCAAGTACCTGGCGCAGACTCTGATAGATCACAGGGTCGATCTTGATGAGGTGACAGCCGTTCCTGAGCCACAAAAGAAGAGTGGTGGGAAGAAGAGAAGGTTCTGGAACAAACGAAAGGGCCAGTCTTCGCAGGAGCCCTCCAAGAAACAACAGACAGTGGCAGTCTACGCTGCCACTACTCCTGCTGCAGTTCCCGCTACTCCAACAACCCCCAGCCGCTATGCTGGAACCCTACCTCTGTGCAACAAGTGTAACTTTCATCATCACGGACCCTGCCGTGATATGCAATGCAACAGCTGTGGAAAGAAAAGACACACAACTCGGTTCTGCAAAGCACCAGTCCAACCAACCAATCAGACTCCTGGAGCGGGTGCTGGTCAAGCATGTTATGGCTGTGGAGAGGTTGGGCACTTCAAGAGAAACTACCCCAAGGCAGCAACAACTGGAAACACAGGTAGGGTATTAACTATGGGCCAGGAGGAAGCCGTCGCTGATCCTACCGTTGTTACGGGTACGTTCCTACTTGACAACTCTTATGCATGCATTCTTTTCGATTCTGGTGCGGAGAGGAGTTTTGTTAGTAATGCATTCAAACATCTACTCAAATGTAAATCCCAACCTTTAACTGAAACATTTACCGTCGAGATGACTAACGGAAAGAAAGAGAGAACCAACGACATACTCATAGGCTGTACTCTTACCCTGAACGATCACTCCTTTCCCATCGATCTCATGCCAGTGTCCATAAAGAGCTTCGATGTCATAATCGGCATGGATTGGTTGAGCCCCAATCGTGCAGATATCCTTTGCTTCGAGAAAGCTATCTGTCTCAACCTTCCCTCTGGCGAAGCCCTCACTATTTACGGTGATAAACTCAGTTCGAACCTTCGTATCATTTCATGCATCAAAGCCCAGAAGTATCTGCGGAAGGAATGCCATGCATTCCTAGCTCATGTTGTTGACGAAACGCAAAAAGTTAAAGACCTCGAGCGCATCCCCGAAGTCTGCAACTTTCCTGATGTCTTCCCCGAAGATCTTCCAGGGATTCCTCCCGAATGCCAAGTCGAGTTTCGTATTGACTTAATCCCCGGAGCTACTCCTGTAGCTAAATCTCCCTACCATTTAGCGCCGGCAGAAATGCAAGAGCTATCCAGCCAGCTCAACGAGCTGATCAGCAAAGGATTCATAAGACCGAGTTCCTCACCCTGGGGAGCCCCGGTCTTATTCGTGAAGAATAAAGATGGATCCTTTCGGATGTGCATTGATTACCGAGAACTGAACAAGCTGACCATCAAGAACCGTTATCCCTTACCCAGAATCGACGACCTCTTCGACCAACTTCATGGAGCCAGTTATTTCTCAAAGACAGACCTTAGATCAGGGTACCATCAGTTACGAGTTCACGAGAATGATGTGCCCAAGACAGCATTCCGGACTCGCTATGGACACTACGAGTTTGTAGTAATGCCCTTCGGTCTAACCAACGCACCGACATTATTCATGGACCTGATGAATCGGGTGTGCCGCCTTTTCCTAGAAAAGTTCGTGATCGTGTTCATTGACGATATACTTGTCTATTCGCGGAGCGAAGATGATCATAAACTGCACTTGAGACTAGTGCTAGAGACATTAAGGGCGGAGAAACTATATGCAAAACTCTCAAAGTGTGATTTCTGGATCAGGAAGGTAACTTTCCTTGGTCACGTGGTTAGTAAGGAAGGCATCGTGGACCCTTCCAAAGTCAAAGCGATTGAGAATTGGTCAGCACCAAAGACACCCACAAAAATCCGCCAATTCTTGGGTCTCGCTGGGTATTATCGCAGGTTTATCCAAAACTTCTCCAAAATCGCCAAGCCTTTAACCATCCTGACACAGAAAGGTGTAACCATTAGTTGGGGAGAAAAGCAAGACACTGCATTTCAAACATTGAAGCAGGCCCTATTCAGTGCGCCTATCTTGTCCCAGACTAAAGGAACGGAAGACTTTGTTGTCTACTGTGATGCATCCAATTAGGGCCTAGGCTGTGTGTTCATGCAGCGAGGAAAGGTTATCGCCTATGCCTCGAGACAGCTGAAAACGCATGAAGTCAATTACACAACTCACGATCTACAGTTGGGAGCAGTGGTCTTCACGTTAAAGATCTGGAGACATTATCTCTACGGAACCAAGTGCACTGTCTTCACCGACCATAAGAGCTTACAACACATCTTTGATCAGAAAGTGTTACACATGAGGCAGCGGCGATGGGTAGAGTTGCTCAGTGATTACGAGTGCGAGATACACTACCATCCCGACAAGGCCAATGTAGTAGCGGATGCCCTTAGTCGAAAAGAGTATTCAGGTCGTAGGGTGAAGGCACTAACAATGACCATCCATTCCCATTTATCCGCACAAATCAGAGAGGCTCAGCTGGAAGCCTTAAAACCAGAGAACATGTCGGATGAAGCCCTGAGAGGAATGGAAAAGAACTTAGAGGTCAAGGGAGACGGAGTTTACTATTTCATGAACCGGATCTGGACCCCAAAGTACGGCGGGTACAGGGAGGTTGTCATGAATGAGGCACACAAGACTAGATACTCCGTTCACCCAGGTTCAGATAAGATGTATCTGGACCTCAAGCAACTATATTGGTGGCCGAACATGAAAGCAGAGATCGCTACTTTCGTGGGCAAGTGCCTGACTTGCGCCAAGGTGAATGTAGAATATCAAAAGCCCTCAGGTTTACTTCAGCAGCCAGAAATACCTGAGTAGAAGTGGGAAATGATTACCATGGATTTTATCACTAAGTTACCCAGATCTCCGAGTGGGCACGACGCGATCTGGGTAATTGTCGATCGACTGACTAAATCCGCCCACTTCCTACCAATCAAAGATAACTTCAAAATGAAGAGACTCACACGAATATACCTTCGAGAGATAGTTCGCCATCATGGGGTACCTGTATCCATTATCTCCGATCGAGATAGCAGGTTTACCTCGAGGTTCTGGCAATCACTACAGAAGACCCTTGGAACTAAGCTGGATATGAGCACGGCTTATCATCCACAAACAGATGGACAGATTGAGATAACAATCCAGACATTGGAAGATATGTTGAGAGTCTGCGTCATCGACTTCGGCATGTCATGGGACACTCATCTACCCTTGGTCGAACTTTCCTACAACAACAACTACCATACCAGCATCAAGGTTGCGCCGTTTGAAGCCCTTTATGGCCGTAAGTGCAGATCCCCTATGTGCTGGGCTGAAGTGGGTGACACGCAGCTAGTCAAGGGTCAAGTCCCCGATAGCACTCTCACGGGTCCTGAAATCATTCGAGAGACGACTGAAAAGATCGTGCAAATCCGAGAACGACTAAAGGCATCAAGAGATAGACAAAAGAGCTACGCCGATAAGAGACGAAAACCCTTGGAATTCCAGGTTGGTGACCGTGTCCTTTTGAAGGTCTCACCCTGGAAAGGCATGATACGCTTCGAAAAGCGTGGAAAGCTGAATCCAAGATACATTGGACCATTCGAGATCCTCGCTAGGATCGGTCCCGTAGCATACAAACTCCGGTTACCTCGAGAACTTAGCAACGTACATCCCGTCTTCCACGTGTCGAACCTAAAGAAGTGTCTGTCCGATGAGACACTTGTGATTCCCCTCGACGAGATCGAACTAGACGAGAGCTTACACTTCGTAGAGGAACCAGTTGAAATCATGGACCGGGAAGTCAAACGAACGAAACAAAGTCGCATCCCGATATTGAAGGTTCGCTGGAATGCCAAGCGGGGAGCTGAATTTACTTGGGAGCGTGAGGATTCAATGAAACAGAAGTACCCTCATCTTTTTTCAAGTCCATGATTTGTATCTCTATTCTTGAATTTCAGGACGAAATTCCCTCTAATGGGAGGATGATGTGACAACCCGGAACTTCTATCTTGTACATCTAGTCAATTCAATCAATGTTAAACTCATCTCTGTTATCTTTTAGCACTGTTTAAGGGTTCGTTTAAGTGTTCTAAGCTTGAGTACAACCAAGATTGAGCCTAGGGATGAGTTGTCAAAGTCGTAAAGTAGCAAACTGGGCCATACACTCCTTTAGGAGGAGTGAACGGCCGTACACATGGGTGTACGGCCGTAAACCCCCCTCATGGCCGCACACTCAAGGTGGTGGGTCACCCACCCCTATATATATGGATAGACCTCCTTCTTTCATTCCTTTCTTCCCTTGGCTGCACACTACTCCCTTTCTCTCAAGCTTACTCAACCGTGAACCCTCCAAGGCTTCAAAAACGTGAGTATTCGATCCTCTAGCTTGGCATACTTGAAAGACCTCTTGATCTAAGCCTTGATTCATCAAGTTTCATCATGATCTTCATCCTTTGAAGGAGTACGGCCGCACACCTTCATAAGGTTGGCCGTACACCCCTTAAAGGTTCTCCAAAGTGAGAGTTTGGCCCCTATCTTCTAGTTAGACATGATCCTAGCCTTGATGCACCTTAAAGTCGACAACTTTAGCATGAGCATGAAGGGTGTACGGCCGCACACCCCTTGTACGGCCGTACACACCTCTTAGAGCCGTAAACCCACTTTGATGTTCATTATAGGCCTCAAACTTGCATTACAACTAAGCATGGGACCTAGAACACTCCTTGGATGCTAGTTAGAACCTTGGAAACACCTTAAAAGCACACCTCTTCATGAGTGTACGGCCATACAATCATGGGCCGCACACCCATGGCCGTACACCTCCCTCACTCAGTCACACATGATTTTAGCACTTAGTTCAAGTGTTTCCAAGACCCTAGAGTGGTTTCCTATCATGTCTAGTAGTGAAATACCCTAATTTGACTACTATATGTGCTATTACATGTTAAATAGGATCTAATTGTGTTCGAGGCTTCACGAGACACTCGGCATCTCATATCGATCTTTCGTACAAACCACTCACTTAAGGTGAGTTCATACCCCTACATTTTCCGAGTTTTTAATGTTTTCAGGGGGGGAATAAAAGCCAAACACAAATGTTTTCATGAAATTTATACAAAAAGGATTTCAATAAACTTAAAACGGATTCAATCGAGACAAACATACAGTTTCTATACTTTTATAAAATATTTAGATATTTTATCCCTTCTGTATTATGCTTAGCATAAGGGACGTTTTCAACTTACAAGCTTAACCACATGGTTTTCAGATCAATACATGATTTTTCATATACATACACACAAACTATAATAGGTATAGTTTGGGAATTCATACAAGGTTATACATATACATACAAACAAACTATAATAGGTATAGTTTGGGAATTAATACAAGGGTTATACTTATACAAACACACAAATTATATTAGGTATAGTTTGGGAATTCATACAAGGTTATACATATACATACACACAAACTATATTAAGTATAGTTTGGGTATACATACAAGGTTATACATATACAAACACACAAACTATATTAGGTATAGTTTGGGAATTCATACAACAGTTTACAAACTTTACGGTTATTCATAAAAAGGGTTTTCTATGCTATACTTGTAAAGTCGTTAATCTAATTGGAGACACGTCCTTGGGCGCTTACAAACTTAATTAAGTGGATGACTACCTCTTATGAACCAGAATCTCCTGGAGGGAGAGCGTGATTTTTGTGTATAGATCTATACGGGACTGACTATCCCGCACCTTACTGCTAGCTACAGTAGGACCGGCAGGTCTACGGGTGACAAAGTCATAAAGAATCATTGGTGGTTATAGGTATTGGTGGTTGGGACAGTATTTCGGGAGCGTGATTTCGTGGTTCGGTTCGGCATTGCAAGGTGAGTTATCGTCACTATACTCAAGGGTCTAAGGCACCAAGGTCGGCCCTTTGGATTGTTATCCGGATATGTTATGCTAGTATGATCTGTTAGATCAGTATCCTGGTAGATAGGATGGTATTATGTGGTACGTAGTATGATCTGTTAGATCGGTATCCTGGTAGATAGGATGGTATTATGTGTTATGTGGTATGATCTGTTAGATCGGTTTGTTTGTCTATAGACTGTTATGTGATTATCTGTTATATGTGCACATGTTTGTTTGGCGGTTGAGGCTTATCTGCTTTGTGTGAAAGCCAATAGACCTGGTCATTCCAACCTGTTGGTTGTGGGCCGTGAGTATTCCATCCTGAGGATGATTGGACTCATAGTATGTGGGCATTCCAACTTGTTGGTTGTGGGCCTGGGGTGTTCCATCCCGAGGATGATTGGACCCATAGTATGTTGGCATTCCAACCGGATGGTTGAGAGCCTGGGGTATTCCAACCCGATGGTTGACTGGACCCATAGTATGATGTTTATGATTATATGTGTATTGTTGTGCGTATGGGTATTTTGGGGGTAACTCACAAAGCCTTCGAGCTTACATTTACCGATTATTGTTTCAGGTGCAGCGGATGACCGCGGGAAGGCGAAGGCATGACCGTACACATCCTCCCATTTTATGATTTGGATTTCTGGGATACTGTGATATGAAACTATTTTGGAAACCTTTTTGTAATAACTCATAATTTTAAATGTTTGAAAAAGTTTTAAATCGGTTTGAATTTCAAGGATGTTACGCATTATTAAAAAGAAATTAGAATTTATCACTTTTAACTATTTACAAAATATTCATTGGGCTGTTTAAGTTAAACTAAAGTTTATATTTAAGTTGACCGTGTAATGTTATATTTAAATTAACAATTTAAGTATTTTATACAAAATGTTCAAAAGTTGTAGCTATAAAATGATAATGGTTTACATTCAACAATATATTAAAACTAATAACTTATGTATAATATGTTAAAAGTTAAAAAGCATAACTTTATAAGTAGAAGTAAATATATTCTTTTAATATTAAAATTTAGTTTATATATGATTACACTTTAGGTTTGATATTTATTTAACCTTATTAACCAACTTATAATCATTATTAAAAAGAAATTGAAAAGTCATGGTAGTTTCAAATGATTGTGGTGAAAGGAAAAATACATGGGAGTTTCAAATGAATGTGGTGAAAGAAAAAATGCTTCCTTTATAAGTATACTAGGCGAATATTCGCGCGTTGCGCGGAATAAAATTATATAGTTAATGTAACATTATAACTCATTTGAACAATAGATAATATAACACTTACTAAAATCGAATAATTTGATAGTATCTACTCACGCTTTACGTATGTATAAAATTAGTTATATTTCTTATCTATTTTAATTAACTAATGTAATGATTTATTAACTTTAAAAAAAACTGACAACATTTTAATTTCATCATGATGATTATTTAATTATCAATCATTGTTTGTGATGTAATATAATTTAACTTATAACTTTATGTTATTTTAACTATTATTATTATAAATTAATTTAAAAAAAAAACTTAACGGAATTTCAGTTATTATAAAAAATAGCTTTTGGAGATCATTTAGTTAATTTTACTTTTAGATTTATGTTCCTTTACGTTTATTATATTTAATATTTTCCTTTTAACTCTTGTAAAAAATATACATTGAGGTTTTTTAAAACTTTATTTGATATTTTACTTTAGGTTTGATATAACTATATAATAAACTTATAATAAGTTAGTATAAACATTGTTTGTTTTGAATTATATGATAATATAGACATATTTTACAATTCTATAATCTCAGTTGTTTCAATAGCCTCTACCTGTAGGTTACTCATGAATAAAATTAAATATAATATATGTTTTAATGATATTTATAGTTGTTGTTATGATTAATTAATTTTAAAAAATTTATTTGCTTGTCATTTTAGTTTCTATCAATGTAATTATTTAAAACATCAAACACTGTTTTTGTATTTAAATGTAACAATATAATTTTTGTATATGATGTTACTTTTAACTATTGTTGTTGTAAGTTATTTTAAATAACATATTTGGGAAGTCTTAATTATTTTAATTTGGTTTCAAAAATTTATCTTTTTTAAAATTTATTTGATAAATATTGTTAGTTTCTTTGATTGTAATTATTTAAAACAATAAACATTGTTTTTGTTTTTAAAGATAACATTATAGTTTTTTTTATATAATATTACTTTTAACTATTTTTATTGTAAGTTATATTTAAGCTACTTATTTGAAAATTCTTAATGATTATAAAAAACAGTTTGATGGTTTCTTTGTTAATTTAGAATTGCAATTTAGGTTTAACACTATACTTTATAACTTTTAGCTATTTATAGAATAGTCTCTCGATTTTTTTAAGTTTAACTGAAATTTTGATTTAAGTTAACCATTTAAAATTATATTGAAATTAATAATTTAACTATTTTGTATAAAATCATAAAGTATACAAAATTTGTGACTTTAAAATGACAATTGCTCATATACAACAACATATTTAAACTAATAAGTTAATTATAAGTTAAAGTCACAATTTTATTAATATAAGTAAAATATGATATTTTAATATTGTAGTTTAGTTAATTTATTATTAGAATTTAGTTTTTGCATTAATTTAACATTATTAACCAATTTATAATAATTATTAGAAAGAAATTGAAAACTCATGGATGTTTCTAATGCATGTGGTGCAAGTAAAAAATGTCTCCTTTATAAGTATATATATATATATATATATATATATATATATATATATATATATATATATATTTATATATATACACACACACTAAATTTCAGTATTAAAATAATATCTTTACTTCTACTTATAGAGCTATGTTTTTAACTTTTAACATATTATACTTGATTTATTAGATTTAATATGTTGTTGTTTGTAAACCATTATCAGTTTAAAGCTACAATTTTTGAACAATTTGGACAAAATACTTAAACTGTTAATTTAAATATAAAATTACAGTGTCAACTTAAATATAAATTTCAGTTCCATTTAAAAACCCCAAAGAATATTTTGTGAATAGTTCAAAAGTGATAAATTATAGTGCTAAATGCAAAAACTAAATTGTAATATCAATTTAACTAAAATATTTCCTAAATATATTTTTATAATCGAACAATATATTTGAAATCTTTACAAATATATGTTTTTTAAAATATATCAATGATGTTGTTTTTAGCTCTTATATAATAAATCTTATAATAATTTGGTATAAATATTGTTTGTTTTGAATTATATTTTAATGTAGACATCTTTTAAAATTCTATACTCCTAATTGGCTCAATAACCACTACCTACGGGTTACTCATGAATAAAATTAATTATAATATATGGTTTAATGATATTTATAATTGTTGGTATTATTAATTAATTCTAAAAAGATTATTTTCTTAGGATTTTAATTTCTATCATTGTAATTATTTAAAACATCAAACATTATTTTTGTTTTTAAAGGTAACAATATAATATTTGTATATAATGTTACTTTTAACTATTGTTGTTTTAAGTTATTTAAAATAATGTATTTGAAAACTCGTAATTATTTTAATTTGGTTTTAGAAATTTAACTTTTTTAAAATTTATTTGATGAATGTTGTTAGTTTTTTTTATTGTAATTAGTTAAAACAACAAACATTGTTTTTGTTTTTAAAGATAACATTATAATTTTTTATATAATAATACTAGTTATTATTTTTATTGTAAATTATTTTTAAGCTATTTATTTGAAAATTCTTAATAATTATAAAAAATAGTTCATGTTTTTTGTTCTTAATTTAGTATTAAAATTTAGGTTTAACACTATAATTTATCATTTTTAACTATTTATAAAATAGTCTCGATTTTTTTTCAAGTTTAACTGAAATTTTGATTTAAGTTAACCGTTTAACATTATATTAAAATTAATAAGTTAACTATTTTGCATAAAATCATAAATTATACAAAAATTGTGACTTGAAAATGACAATTACTTAAATATAACAACATATCTAAACTAATAAATTTACTATAATATGTTAAAAATTTAAAGTCATAATTTTGTAAATAGAAGTAAAATATAATATTTTAATATTGTAGTTTAGTGAATTTATGATTAGAATTTTGTTTTTGTATTAATTTAACATTATTAACCAATTTATAATAATTATTAGAAAGAAATTGAAAAGTCATGAAGGTTTCAAATGCATGTGGTGCAAGTAAAAATGTCTCTTTTTTAAGAATTTCTACGCGTTGCACAACATAGGTTAAAAATATATTGTTAAAATATTGAAAAATATATATTTAAAATGGTTATGTTATTGACATAAACTTTGACATAATATTTTGAACAATATTATTCATTGACATCAACCAACCTTCCTCATTAACAAAATTAAATATAATTATCTATTTAATATTATTTTTAACAATTATTATGATTGATTAATTTAAAATTTTACTTATGCGATTATTTTTTAATTTCAATAATGATGTTCATTTAAAATACAATTTATTTGTTGCAAACGTTATGTAATTTATAAATTGATGTTATTATCATTTAAAATTATTGTTCTTTAGTTTTAAACCACTTATTGTTATTACTAAGTTAAATAAGACATTTAAGAAACACTTAATATTACTATTAAAATGTGAAACATACACTAAATAATAAATTGATAAGATAGACAATTTGCATATCAAAAGAGACTTGCATGGATAATATGACATATCCATGATTTTCATAATTTGATTTTATTATTTATAATTATTGTTCATTAATTTCAAAACCACTTATTATTATTAATAAATAAAAGAAAACTTTTAAAGACACAAATTATTATAATTAAAATGTTAAACATATACTAAAATATAAAGTGATAAGATAGACAAATTGCATTTTAAAAGAGATATACATGGATACTATGGATAATATTGCATATCCATAATTTTTAATTAATTATTGCTTTGAATCAACACAAACATACAAACATATATACAATATTTAATTAAATATTATCTATATCACTTTCCATAACATATGATCGATAACATGTATCTAATTTAATTTACATTAAAGTTTCAACCACAACATACAATGATTGTCTTAAAAGAATACTTAAACCAAGAAAAAATATAAGAAAAGAATTAGTATATAACAAACTTACAAATTCAAAACTTTAACATAATAACATGGCTCGAAAAATGGTCCAAAACCCTCAAACCAACACAAAACCTTTAAACTTGTTTTCTTTATGAATTTTATATGTGATTTGTATTTGTGTGTCTACTCAAAGATATTGTCATTTTTATTGTAAACTATCCATTAATTGCTTATTAAACATGTTATATAAGTTATAAAACCTTTGAATGGTTAATCATTATTACGAGACTTTTGAATGGTATTCATTCAAATAGGATGTTTCAAATGAATATGGTTTGAGTAAAAATGTCTCTATTATAATATATATATATATATATATATATATATATATATATATATATATATATATATATATATATATATATATAGATTGGGAACATATTTATAATTACGTAGAAGGAAAATCAATTGTTCCTTCATGTCATGTTCTAAATTCACCATGATGTGTGATTAATTACTTTGAAGGTGAAAATGTGTGGGGGTTTCAAATGCATGAGGTGCTTGGAAATTTATGCTGGGGTTTCAAATGCATGAGGTGATAGGAAAAATGTCTCCTTTATAAGTATAGTATGATATATATATATATATATATATATATATATATATATATATATATATATATATATATATATATATATATATATATATATATAGGTGTTTGTATATATCTTTTTATAAATTTTTGTTTACATAAAAATATATTTATAATAAAATATGTGTTTGTATACATTTTTTTTTGTATAATACATGGATGTATACATTTTTTTTATAAAAACGGATTTGTATATATTTCTACACTTAATAAATAACTGTTTTATAAATAGGTATTTCGTATACAAAAAAGTTTTTTAAAAATAAATTTTTATATAGAAAATATAAGAATTTTTATGTGAAAATATGTTTTTTTGTATAAATATGATTTTATAAAGAAAAACATATTTGAAACAACATTTTGAGAAAAAAAGTTGTAAAAACAACTAAATTTATGATGAACTCATAACAAAATTCTAAAATTTGGGCCAAAATGGTAAATTTTGGACTAAATTTGTAATAAAATTTAAAATCTTGGCCAAAAGTGTAAAATTTGGACCAAATTTGTAATAAATTTTGAAATCTGGGCCAAAAATATAATTTTTGAAAGTTGGATTACGTGTTGACCGGTTAAAATGGTTAAATTGAATACGATTACCGGTTTTTGGGACTTAATTGAATAAAAAAAAAAGATATAATGACTAAATCGATTGATTTTATTGCAGTTTTCCCTTCTTTTTTGGGTTGATGGTTCAAATATATGTGGATTTAAGAAGAGTTTAAGAATAGATTAAATTTATCTTTAATAAAAAAATACCCATTATTTATACTTTTAAATCTATATATATTCTTCTATATAATCTTCACTATAAGATTTAAACCCTCACCTATTTATTTTGTATATTCTTCACTATAACATTTAAACCCTCACATTTATATTCTTCACTATAACATTTAAACCCTCACATTTATATTCTTCACTATAACATTTAAACCCTCACCCATTTAACCCATTTAGAAAGAGACACTTTTCTTACACACCTAAATCCTAATAATATTGAGCTACAAACCCATTGCTAATATTTTTGCTAATATGATCTCAATTAACTTTTAATGCTTGATTCATTTAAGTTCGTAATGTATCAAAAATAAAATTCATATTATTAGACGCGATCACACTTTTATTATAAAATCAAAAAATTTTACAAGGACATAACAAAATTAAAAATGGTGTTTAAAATTTATAGAAAAAAGTTTGACTAAATTAAATAAAACGAAGGTAAAACTTAGTTATTCTCTTAGCTACATTATATAATATAATACATTATTAATATTTTTTTTCTTTTAACAACGGCATTTTATTAAAAACTAGCAAGCAACTATCAAAACAACAAAATCATTACAAGTTTGCATAAACTAATGTTGGGTTATGCAACAAATTAATCCAAGAAAAATTAGCTTTTCTATACCTATTGGAAATGAAAAAAAATTGTTCTATCCACAATCCCATCAAAGATTACGAATTTCCTAGGGTTACCCGTCCCAAACATAATAGAATTCATATAATTCCAAATCACCCATATAGTTGTAATAACGACTGCATCAAACGCCTATCTCTGACTTTTAACCAAACGGATAGAATCAACCCAAGAAAGAATAGAGTGAAACCCGAAAACAATAGGAGCTTGAACTCCCCACCAAATGGCAATTCGAAACCAAATATCTACCAATTCAGAACAACCCGCAAATAAGTGATCAATAGACTCCACAACAATGGAACAAACGGGGCACATGATCAACTGAAGGAGAATACCTCTAGATGATAATCTTTCCTGTGTAGGAATACTTTGCAACGAAATTCTCCAAATAAGGATATTTAGCTTGATAGGAACCCAAGAATTCCATTTGGTATCCCCACCCCCAGCAGGAAGCGTACCGCTATCCAAAAAATCTCGAGCCGAAGCCACTATAAAAAAATCTGTTTTTGTCGGCTCTAAGACCCAACCTAGTCTATCAGGCTGATCACCAGTCTCTACCCATTCATCAACTGAATAAACGCTTCCCATTGGGATTCCTCCACACCTCCCCTTAGATTTCTCCTAAGGGACTCAACTGAATATCCAATCGATCTTCTAGCAGCAACCAAACCTATCTTAGGGAGGTCTGAAGCAAAGACCCTATGAAACTCCAACTTCAAGCGATGATCTCCACTCCAAGTGTCGTGCCAAAAATTGACCAGATGAAAACTCTAATGTTTAGGGTTTGCACCCTATTTAAGCATCATTATATCATCTTTTGGACATTTTAGAGCATCCTCCATCTCCATTTACCCAAAAATCGAAACCCTAGAGTGTTTAGGTGAGTTTTGAGCTTGAAAGAGTGTTTGTTGGTGGTTTGTGAAGAAGAAGAAGAGGAGGAGAACTTGAGGGGATAGCTTGAGCTTGTGGATCCAGGATCTTCTTCTCATTTGGAAGCATTTTGAGGTAAAAAGCTCTCACCTTGATGGTCTTGGGTGTTAGATCTAGTTTATGGTGTACTTTGTGCACTTTTTGAGCTTTTAAGTTAAAGGTGAGCTTTTGATCTACTCCAGAGGCAATCGATGCTAGATCTTAGCTCCATTCAGTCCCCAAGTCCATAAAAATGTCAACGTTATGGAAGGTATTGGCCCATGCAAGCATTAAGACCTTTATTAAGCTCTTTTTGAGCTTTTGAGTCCCTTTGAGCCATGCATGTGTGTAAAGTTTCCAACTTTACGTGATAAGTAGCCTTAAGGAATCAGATTTGAGAGTTTGCACTTTTTCTTAGCTGATTAAGTGCTTAATAAGATAATTTGGTAGTCTGAGGAGTACGCTGGGCGTACCCAGCTGGTACACTGCACGTACTGACCCCGGACAAAGTACGCTCATCATACAGGCTGAGTACGCCCTACGTACTCAACAAATGGGCTGCTTGACGTTCTCGGTATTGGGCCAATGTGTGGGCTTCCATTGCTTGGGCCTTGTTGGTCCATTAGACTTTTGTGTTGGACTTTGGTCTAGCATGTTAGGCTTCCTTTGGATTAAGGCCCGTGATGGGTTTTGGGCCCAATTTGGAAGATTGGGCCATATTGGGCTTTGGAATATCATTAGGTTTGGGCCTTGGAAGTAGTTGAGTTCGGCCTTAGCTTTGGGCCAAGTGAGATAAATGGTAGAATGGTCTTTTACCCTGGTTATGGGCTAAGTAGTTTAGACTCTTGGTTATGGGTCGGAACCCAATTAATAATTGGATGTCATTTAATGATTGATAGTGCAGGGATTCTCCAGACTAGCAGTCAGAGATTTATTCGAGTGTTTCAACAACTGGAGATGAGTTTCCTCACTATTTTTAGCGAGTTAAAGGCACCAATGCCGGCCCATGGTTTATTATGTTAGTGTAACATCCCAAATTTCAAGACCAAAATTTTGTTTTTAATTAAGTACTTTATAAAACAGTTTACTGAAAACATCATCGATATCATATCAAACCCATAAGTCAAATGTCATAAAACATGTCATGAAATGATAATGTCAGAGTATAATCCCAAGAACATCATGGTGCAGAAAATAATGGTGTGATGCGCTGCTACCGAGCCGACTCCTTTCCCTTCGAAGATGAAGTACCTGAAACCAAAACTGAAAACCGTAAGCACAAAGCTTAGTGAGTTCCCCCATCATACCACATACCATACATAACATATACTTTCTAACATATCTGGGTACTGACTACCCCTTCGGTCTCTTTCAACCGGTAACTTGCCTAGCATATCAGGGTGCTAGCCTACCCCTTCGGTCCTGTCGACCGGTACCTAGCCTAGCATATCAAGGTGCTGGCCTACCCCTTCGGTCCTGTCGATCGGTACCGGGGACTATTTCACCCCTACTTCTACCACATAGCATCCTAGTGCATAACATATAAATCATATAATGCCTAGCTTATTCGGGTGCTGGCATACCCCTTCGGCCCTATCGACCGATACTAGGGTCTATCCTTCCCTTTCTACCATTATCACATATCATCATAACGTACTAATACATAAACATAACATACCAGATAATTATCACAAAGACAATCATCTAACAAACATCTCCTACTAGTGGGCTGACATTGTGGCCTTAGACCCACTTCTACTGGAAGGTAACTCACCTCAACGTCGTGCAGTAACTGAACTGCCCTCGGTGCTGGGATCAACTCTCCTCAAACTCCTACACATTAAACCTTCCTTAATTACCATTTCATACTCGTAACCCTTCCGATGGTCATTTAGGTCAAAGTCAAAGTCAAGGTCAACCCCCGGGTCAAAGTCAACTTTTGGTCGAAGTCAACATCTGGTTGACTCAACTCGCCGAGTTGGTCCACCAACTCGTCGAGTTCCCTCCTACATAGTCGGGACTTTTACTCCTAACTCGTCGAGTTCTCCTTGAACTCGTCGAGTTCTCCTTCATACAGAGTCGGGACCTTTTTCTCACGACTCGCCGAGTTCATCCTTGAACTCTTCGAGTCCTGCTTCATATCACTTGGGACATTTGTCTTGAACTCGCCGAGTTTATCATGGAACTCGTTGAGTTCTTTGATCTTCAAGTCCATATTCATGTCCATATTGTTGAGTCCTGTTCTAGACTCAACCAGATTGTTCACAAACAGAAAAGGTTGGGGAACCATGACCCGACTTGCCGAGTCCTATAAACGACTCGCCGAGTCCCCCAAAGTCCAAGTCTATACAGTCGATTTCAGTCGGGCTTATTGCATCCAAAACACAGATTGGCCTCCTAGGGTCGGTATAACACGTAAAGTTACAAACTTTACGTGCATGCATGGGTGTTATGAAGCTAAAACACCAAAACTAAGCCATAAAGGAGTTCTAATGCATGGGATAGGGCTATAGCTTAATAAAGGTGGCTACTTTAAGCTTCCTGACCTCAAAAGTTCCCAGATCTGAAGTCATTACTCTATTATGCACTCAAATCCCGAGAGTGACTTAGAAGTGGCCCAAAATGACAATATGCAAGCCCTAAAGAAGATCTAAGTGATGGAAAGCCAAGTTATAAGTTTTATACCTCAACCAAGTTGGAAATGCAACCCAAGCTCTAGATCTAATGCCCTCCTCTTGAATCTCCAAGCCTTTCCTTCCTTCTCCAAGCTTCAAATCACTAAAATGACACAAAATAACTCAAGAACACTCACAAGCTGATTAGGGTTTCGAGAATAGGGTCTGAGGGTGATGGAGGCTGGGGTGGAGGCCATATAAGGTCTTTAAATAGGGCGCAAACCCTCAAATTTAGGGTTTCATTCAGATAGATATACTCGTCGAGTCGGGGCTTCCGACTCGTCGAGTAGACTCTTCCACTCGCGTCCAAGATTTGCCCCTACTCGACGAGTTTGGGGCCTCAACTCGTCGAGTCCCAGTATAAAAATGCAAAAACTCATATTTAAAATATGTATCGGGAATCGGGCGTTACAAATCTCCCCCACTTATTTTAGACTTCATCCTCGAAGTCTGCTGCTGCTCTGGAAAAAGCTCGGGGTAGTGCTCCCTCATCTCGTCCTCCGGCTCCCAAGTCTATTCTGAGCCCTTGCGATGCTGTCATTGCACCTTCACAGCTCGACCCTCTTGTTCCTCAGATCCTTCGACTTCCTGTCGAGGATAGCTACTGGTCGCTCGATGTAGTTCAGGCTGTCATCCACCTGAATATCCTCTAGAGGCACCAATGCAGAGTCGTCTACCAGGCACTTCCGCAGTTGGGAGATGTGAAAGGTACTGTGGATCTGGCTAAGCTCGGCTGGTAGATCCATCCTATACGCCACCTTGCCCACCCGGGTTGCAACCTTGAAAGGTCCAATATACCTGGGGCCCAACTTGCCCCGCTTCCTGAACCGGATGACACATTTCCAAGGTGACACCTTCAGGAGAACCATATCCCCGACCTGGAACTCCAGGTCCGAACGTCGCTTGTCGGCATAACTTTTCTGCTGACTCTGAGCAGTCTAAAGCCTGATCCGAACCTGTTGGATCCTCTCCGTCGTCTTGAGTACCACTTTGGTACTCCCCATGACCCTTTGCCCAACCTCACCACAACATATCGGGGTCCTGCACGTCCTCCCGTATAACATCTCGAAGGGAGGACGGTCAACACTCGCGTGGTAGCCATTATTATAGGAAAACTCTGCCAAGGGAAGATAGGTATCCCAGCTACCACCAAAGTCCAATACGCAGGCTTGCAACATATCCTCCAAGGTCTGGATAGTTCGCTCACTCTGACCATCCGTATGAGGGTGGAAAGTCATGCTAAAATGCAGACGAGTACCCAACTCGTCATGGAATTTCTTCCAAAATCTGGAAGTGAATCGCACGTCTCGGTCAGAAATCACGGAAACAGGCACTCCGTGTCGAGCTACTACCTCTCTGATGTAGATATCAGCCAACTTTTCAGCCGAGATGCTCTCCTGGATCGGTATGAAATGGGCACTCTTGGTCAACCGATCCACGATGACCCAAATCGAATCCACCCCTCGTGCGGTTCTGGGACGTTTTGTGATGAAATCCATAGTAATATCTTCCCATTTCCACATAGGGATATCCAACGACTGTGTCTCGTCGTGAGGCCTCTGGTGCTCGGCCTTGACCTTCCTGCAGGTCAGGAATCTCTCGACGTACCAGGCTACATCCCGCTTCATACAGGGCCACCACTAATTAGGACGAAGATATTTGTACATCTTCGTCGCCCCGGGATGGATAGAAAACCTGGATTTGTGCGCCTCTTCCATCAAAACCTGGCGCACTCCTCCATGATATGGAACCCGCAATCTGCGGTGTAGTGTCAACAACCCGCGGCTATCATAGCCGAAGAAGGAAACCTGACGCACAATACGTTCGCTCTTTAGATGTTCCTCCTTTATAGCCTCCTGCTGGGCCTCTCGGTTTTGCTCCAAAAGCGGAGTCACTACCGTCATCCTCAAACATATATCTCTTATCGGGGCTGACTTGCGGCTAAGAGCGTCGGCCACAACAGTGACCTTCCCCGGGTGGTAGAGGATCTCACAGTCGTAATCCTTCACCACATCTAGCCACCGACGCTGCCTCATGTTCAGATTCGTCTGATCCATGAGGTACCTCAAACTCTTGTGATCTGTGTAAATGGTACAACGGACCCCATAGAGGTAATGTCCCCAAATATTGAGCGCGAAGACAACCGCCCCCAACTCTAGATAGTGCGTCAGGTAGTTCGCCTCGTGAGGCTTCAACTGCCTCGAGGCGTAGGCGATGACGTGCCCTCTCTGCATCAAGACCGCGCCTAAGTCTGAAATGGACGCATCGCAGTATACTACAAAATCTTCCACGCACTATGGCAGGGCTAAGATCGGCGCCTCGCACAACCTCTGCCTCAAAGTCTCAAACGCTGCCTGCTGGTCAGGCCCCCAGCGAAACACGCTTTGGATATAGTGACTAAGTCCATAACTATATTTGGTATGTACTTGACCCGACCCGGCATGGTCCATTTGGGTTGCACTTCACCCGAACAATTTATGGATAATCGTTTGAGAATAGTATAAGTTATGATTTATTAATATATTATAAGTCCTAATATATTAATATAAAATCATATTATTTAATTAGTATTGATCTATAATTAATTTAGAATTAATTTAGAGATCAAAAGTATGACTAATTAAATATGGGCTCTTGTATTTATATAGTGTGGGCTAATGCTTATTTGGAATGGGCTAGGCTTGCATGGAAAGTCCATGGAGCTTTAACCCATGGATCTCATGGAAATGAAAAGACATGGGTATTAGGGTTTACATGGATGTAACCCTAATCCACCACACTATATAAAGGAGGCTTTGGTTCTTGAAATAGCACTAGTTGATGTGTGTAAACTAAGAGGGCCGATTTCAAGAAGTTTGTGACTATTCTCTCAAGTTTCCAAGTTTGTGGTGATTTGTGACTTCCATTTGAGGAATCCACATTATTGGTTCTAGGCTCTCAAACTCCAAGCAATCAACTACTACTACTACAAGGTAAGTAATTCTACTAGTTTTATTTGATTCAAGTTCCCCATGCCATGCTAGATAGGATAAGAACCTTGAAAAAATAATTATTTGCATGTATCTTAGTCAAACATAGATCCAAGGTTTCTAGGGTTGCATGTACACCATAAGAGTGTTAGAATGCTCAAAACCCATCAGTGGTATCAGAGCCTGGTTTGTTTATTTGATACTTGATGCAAAAAAAAAAAAAAAAACTTGAAAATCGAAGTTTTGTTCAAAAGCTCGTATCAAAATTTCAAGTTTTGTATATGTACTTACGATTCTTGAAATTTTTGATATGAACACTCATAAACATATGAGTTTAGAAGATCATAGAAATTATGTGCTAATAATTGATTAGATTAATTCTTGATCTTTATGTGTTTTAATGGAGTCCATAACTAGTTCTTAAGTTATGGATAACCAAAAGTCACATTTATAAATAACCATTAAAAGAACACATAGGTTACAAAAAATGAAGAGTCTTCATTTTTAATAACCATTAACTCATAAGTTATGAGAAATGAAAAGTTTTGAAAGTTTACAAAACTTGCCCTCAAGTTTTGGAACATGTAAAGTCATATTAAAAACTTTAGTTCCAACCCCTAGAATTTTAAAAGTTAAAATTCAACCCTTATACTTTATAATATTATAAGTTTAATAATATTTATATATGTATAAGATCAAGTCGTCTTACCGCTAGTACGCCTCATTCACGAAGCCGGTCTATAAGGGAGGTATAAGGTTGTTGCCTATAAAATGACAACTTAATGGGTGTCCACTCTCACCCACCGCTTCCTTGATCGGTGGAGGGTCGTTAGCCGAACGGGTAGGACAAGGACTTATAAATTCTCATTAAAAGTATAATGATAATACTAAAGTAACTAAACTTTATTGAATTCCCAATCTTAGTTATTTTAGGAAAATGTGAATAAGATGCTAATCCATGAAATTACACTTTACACTTTGTTTAAGTCGTTAGTGGAGCGTGTGTGGTTAACCGGCACACTAACTTGAACTTAACAAGGTAGGTAAAGGGTAACTTAATGTTTATCATAGTATCGATGGAGCGTGTGTGGTTAACCGGAACATCGATTGAGGGGTAATACATTAAGGGTACCAAGTAATTTGCATGGTTACTTCACACCTTGTTTTGTGATCCTCGGCATCACAGTCACAAAACTTAAAGGGCACACTCGAGATTGAAACATGCCATTGAAGAAAGTTCAATGAATCTCAAAGAATCTAGGAGTTTCTAAACCAATTAAAACCTAATTAAATATTTCGTTTTTCATGGTGGAAATTGGTGAATCGTCATTCACCTACCTTCAAATATCTTATAGCTTAGATTACGGCATCCCTCTTCTAAGTTATAAAATATTGTGTTGGGTCCTAGCCTTAATATTACATTTGGGTGTTTTGTTAAGGACTATCTCTATATCTAATCTAATCTATTCCCTCTTCTTTTCAGATGTCTTCCAATAACAATGCTTCTGGCTCAAACCCTACTAGCTCCTTCTCTCTCATGAATCTTTGTGGGAGAGTCATCTTTGATGGGTCCAACTTTACAGATTGGATCAGAAACATCAGGATGGTCACTCAGTATGAGAACAAAGAATATGTTCTCGACAAGGAGCTGAAGGTACCCGAGCCAACTGCTACTCCTGAAGAGCTTGCTGAATATGAGGTACATGAAAGAGATGCTACAAAAGTGGCATGCATCATGATGGCCTCCATGACAGCCGAGCTCCAAAAGTCCTATGAGGACTATTATCCTTTTGAGATGCACCAGGACTTGATGGACCGCTACCATCAAAGTGCTCGTCAAAAGCGATATGAAATAATCTCCTCCATGATAACAACCCGAATGAAGGATGGTGAACCCATCACGGGCCACATGCAGAAAATACAAAGGTATGTGGACCATTTACTGAAGCTGAATGTAAACTTCCCTGAGGAGTTAGCAATAGACATCATTTTGCACTCCTTGCCATCGTGTTATGATCAATTCCGCATGACATATCACATGAACAAGGAAGAAGTCACCCTCAGCAAACTTCAAGGACTCTTGAAGACCGCCGAAAGTGGTCTAAAGAGTAAGTCGGTTGTTACTACTCCTACTCCTACTCCAACTGCGGCCAATGTCTTGGCAATCGGGCATGGCAAAGGGAAGAAGAGAAAGAACCCTTCTAAGGGTACCAAGGGTAAGACCCTTGAAGGCTCCTCTTCAAGCAAAACCAAGAAAGGTTTTGTCACTCCTTCTGCTAACCCTAATGAGGCTGAATGCTTCTATTGCCATGAAAAGTCGCACTGGAAGCGAAACTGCCCAAAGTACCAGCAAGATTTGAAGGATGGGAAAGTAAAACCCAACCATGCAGGTATATACACTATATTGTCTAATAACTCACCTCATTCTAAGTCTTGGGTCCTTGATACAGGTTGTGGTATTCACATATGTTGTGATTTGCAGGGACTAAAAAGAAGTGAGAATGTGGAGCAGGGAAAGATAAACTTGATCATGGGAAACAGGAAAGCTTCACTTGTCACCAAGATAGGAGTTTATTCCTTAGTGCTAAATAGTGGGTTTACATTAGATTTGAATAAATGTTATTATTCGCCAGAAATGGCAAGAAATGTTATTTCCTTTCATGCATTGTATAAACAAGGTTTTACCTTTTATTTTGATAATAATAATGGTAGTATTGATGCTTTCTTTAATAATGTTCTTTATTTTAAAGCATTACCTTGTGATGGCGTGTATGAAACTGTATCTGTTGTAGATAATCTAGGAAATAATGTATTGTGTATTAACTCTTCCACTAGCTTAGATAAAGCATCCTTATGGCATTGTCGTCTTGGACATGTAAGCAAGAAATGCATAGGACAACTCCAAAAGGATGGAGTCTTGGAGTCATTTGACCTAAAGTCAGATGATAGTTGTGAATCTTGTTTGCTTGGTAAAATGACAAAGTCACCTTTTACTGGCACTTGTGCTAGGGGTGAAGGTTTGTTGGACCTCATACACACGGATGTGTGTGGACCCTTCAGAACCGCCACAAGAGATGCTAATCGGTTCTATGTGACTTTTACTGATGATTTTAGTAGATATGGATATGTCTACCTAATCAAGAATAAGTCAGAAACCTTTGAGAAATTCAAAAAGTTTAAGTAAGAAGTGGAGAATCAGTTGGGCAGGAACATTAAGATGCTTCGATCCGATCGTGGTGGTGCGTATCTTAGTACTGAGTTCCTTGACTATCTTAAGGAATGTGGGATTGTCTCACAATTGACACCTCCTAGGACACCACAGTTGAATGGTGTAGCTGAGAGGCGCAATCGGACCTTGTTGGACATGGTTCGTTCCATGATGAGTCGAGCTTCGCTACCAATCTCATTTTGGGGGTATGCCTTAGAGACTGCCGCCCATATCCTTAATCTAGTCCCTAAAAAGAAGGTTGCCAAAACACCTCACGAGGTGTGGACTGGAAAAGTTCCCAATCTAGACCACATCAAGATTTGGGGTTGCGAGGCTTTCATGAGACGCGAGACTCACGATAAGCTCGAACCCCAAAGCGAAAGGTGTATTTTCATCGGCTACCCACAAAAATCCTTTGGTTACATCTTCTACAGACCCAGTGATAATGTGGTCTTTGTAGCAAGAAGAGGATTCTTTCGAGAGAGAGAATTCATGAGCCAAAGAGACAATGGGAGGCAAATTGACCTTGAGGAAATTCAAGAGTCAAGTGGTGAAGGAACCTCAAACCCTAGCCCTCAACCTGAGGAGGAAACTCCTGTTGAGCCGACTGAAGAATCTATACCTCTGAGGCGTTCCACCAGAGTTAGGAATGCACCTGAGCATTATTATGGTTTTCATATTACTGCAGAAGGTGAGACACTTATCAGTGATAACACACTGGTAAATCTGGATGAGCCTAACAGCTACACGGAAGCCATGGCAGGCCCTGAGGCTACTAAATGGAAAGAGGCTATGGATAGCGAGATACAGTCCATGTATGACAATCAAGTTTGGAACTTGGTTGACAATGTACCTGATCGTAAGATAGTTGGGTGCAAATGGATCTTCAAGAAGAAGACCGACATGGATGGTAATGTACACACTTATAAGGCACGACTGGTTGCAAAGGGTTATTCTCAAACTCCGGGAGTTGATTATGATGAGACCTTTTCACCAGTGGCCAAGATTAAGTCTATTAGGGTTCTGTTAGCCATTGCTGCATTTCATGATTATGAAATATGGCAAATGGATGTCAAAACCGCTTTCCTTAATGGAAACTTGGCTGAAGATGTTTACATGGTTCAGCCAGAGGGGTTTGTCAGTACAGAGTACCCCAGTAGAGTGTGTAAGCTCGAGAAATCCATTTATGGATTAAAACAGGCACCTCGCAGATGGAATCTTTGCTTTGATGAGAAAGTCAAAGAATTTGGCTTTTCAAGGAGTGAAGATGAATCTTGTGTCTATATCAAGGCTAGTGGGAGTATAGTCAGCTTTTTGGTACTGTATGTGGATGACATACTACTCATAGGAAATGACATCCCAACCCTGCAGGAAGTAAAGTCCTGGCTTGGGAAGTGTTTCGCTATGAAGGACCTTGGAGAAGCTGCCTATATCCTAGGGATAAGGATTTTGAGAAACAGGAGTAAAAGACTTATTGGACTTAGTCAAAGCACCTATGTGGACAAAGTGTTGAAAAGGTTCAACATGCATAACTCCAAGAAAGGAGAGTTACCCATCAAGAGTAACGCCAGATTGAGTAAGACACAAAGCCCTAGTACTGAGGCTGAGATAGCAGAAATGAGTCGAATACCTTATGCTTCAGCTGTAGGATCGATCATGTATGCTATGACGTGTACTCGACCTGATGTAGCCTTTGCTTTGAGCATGGTTAGCAGGTATCAGGGGAACCCTGGCAAGGCACACTGGACTGCGGTAAAGAATATCCTCAAGTACCTACAGAGGACTAAGGACTGGGTCCTTACCCTCGGTGGCAGTGAGGACTTGAGAGTTGTAGGGTACAGTGATGCTAGCTTTCAGACTGACAGGGATAATTTCCGCTCTCAGTCGGGCTGGGTCTTTACTCTAAACGGAGGGGCAATTACTTGGAAAAGTTCCAAGCAGGAGACAGTGGCTGATTCCACTTGTGAATCAGAGTATATAGCAGCAAGCGAGGCAGCAAAGGAGGCTATATGGCTAAAGAACTTCATCGGAGACCTTGGAGTTGTACCAGCTATAAAGGAGCCAATGGAGATTTTCTGTGACAGCAATAGTGCGGTTGCCTTAGCCAAGGAACCAATAGATCATGGGAGATCCAGACACATTGACATAAAATATCACTTCATCAGACATCGAATAGAAGAAGGAATCCTCGTGGCAAAGAGAGTATCATCGGATGAGAATCCAGCAGATCCCCTCACGAAGGGACTGACTCGGGTTAAGCATCTCCAGCATGCTCGGAGCATAGGGCTGAAGGATGATATTAGTTTAGTTAGATAATCTTGAAATTTGTAAAATGTAATTGGCATTTGATGATAAATAAAAGCTGTTATTTATGAGTAAAGTGTTGTTATCTCTTGTCAATCGTTTACTATTATTTCTTTTTGCATGTTTTGACTTCCAGAATAATTATGTTATGGTTTATATCATATTATTTAAACTCTCCATAGTCGGTCATATGTTGGAAGTAGATATGAATCAAGACTGTCATGGGTTGGCTTGTAGAGGTCTAAGATGTTAGACAAAGCGGGGCTACAACACTAATGAGTGCTCATAAGTTCTGAGTATTGGATTCAACCCACACTCACTTGTATCACTTCATGGAATTTATCTCGAGTGATCGTGAGACGGTAATATCATATAAGTCTTCAAACCTAGAGATATGATTTGTTGCCTATGAGTTGGTTATGCATTGATTGCATGAAAACGCATTGGTAACTCGATGTTATAAATCGTGCTTTTGTGTGTAATTCAACAAGTAGTAGAGCAAACATATGAGTCGAAGTTTATCTATTCCTTCTAGGATTAGAAGCGATATCTGGGCCCTTCGATGATTTTGTTTTGACCTATGTACCGGGCCCGGTCAGAACTAAATTGATGTGTTCAGTTAAGTTCTATGTCAAACAAATCGGAAATCGGGAAACAAATGCTGGACAATAAGCAAGACCATGTTCCATGTATTTGTCCGGCTGATATCTAGAACAGAGGATTATATGATCACTTATCTAAAATGGCGCTTCATAGTTCAACAGAGTTTAAAGAGCTACGATTGCTGATCGGTTCCTGAAGTCATACTTGCAACTATAGTTATTAGACTTATCCAAGTGGGAGACTGTTGGATATAGTGTCTTAGTCTATAACTATATTTGGTATGTACTTGACCCGACCCGGCATGGTCCATTTGGGTTGCACTTCACCCGAACAATTTATGGATAATCGTTTGAGAATAGTATAAGTTATGATTTATTAATATATTATAAGTCCTAATATATTAATATAAAATCATATTATTTAATTAGTATTGATCTATAATTAATTTAGAATTAATTTAGAGATTAAAAGTATGACTAATTAAATATGGGCTCTTGTATTTATATAGTGTGGGCTAATGCTTATTTGGAATGAGCTAGGCTTGCATGGAAAGTCCATGGAGCTTTAACCCATGGATCTCATGGAAATGAAAAGACATGGGTATTAGGGTTTACATGGATGTAACCCTAATCCACCACCCTATATAAAGGAGGCTTTGGTTCTTGAAATAGCACTAGTTGATGTGTGTAAACTAAGAGGGCCGATTTCAAGAAGTTTGTGACTATTCTCTCAAGTTTCCAAGTTTGTGGTGATTTGTGACTTCCATTTGAGGCATCCACATTATTGGTGCTAGGCTCTCAAACTCCAAGCAATCAACTACTACTATAAGGTAAGTAATTCTACTAGTTTTATTTGATTCAAGTTCCCCATGCCATGCTAGATAGGATAAGAACCTTGGAAAAATAATTATTTGCATGTATCTTAGTCAAACATAGATCCAAGGTTTCTAGGGTTGCATGTACACCATAGGAGTGTTAGAATGCTCAAAACCCATCAACACGACGGCCTTCTTCGTCAGCTGGGTCAAGGGTACTGCTATCTTGGAGAAGTCCTGAATGAATCTCCTGTAATAGCCTGCTAACCCTAGTAAATTCCGAATCTCGGATGCAGACTTCGGAACCTCCCATCTCATCACGGCCTCCACTTTGGTCGAGTCGACCAAAATCCCGTTATGGTTGACAAGATGCCCCAGAAACTGCACCTCGCGCAACCAGAACTCGCACTTGGAGAACTTGGCGTACAAGCTCTCCCTCCTCAGGGTATCCAACACCTCTCGTAAGTGCTCCTCATGCTGCTCCTGCGTCTTGGAGTAAACCAAGATGTCGTCAATGAAAACTATCACAGACCGATCCAGCATCGGTCTGCACACGCGGTTCATGAGGTCCATGAACGCGGCAGGAGTATTGGTGAGCCCGAAGGGCATCACCATGAACTCGTAATGGCCATAGCGAGTCCGAAAAGCAGTCTTCTGCACATCCTCCTCTCTAACCCGCATCTGGTGGTAGCCTGAACGCAAATCTATCTTGGAAAACCAAGATGCCCCCTGTAGCTGGTCGAAGAGATCATCAATCCTCGGGAGTGGGTAACGGTTCGTCACCGTTACCTTGTTCAGCTCCCGGTAATCTATAAACATCTGATGCGACCCGTCCTTCTTCACAAACAGGATCGAGACTTCCCAATGCAAACTGCTCGACCTGATAAATCCCTTGTCTAACAGCTCCTTTAGTGGTGTAGACAACCCCTGCATCTCGGGAGTAGCCAACCGATAAAGTACCTTGGCTATCGGAGCCGCACCGGGGACTAGGTCGATCCGGAACTCTACCTGCCTCTCCGGAGGTATCCCAGACAGCTCCTCTGGAAACACGTCCGGGTACTCTCGTACCACTGGTACATCACTCACAGTCGCCTTACCCGCTTCCCGGGTATCCATAACGTAGGCGACGTACCCTGCGCAACCCTGTTGAAGGTAGTGCCTAGCCCTCGCTGCTGAGTACAAAGCTGGTCTTCGCTGCGGCCTCTCACCATGAACCACTAGCTCTCCCCCACTTGGGGTCCTGATACGCACCAGCTGCTGCGCACAGTCGATCACCGCCCCATTAGGTCTCAACTGAGTTCCTCCTTGAACTCGTCGATTCCTTTGATCTTCAAGTCCATAACTAACCCCAACAGGCTGAGTTTCGTTCCACTCAACCAAAGACCACTCCCAGAAGTCGTTTTTTGGGAAACTATGACCCGACTCACTGAGTCCCTCTTTTTCCAAAACTATACAGTCGATTTTAATCGGTCTTAACGCATCCAAATCATAGATCTGACCGCCTAGGGTCCATATTATACGTAAAGTCACAAACTTGATGTCCATGCATGGGGTTCTTGGCTCAAAAAGCCATGAAAAGGGGTTTATATGCTGCATGGGTCTCCCATGGCCATAAAGTTGGCACCTTTATGCCATGAGAACTCTCAATGGTTCCAAATCTGAAGTACAACTCCAAATATACACTCAAATCCGAGTATACCTTCACTAAAGCTTAGAAAAAGGTAGGAAATAGCCCCAAATCAAGATCTAAGTAATGAATAGCCAAGGTAACAACTTTATACCTCAAATGAGCAGGAAATGTGCCAAGACTTCTGGATCTACTTGTTCTCTCTTGATCTCCCAAGCTTCCTTCTCCTTTTCCAACTTCAAACACACACAAAAGGCACCAAAAAGCTCAAGAACACTCAATAAAGGCTTAGGGTTTCGAGTTAGGGTCTCTCTGGGTTGGGAGGAACAATGGAGGATGGGTTGGGGCGTTATAAGTTGTTTAAATAGGGGCAAATCACAAATATTAGGGTTTCATCTAGACAGTCCTACTCGTCGAGTCTGTCTCCCGACTCGTCGAGTAGGTCACTTATCCTGTCGATCCAAAGTCGGGTCTACTCGACGAGTTGGGCCTCCAACTCACCGAGTCCCAGAGAAAAGCATAAGTTTACTTTAATTAAAATACGCACCAGGAACCGGGTGTTACAAATCTCCCCCACTTATTTTAGACTTCGCCCTCGAAGTCTGCTGCTGAATCAGGAAAAAGCTCGGGGTAGTGCTCCCTCATCTCGTCCTCCGGCTCCCAAGTCCATTCTGAGCCCTTGTGGTGCTGCCATTGCACCTTCACCAGCTCCAACCTCTTGTTCCTCAGATCCCTCGACTTCCTGTTGAGGATAGCTACTGGTCGCTCGATGTAGTTCAGGCTGTTATCCACCTGAATATCCTCCAAAGGCACCACTGCCGAGTCGTCCACCAGGCACTTCCGCAACTGGGAGACGTGAAAAGTACTGTGAATCTGACTGAGTTCGGCTGGCAGATCCATCCTATATGCCACCTTGCCCACCCGGGATACAACCCTGAAAGGTCCAATATATCTGGGGCCCAACTTACCCCGCTTCCTGAACCGAATGACGCCTTTCCAGGGCGACACCTTCAGGAGCACCATATCCCTGACCTGGAATTCCAGGTCCGAACGACGCTTGTCGGCATAACTTTTCTGCCGACTTTGAGCAGTCTGAAGCCTGTTCCGCACCTGCTGGATCCTCTCCGTAGTCTTGAGTACCACTTCAGTACTCCCCATGACCCTCTGGCCAACCTCACCCCAGCATATCGAGGGTCCTGCACTTCCTCCCGTACAACATCTTGAAGGGAGGACGGTCGATACTCGCGTGATAGCTGTTATTATAGGAAAACTTTGCCAAAGGAAGGTAAGTATCCCGACTACCTCCAAAGACTAAGACACACGCCCGCAGCATATCCTCCAGAGTCTGGATGGTACACTCGCTCTGTCCATCCGTCCGCAGGTGGAAAGCGGTGCTAAAGTGCAGACGAGTACCCAGCTCGTCGTGAAACGTCTTCCAGAATCTGGAAGTGAACCGCACACCTCTGTCAGAAACCACCGAAACTGGCACCCCGTGCCGAACCACTACCTCTCTGATGTAGATGTCGGCCAACTTTTCGGCCGAAATGCTCTCCTGAATCGGAATGAAATGGGTGCTCTTCGTCAACCGATCCACGATGACCTAAATCGAATCCACTCCCCGCGCAGTCCTGGGAAGCTTCGTGATGAAATCCATAGTGATATATTCCCATTTCCACATCGGGATATCCAACGGCTGGGTCTTGTCGTGAGGTCTCTAATGCTTGGCCTTGACCTTCCTGTAGGTCAGGCATCTCTTAACATACCAAGCTACATCCCGCTTCATGCAGGGCCACCAATAATCAAGACGAAGATCCCTATACATCTTCGTCGCCCCGGGATGGATAGAAAACCTGGATTTGTGTGCCTCCTCCATCAATACCTGGCGCACGCCTCCATGATATGGGACCCACACCCTACGGTGTAGTGTCAACAATCCACGGTTGTCATAATCGAAGGAGGAAACCTGACCCACAATACGCTCACTCTTACGATGTTCCTCCTTCATAGCCTCCTGCTGGGCCTCTCAGATAAGCTCAAATCCCTGATCGGCGCTGCCTTGCGGGTAAGCTCATCGGCCACGACATTGGCCTTCCCCTAGTGGTAGAGGATCTCACAATCGTAATCCTTCACCACATCTAGCCATCGACGCTGCCTCATATTCAGATTTGGCTGATCCATGAGGTACCTCAAACTCTTATGGTCCGTGTAAATGGTACAACGGACCCCATAGAGGTAATGACGCCAAATCTTGAGGGCGAAAACAACTCCCCCCAACTCCAAATCATGCGTCAGATAGTTCACCTCATGAGGCTTCAGCTGCCTCGAAGTGTAGGCGATAACATGCCCCCTCTGCATCAATACCGCGCCCAAACCTGAGATGGACGCATCGCAGTACACTACAAAATCCTCCACGCCCTCTGGCAGGGCAAAGATTGGCGCCTCGCACAATCTCTGTCTCAGTGTCTTAAATGCGGCTTGCTGCTCAGGCCCCCAGCGAAAGACCACGACTTTCCTTGTTAACCGGGTCAAAGGCATGGCTATCTTGGAAAAGTACTGAATGAATCTCCGATAATAACCTGCCAGTCCCAGGAAGCTCCGAATCTCAGATGGAGACCTCGGAACCCCCCACCTCATCACGGCCTCCACTTTGGCCGGGTCGACTGAAATCCTGTTCTGGTTGACAAGGTGCCCAAGAAACTGCACCTCGCGCAACCAGAGTTCACACTTGGAGAACTTGGCATACAAGCTCTCCCTCCTAAGAGTATCCAATACCTCCCGCAAATGCTCCTCATGTTGCCCACGTGTCTTGGAATAGACCAAGATGTCATCAATGAAAACTATCACAGACCGATCCAACATCGGTCTACACACGCGATTCATGAGATCCATGAATGCGACAGGAGCATTGGTGAGCCCGAAAGGCATCACCACGAACTCATACTGACCATATCGTGTCCGAAAAGTAGTCTTCTGAACATCCTCCTCTATGACCCTCATCTGATGATAACCTGAATGCATATCAATCTTGGAGAACCAAGATGCTCCCTGAAGCTGGTCAAAGAGATCATCAATCCTCAAGAGTGGGTAACGGTTCTTCACCGTTACCTTATTCAGCTCTCGGTAATCTATAGACATCCGATGCGACCCATCCTTCTTCTTCACAAATAGAATCGGGGCTCCTCAGGGTGAACTGCTCGGTCTGATGAATCCCTTGTCTAACAGCTCATGTAGCTGTGTAGACAACTCCTGCATCTTAGGAGGAGCCAACCGATACGGTGCCTTGGCTATCGGAGCCGCACCAGGGACTAGGTCGATCCTGAACTCTACCTGCCTCTCCGGAGGTATCCCAGGCAGCTCCTCTGGGAATACATCCACGTACTCTCGTACCACCGGTACGTCACTCACCGTCGCCTTACCCGCCTCCTGGGTATCCAAGACATAGGCGACATACCCTGCGCACCCTGCTGGAGATAGCGCCTAGCTCTCGCTGCTGAACATAAAGTTGGTCCACGCTATGGCCTCTCGCCCTGAATCACCAGATCTCCCTCACTTGGGGTCCTGACCCAGACCAACTGCTACGCGCAGTCGATCGCTGCCCCATTAGGTCTCAACCAATCCATGCCTATAATAACCTTGTTCCCCCGCAATGGTATGGGAACCAAGTCTACCAAGTAGCGCTCCTCGAACAATCTCAAAACACAATCCCTGAAAACCTCCGCTACTCGAACTGATCGGTCGTCCGCAATCTCGACCTCTAGAGGGAAATCCAAAATGCTCGAAGACTCATAGAACCTCTTGCTAAGCGCAACAGAGACAAATGATCGGGTAGCACCCGAATCAAACAACACCTGAACTGGGATACCTTTCACATGGAACGATCCTAAACAAACATATAACATGACATATCAATATCACAAGCGACATATAATAAAATCTAGAGAGAATAAATCATACCTGTCACCACATCGGGTGCGAAGCGTGCCTCCTCGGCTGTCAAATGGAAAGCTCGGCTCCTCACCACTGGAGCCTCTGACTTGACCTTCTGTCCATCCATAACCCGAGTAGTCGCTGGAGTTGGCGCCACCACTGGCGCTGCTGCTGCTGCTGTCAGCCTAGGGCAGTTGGTCTTTTTATGGCCCCTCTGATTGCAATGAAAGCAAATCAGGTCTGACGTCTGAACATTAGGGGCAGGGGCAATACAATCCCTACCAAAGTGCCCCGTCTTGCCGCACTAGTAGCAGCCTGATGATCCCGCTCTACAAGCTCCCTCATGCGGCTTGCCGCATTTCTTGCAACGGCTATGGCCCGGCTGGCTCTTCGGCCTAGCGTCGGATCCCTTGGGTTTCTTCCCCAAAACCCCAGTAACCTGCTCCATCTCTTCCTTCCTCTTCCCGAGGTGCTCTAAATCAATCTCTCTCTCCCTCGCCCTGGCAATCATGGACTCCAGGGTCGGACAGGCTGAGTAGCTGACATGCTCCCGAATATCAGCTCTCAACATATCATGATAGCGGGTCTTCCGCATCTCCTCATCCCCTGCATACTGAGGTACCAATAAGGCCCTCTCTCGAAACTTGGCGGTGATCTCTGCCACTGTCTCCGTAGTCTGTCTCATGTCGAGAAACTCCCTGGCTAGCTGCTGAAGCTCCACAGCTGGCGCAAACTCCGCCCTGAACCTGGTCACAAAGTCCGACCAAGTCATAGCCTCGACGGTTGGGGCTCCCAGTGAGTCACCAACCGAATCCCACCAATCCCTAGCTCTGTCTCTCAAACAACCCGCAGCAAAGCGAACCTTCGACCCCTCCGGGCAGAAGCTCGTCAACTACGCAGACTCGATGTCTGCGATCCATCTACTGGCAGAAATGGGGTCCTTCTCCCCGTGAAAGTCTGGGGCACCACCCCCCCTGAAGTAGTTGAAGGTCAGTGTGCGCGTCCCTGACTGGTTGGACGCCAAGTCACTCCTGAATGCCGGGAGGCGATCCTCCATCAGCTCAACAATCCCCTCCTTGATCGACCCGAAAATGACCGGGGTCGACTCAAGGATACCTCTCGTGATCTCAGACGTGATGAAATCGTGTAGCCCATCATCAACCTGCTCGGATCCCGCACCCGAGCCTGATCCTGATCCTGATCCAGACCCTGAACCTCCTGCTCCATGACGCGTAACCACCATTCTGAAATAAACACATAAACGTCGGGGTCATACATACTCTCGAGAGGTCTTACACACTCTCCAAGTTCCCTGGTTCCATCTTATCCCTCCTTGATTCGAGTACGGATCCTCTGCTTCCAGTAGTACGGGCCCATACTACCTTCCACATCTATCCGTACTTGTCTCAAGGATTCCTTCGACTTCACCAAGTCCCTTTTACTAATACTACTTTCCAAACTAACCTCATCCTAGGCTTGTCCTAGGGCACTCTCTGACCTACTCTCCGCCATCAGCTACACAAGGAGTCCCTACCATCCTTCCCTAACTAGCTTGCGAGTATTATAACATATCCGCTTACTAGTTAGTTAAAGCTAGCTAGAACCCCTATAAGCACAAAGCAAGCAGTATTCGTGCATCGAGTAACCATAACCAAGCATAAACTAATCAGGCTATCATACTGCTGACTAACCAGCCCTAGCATATAGCTCCATAAGCTCATACAATAGTCATATAAGGCATCCTTCCTAGATCCTTGGCCCTAATCTAGCATACAGTTCTCATAATCACATAACAGGCATACAAGGCATCCTCCCTAGATCCTTAGCCCTAGTCTAGCATGCAGTTCTCATATCATATAACATAACATATCATGTATGGGTATCTTGGGGAAAACTTACTTGAGCTCGGCCGGTCGCACGCATCACACACCTTGTTTTTTCTCAAAACTCATTATTTTAAATTCTATAAAACTATTTTTCTTGTAAAAATCTTTCAAGCCCTCGATTTGAGTCCATACACCCCCGAAGGTGTGCTTGAATCCCTCAAACCAAGGCTCTGATACCAACTTGTAACATCCCAAAAATCGAGACCAAATTTTTTTGTTTTAATTATATTGCTTATAAATCTTGTTTGAGGAAATCATTAGAGATATCATATTAATTCATAAACCATAGTTGCAGGTCTCAAAACCATATCGTCAAATAGTAATAATGTCAGAGTATAATCCCATAAATCTCAAATGCGGAATCATGTGTGTGCAATGCGCTGCTACCCTGCCGGCTCCTTCCCCTTAGACGTAGAGGTACCTGAAACCAGAAATGAAAACCGTAAGCACAAAGCTTAGTGAGTTCCCCCATCATAACACATACCATACAATCATACATACTGCCGGGCAATTCTGGGGTGCCCGACCTACCCGTGTCAAGCCATTCTGGGGTGCTGACCTACCCATGTCAAGCCATTTTGGGGTGCTGACCTACCCGTGTAGGTGGTGGAGCTATGGGAGAATCTTGATTGGGAAGATAGATCTTTGGCTCATCGACAGATGACTTGAATTTGTCACCAAAGTCTTCTTCCAACTTCTTCTTTAGATCGTAGTAGCTGGCGGTCAACAAACCAAAATGCGTCTGAAGATCAGTGATCTGCTTTGTCTTTAGAGCTTTGTCTTCAAGAAGATCAGCAACTTGGATGGTGAGCTTGGTGTTTTTAGTCTGAAGGTCTGTAACCCTGATATCAAGCTCTATATTTTTTTGATTCAGCACACTGATCTCCTTCTGAAGTCCAAGGATTGTAGGATTCTCTTCTCCAGAGCTGCCATCCCCAATAGATATTCCTTTACCACGTGAAGGAGGCGTTGTGAATTGTTCTTCAGCCAAGTGCATTGCTAGCCTCACAGAAGCAGCATCATGATCTGGCCTGGGAGGAGAGAATCTTGTGGGGAAAGAAGAACCACCAGCTTCATAAAAGGTACTAGGATCTTCACTGAAAGGTTCTGATGAGACGATAGCAGGAGTGGTTGTTGGTGGAGTTGAAAAACCTTGAAGTGGGCCAGGAATAAGAATTCCCTGTCTTGGGTCAAGTCTTCTTCTTTTTATGGGAGGTTGAGAGGTTTGTGTTGTTGTTGTGCGATCACTCTCAAGTGGCTCGGATGTAGGAGAAACAACATCAAGGGGAGGAATCCCTGATACTGTCACCATAGGAATTGCTGTTTCTGCCACTTGATTGGTAGTAGGAGGCGTGGCTTCAAGAACGTCTTCAGCTTCCCGTATCTCTGTTGCTGGATGAGCAACTTCATCGATATTGTCAAGTAGCGTGTTGAGGTTTTCACCAGTCATGAAATCTTCATTACTACCAAAATTTAAAGGAATTTCATCCTTATCAAACCCAGTAAGATCGAGGTCTTCATACAAATCAGTCTCCGTTCCGCTTTTTGAAGACCCCTCATTATAATCACTTTGGACCTGAACAGAAGTCAGATCATGTTCCTCAGCTACTTGTGCATTAGGATATGGAGCATTTTCTTCTTCATCATGATCCGACACTGTGATGACATCTTCAGTAAATAACCCTTTCTGAAGAAGTAGGCTCAGAGGATGCTTTATCGGACGTTCCATGAGACTCGGATGACTCATTCAGCTCAACAAATCTTCCGAACTTCACAAGGGGATGCAATCCTTGGAAAATGACCTTGCCCCTTTGATTCTGCTTTATAAGCCCAACAGTGTGAGGACCTAACGACTTCATATCTAGGGTTTCTCCCTCTTTGACCATCTCCGGAAATTGAGTGTCAATGAACAACTGGATGAACCTAGGATACAACAAGAAAGAGTCTCTGGTATCCCGGTTTATAGCATTGATGTTTACTATGAACTCATCCAATATGAACTTTGAGAAGATGAAGTCGATTCCTGCAGCTAGTAAAACAATTGCCCCTGTGTTCCTCAGCGAGATCTCATCATCACCTGACCTTATGCCTGAGATACAGCTCACAAATACATGAGCCAAGAATCTCCAGTAGGGTGGCAGAAGCTTTTTCACAGTGGGAGGATAGATGCCTTCGTACCCCATCTTCTTGAGAATCTTTCGCACATCTTCAATCCCGATCTCAGTAGGAAAATCAGGTTGATCATCAATCAGAAATGTTTCCCTGATGAACAGCTCAGTGATCATAATCTTGCATCCTTTCACAACAGCTTCAACAGTAACTGCTCCATTGTTGTCTCTTGTCATCTTAGCAGTCTGCGAGAACTCGCTGATAATTCTCTGATAGACGACTGGGTTCACAGTAATGGCAGAGGCTAGGCAGCATTCTCTCAGCCTGTGGATCATCGACCTGAAATCTCCATGAGCAGCAGTAGGATCAGCCAGTACAATAGCGAAGTTATGCATGTCGGCAAACTTCAAACTTGCCATTGATCTGCACTAAAACAGGCCAAGTAAGAAAACAAAAATATTTGAGCAGTTAAAGCTTTAAGTTTTCTTAATTAATCAATTTCATTTTGGCCTTAAAAAAATATTTTGACTAAAATTTGGAGTTTACGGTCAAACATGGTCAAAATGGGGTTTACGGTCCAGATTGGGTTTACGGTCAAAAATGGTCAAATAGGGTTTACGATCCAGATTGGGTTTACGGCCGTAAACCCATGGCAGTAAGCTCCTGACCGTAAACGGAGTTTACGGCCGTAAGCTCCTGGGCCGTAAGCTTCAACCGTAAACGCCGAAGAACAGTAAAACTTCGATTAAACCCCAAAAATCAGTCGAATCGATGAACAATCTACATTCCCACGGTCGGTTTTAGCATACCTTTGATGTGGACTAAACGATTTCGCAAAAACACACAAATTTTTTTTTCGAGATGAGAGAGAGTGGAGAGAGTTTACGGCCGGAAGGATGAAAATGAGGTGGGAAGGGTTTCCAGCTGTAAGCTCCACCTTTTATACCCCTTTCGAAATTTACCTGTCTCCCACACGGTATATGGCACAGTCCAAATCCCGACTAATTTTCAAAAATAAAACTTTTTGAGGATTTTAATATTAAAATAAAATAAAATAAACTAAAAATAAAACAAAATAATTTCTAAAATTTAAGAATTTAAATTAAATTTTGACAATTATAAAAATAAAATAAAATAGAATAAAAAGAAATAAAAATAAAAGATAAAAATGAGATAAAATAAATGCAGAGTAAAAATTTATCTCAAAAAAATTACTGAATATAATTTTTGTGACACTGGGATCAAAGTTGTTAGACAGCCTTAATCCACTTGTCGGTACCTTTATCTTCACGTCTTTGTTTGGTCGATCGCCGGTATTGTGGTCCACTTAAACACGAGAGATTGTGATAAAATTAGGACATACTATTAGTTACAAGACAATGTGATCCTGAGTTCCTAGATAATATTTCTTAAGGACCATTCAGCTCACGACGACCAAAGATATTGTTGTCCACCTAAATTGAGCAGCGAGATCTATAGACAATCTGTAAGTGTTCAATTTTAATTGTACTAGAACATGTTTCCCGCTTCCTGATATGCTCCAGTAATCAAGGACTTCCAGAATACTCCTTACATCGGGTGAGCAGACAATTATTAAGAGAGAAGATAGATTTAGAATGCATATGCTATACACCCAGGTCGGATCTCTTCCAATCACGCAGAGGGTGAAACATATGACTAACTGAAGTTTTAGAGGGATTGAGAAAAAGAATGATGCATATACTGTGTACCAGGTCGGATTGTGAGTCACGCAAAGGAGACAATATGTGGCTAACAGATAGAAAGAATTGCATAGATAGAAGATGCAGAGAAATAGAGTTACATATGTTACAGTCCAGGTCGGATCTCTCAATCACGCAGAGGAAGCAACATATGACTAACAGAAAGATAAAGAGAAAACAATTTTCTATAGACCTAATTTATCGGAATTCACCAGTCACCCCATCAATACCGGAATTAAGGACAGAATCCGCACATCGAGGAAAAGTTAATCCACAGTTCCAGATACGAGTTTTTTAATGTGACCAATAGATTCCCATATATATCTCCCTGCTCAACCTATCCAAGCGTCGTATTGTCAGGCTAAACGGATTTAACTAGGTCAAGATTTGTCAAGTCTATGAGTTCCTTAAGCTCAATTCTGCCTAGTCAAGTCCATTTTTAATCTTTCGTGCCTACCAGCGCATCGAACACAGAGCAAAGACAATTTAATTTTGGGTACGTTACGCAGACTCAGATTGCCTGTTATCACTTGATAATATCACTTCCCGTCACAACACCTACAAGCAAAACTGTTAGCGACAATATTTTTGATTTTTCTGAATTTTTTAATGTTTTTGGATTTTTTTGAATGTTTTCTGAAAAAAATAAAACAGAAACAAAATGTTTTTGGATTTTTTGAATTTTTGAATTTTTTGTTTGGTTTTTGTTTATTTCCCCCCCTAAATTTGTGCATGGGTGAGAATGAAATCACTAAAATGCGCAAATTTAAACTGACCTAACCTATAACAAAAATTTAATCCTCAAAACGAATCATTTTCAAAAATCCCACAAGCACATCGAATCGAGCTTTGTTAAAGGGCTTGGTGAACAGATCCGCTACATTATTAGCAGATGGAACCTGTTCTAGCCGGATGAGCGAGCGCTCATAACAGTCTCTGATAAAATGAATTTTGATATCAATGTGCTTGGTTTTGGAATGTTGGACAGGATTTTTAGTAATTTGAATCGCGGCCTCATTATCACAGTAAATGGGGGTTTCAAGATAATTCAAACCGTAATCCAACAGCTGATGTTGGATCCAGATAACTTGAGAGCAACAAGCAGATGCAGCAACGTATTCAGCTTCTGCGGTTGAGGTTGAGACGTTATGCTGTTTCTTGCACTGCCACGACACCAGCCTATCTCCAAGGAATTGGCACCCTCCTGAAGTAGATTTCCTGTCAAGCTCACAGCCTCCATAATTACTGTCAGCAAAAGCATATAAATCAAATTCGGAATTTTTTGGATACCAGAGACCCAATTTTGGGTTGCCTTTGATATACCGAAAAATCCTTTTGACAGCAATAAGAAGTGAAAGTTTAGGATTAACCTGATAACGTGCGCATTGACAAACTGCAAACATGATGTCGGGACGACTTGCAGTAAGATACATCAACGATCCGATCATCGATCTGTAGTGTGTCTGATCTACGGATTCGCCATCAATATCTGGATTCAGCAGGGGACTTTCGGCGATTGGTGTCGATGCAGGTTTAGCGTCTTGAAACCCGAACTTCTCAAGAATATCCTCCACATACTTAGCTTGATGGAGCAGGATTCCGGTTGAATTTTGTTTGACCTGAAGCCCCAGAAACATGGTCATCTCTCCCAATGAACTCATCTCAAACCTCTTTTTCATCACGCCTTAAAACTCTTTGCATAGCTGTGGACTGGTAGACCCGAAGATAATGTCGTCAACGTAGATCTGGACTAGAATCTGATCATTACCAACATGCTTGATGAATAAAGTTTGATCGATAGTGCCACGAGAGTATCCATGCTCGAGCAAGTGCTTTGTGAGAGTCGCATACCACGCTCGAGGAGCTTGATGCAACCCATACAACGCCTTGTCCAATTTGTAGACATGATTAGGAAGCTTTGAGTTAACGAACCCATGGGGCTGATCAACGTAGATTTCTTCTTTCACCTTGCCATACAAGAAGGCTGTCTTGACATCCATTTGGTAAACCGTGAATTTCATGTAGGAAGCATATGCAAGGATGATACGAATAGCCTCCAAGCGAGCCACGGGAGCATAAACCTCAGTATAATCAAGACCCTCGACTTGTCGAAACCCGCAAACCACCAATCTTGCTTTATTGCGCACTATAACACCAAAACCATCCTGCTTGTTTCGATAGACACAGCGTGTGTCAAGAGACCTTTTGCCCTTTGGTAACTCAACCAATTTCCAAACCCCGAGCTTTTCAAATGGATTTATCTCTTCATGCATAGCATCTACCCAGCTGGGCTCATTCAAAGCCATTTCAACATTCTTGGGCTCTATTTGAGAAATAAAGCAAGAATAGAGACATATATTTGTTGGATAAGGTGTCTAAGTCCATAACTATTTCTGGTATGTACTTGACCCGACCCGGCATGGTCCATTTGGGTTGCATGGTATCATGCATTTGGATAGACTAAATGAGAGAAATAACACTTGTGGTTTATTAATATATTATAAGTTCTAATGTATTAATAGTATTATTTAATTAGTATTAATCAAGAATTAATCTAGGATTAATTAAGTGATCAAAAGATGACTAATTAAATATATGGGTTGATCATGTAAATCATCCATAACTTGTATAGTGGGCTAAAAGGCTCCATGGATAATCAAGTTGGGTTAAACCCATTGAATGCTCCATGGAGGCTCCATGGGAGTTACAAACCCATGGGTCATGGAAATGAAGAGTCATGCCACATTAGGGTTTACATGGTGTAACCCTAGATGTGACACACTATATAAGCAACATGTTCTCCACCAAAATCGGCGACACATAAGAAACAAGAGGGCTAGAGCCGATTTTGCAAGTGTAAGATTCTCTCAAAGTTTACTCCTTTGCATTTGGTGTTGTGTGAAGCATTTGAGGCATCACACTTGGGGTGCTAGGCTCATAAGGTTTCAAGGATCATAATCAACAACAAGGTGAGTTATTCTATCTTTCATTCAAGTTAAAAATGTTCCCCATGTATGCTAGATAGGAATATAACCTTGGAATTCAACTTTGCATGATTATTAGACAAACATAGATCCAAGGTTATTAGGGTTGCATGTACACTTAGGAAGTGTTAGAATGCTCAAAACCCATCAGTGGTATCAGAGCCTAGGTTTGTTTGTTGTTTTTTGTGTGCAAACAGCTTGAAAAAAATCGTTTTTCTGTTTTCTGCTCGTATGAAAGTTTGCACATTTGTTGCTGGAAATGGACTAGAAACATTACCCTAAACTGTTTTGATGTTTTAAAGCTTGTTTTAGATGGTGTAATGTTTATGCTAATCCATTTACAATTGCAATTATTAAAATTACAAGTTTTTTTTAAGTGTAATTTTTTGATTCTTGAAAGTGTTCATATTCATGTTCTTGAACTTATGAAGATTAGATGATCATAGGAATTATTTGTAACCTTCATGGTAGTTTAATTCATGATCATAATGTGTTTTAATGGAGTCCATAACTTGTCCTCAAGTTATGGAAAACCAAAAGTCTCACTTTTATTAAAGCCATTAAAAGAACACAAGAGTTATAAAAATGAAGAGTCTTCATTTTTATTACTCAATTAATTCATAAGTTATAAGAAATGAAAAGTTTTGGAAGTTTACAAAACTTCCCCTCAAGTTTTGGAACATGTAGAGTCTTGATTAAAACTTTAGTTCCAACCCTTAGAATTTTAAAAGTTAAAATTCAACCCTTATACTTTATAATATTATAAGTTACTAATATATATGTATAACGTCAAGTCGTCTTACCGCTAGTACGCCTCATTCACGAAACCGGTCTATAAGGGGGGTATAAGGTTGTTGCCTATAAAATGGCAACTTAATGGGTGTCCACTCTCACCCACCGCTTCCTTTATCGGTGGAGGGTCGTTAGCCGAACGGGTAAGACAAGGACTTATAAATTCTCATTAAAAGTATGATGAATATTATAAAGTAACTAAATGCTTTTATTAAATTCCCAATCTTAGTTACTTTAGGAAAATGTGAATAAGGTGCTAATCCATGAAATTACACTTTACACTTTGTTTAAGTCGTTGGTGGAGCGTGTGTGGTTAACCGGCACACTAACTTGGACTTAACAAGGTAGGTAAAGGGTGACTTAAGGTTTACCATAGCATCGGTGGAGCGTGTGTGGTTTACCGGCACATCGATTGAGTGATAAACCTTGAGGGTACCAAGTGATTTGCATGGTTACTTCACACCTCGTTTTGTGATCCTCGGTATCCCAGTCACAAAACTTGGAGGGCACACTCGAGATTGAAACATGCCTTTGAAAAGTTCATTGAATCTCAAAAGAATCTAGGAATTTCTAAGAACCAATTAAAAACCTAATATTTATATTTCGTTTTTCATGGTGGAAATTGGTGAATCGTCATTCACCTACCTTTCAAATATGTTATAGCTTGGATTACGGCATACCTCTTCTAAGTTATAATATATTGTGATTGGATCCTAGCCTTAATATTACATTTGGGTGTTTAATTAAGGACTCTCTTAATATCTAAACTAATCTTGTTCTCTTCTTTCAGATGTCTTCAAACAATGCTGCTTCTGGCTCTAATCCTAATGGCTCCTTTACCCTTATGAACTTGTGTGGGAAAGTCACTTTTGATGGATCCAACTTCAATGAATGGATCAGAAACATCGGGATGATTACCCGCTACGAGGACAAAGAATATATCCTTGACAAGGAGCTTAAGGAGATTGATGAGACCACTGCAACTCCCCAGGAGATCGCTGACTTCCGGGCACATGAAAGGGATGCTACAAAAGTGGCATGCATCATGTTGGCCACCATGACAGCGGAACTCCAAAAGTCCTATGAGGACTTCTACCCTTTTGAAATGCACCAAGATCTGATGGAAAGATACCATCAAAGTGCACGACAAGAGAGGTATGAAATCATATGCTCTATCATAACAACCATGATGAAGGACGGGGAATCCGTCACGAGCCACATGCAGAAAATGCAAAGGTATGTGGATCGGTTGCTGAAGCTTAATGTGAACTTCCCTGAGAAGCTTGCAATAGATATCATTTTGCACTCCTTACCATCGTGTTATGATCAATTCCGCATGACATATCACATTAATAAGGAAGAGGTCACACTCAGCAAACTTCAGGGACTCCTCAAGACCTCAGAAACAGGTCTTAAGGGTAAGTCGGTTGTTAACACTCCTACTCCAAACTCCGCCCCGGTTTTGGCAATCGGGAAAGGTAGAGGGAAGAAGAGGAAGAGCTCTTCGAAGGGTACCAAGGCTAGGACCCTTGATGGCTCTTCTTCAAGTGGAACCAAGAGGGTTTTGTCACTCCTTCTTCTGACCCTAAAGAGGCTGAATGCTTCTATTGCCATGAAAAGTCACATTGGAAGCGGAACTGCCCAAAGTACCAGCAAGATGTGAAGGATGGGAAAGTTAAACCCAACTATGCAGGTATTTACACTATCTTATCTAATAACTCACCCCATTCTAACTCTTGCGTCCTTGATACCGGTTGTGGTATTCATATTTGTTCTGATTTGCAGGGACTAAGAAGAAGTGAGAATGTGGAGCATGGAAGAATAAACTTAATCATGGGGAATAGGAAAGCCTTACCTGTCACCAAGATTGGAGTTTATACTTTATCGCTTAGTGGGTTTAGTGTAGATTTGAATAAATGTTGTTATTCGCTAGAAATGGCAAGAAATATTATTTCCTTTCATGCATTGTATAAACAAGGTTTCACCTTTTCATTTGATAATGAAGTTGGTTCGATTAATGCTTTCTTTAATAATGTTCTTTATTTTAAAGCATTACCTTGTGATGGTGTGTATGAAACTGCATTTGTGGTTGATAACTTAGGAAATAATGTATTGTGTATTGATTCTGTTAATGATAATAACTTGGATAAAGCATCATTATGGCATTGTCGTCTTGGACATATAAGCAAGAAACGCATAGGCCAACTCCAAAAGGATGGAGTATTGGAGTCATTTGACCTAAAGTCAGATGATAGTTGCGAATCATGCTTACTTGGAAAAATGACAAAGTCACCCTTCACAGGTTCTTGTGAGAGGGGTGAAGGTTTGTTGGATCTTATACACACGGATGTGTGTGGGCCCTTCAAACATGCCACAAGGGATGCTAATCGTTATTATTTGACTTTTACTGATGATTACAGTAGATATGGATATGTCTACTTAATCAAGCATAAGTCAGAGACTTTTGAGAGGTTTAAAGAGTTTAAACAGGAAGTCGAGAATCAATTGGACAGGAACATTAAGATGCTTCGATCCGATCGAGGTGGTGAGTATCTTAGTTCAGAGTTCCTCGACTATCTTAGGGAATGTGGGATTGTCTCACAATTGACACCTCCCAGGACACCGCAGTTGAATGGTGTAGCTGAGAGGCGTAATCGAACCTTGTTGGATATGGTTCGTTCCATGATGAGTCGAGCTTCGCTACCAATCTCATTTTAGGGGTATGCCTTAGAGACTGCCGTCATATCCTTAATCTAGTTCCCACAAAGAAAGTTGCCAAAACTCCTCATGAGATGTGGACTGGTAAAGTACCCAAACTAGACCACATTAAGATTTGGGGTTGCGAGGCTTTCGTGAGACGCGAGACTCATGATAAGCTCGAACCTCGAAGTGAGAGGTGTATTTTCATCGGCTACCCACAGAAATCCTTTGGTTACCTCTTCTACAAACCTAGTGAGAATGTGGTCTTTGTAGCTAGGAGGGCGTTCTTTCGAGAGAGAGAGAGAGAGTTCATAAGCCAAGGAGACAGTGGGAGGCAAGTTGACCTTGAAGAAATTCAAGAGTCAAGTGGTGAAGGAACTTCAAACCCTAGCACTCAACTTGAGGAGGAAACTCCTATTGAGCCAATTGACAAGTCTGTACCTCTGAGGCGTTCCATAAGGGTTAGGAATGCACCTGAGCATTACTATGGATTCCATATTACTGCGGAAGGTGATACACTTATCAGTGATGAGACACTGATAGGTCTGGATGAACCTAACAGTTACGCGGAAGCCATGGCTGGCCCTGAGTCAGCCAAGTGGAAAGAGGCAATGGACAGCGAGATACAGTCCATGTATGACAATCAAGTTTGGAACTTGGTTGAGAATGTACCAGGTCGTAAGACTATAGGGTGCAAATGGATCTTCAAGAAGAAGACCGACATGGATGGTACTGTACACACTTATAAGGCACGACTGGTTGCAAAGGGTTTCTCACAAACCCCGGGAGTTGATTATGATGAGACCTTTTCTCCAGTGGCCAAGATTAAGTCTATTAGGGTTCTGTTAGCCATAGCCGCATTTCATGACTATGAAATATGGCAAATGGATGTCAAAACCGCTTTCCTTAATGGAAAGTTGGCTGAGGATGTTTACATGAGTCAGCCAGAGGGTTTTGTCAACACAGAGTACCCTAATAGACTGTGTAAGCTTGAGAAATCCATTTATGGGTTAAAGCAAGCACCTCGCAGATGGAATCTTTGCTTTGATGAGAAAGTCAAGGAATTTGGCTTTTCTAGGAGTGAAGATGAATCTTGTGTATATGTCAAGGCTAGTGGGAGTATAGTTAGCTTTTTGGTATTGTATGTGGATGACATACTACTCATAGGAAATGACATCCCAACTCTGCAGGAAGTTAAGTCCTGGCTTGGGAAGTGTTTCTCTATGAAGGACCTAGGAGAAGCTGCCTATATTCTAGGGATAAGGATCTTGAGAGACAGGAGTAAAAGACTAATTGGACTTAGTCAGAGTACCTACTTGGATAAGATGCTGAAGAGATTCGGCATGCAGGACTCCAAGAAAGGAGAGTTACCCATCCAGAGTAACACCAGATTGAGTAAGACACAAAGCCCTAGTACTGAGGCTGAGATAGCAGAAATGAGTCGAATACCTTATGCTTCGGCTGTAGGATCGATCATGTATGCTATGACGTGTACTCGACCTGATGTAGCCTTTTCTTTGAGCATGGTTAGCAGGTATCAGGGGAACCCTGGCAAGGCACACTGGACTGCGGTAAAGAATATCCTCAAGTACCTACGGAGGACTAAGGACTGGGTCCTTACCCTCGGTGGGAGTGAAGACTTGAGAGTTGTAGGGTATAGTGATGCTAGCTTTCAGACTGATAGGGATAATTTCTGTTCTCAGTCAGGCTGGGTCTTTACCTTAAATGGAGGAGCAATTTCTTGGAAGAGTTCCAAGCAAGAGACAGTGGCTGATTCAACTTGCGAATCAGAGTATATAGCAGCTAGCGAGGCAGCAAAGGAGGCGATATGGCTGAAGAACTTCATTGGAGACCTTGGAGTTGTACCAGCTATTAAAGAGCCAATGGAAATTTTCTGTGATAGTGAAAGTGCAGTTGCCTTAGCCAAGGAACCAAGGGATCACAGGAGATCCAGACACATCGACAGAAAATACCATTTCATCAGACATCGAATAGAAGAAGGACTCCTAGTGGCAAAGAGGGTATCATCGGATGAGAATCCAGCAGATCCCCTCATGAAAGGACTGACTCGGGTTAAGCATCTCCAGCATGCTCGGAGCATAGGGCTGAAGGATGATATTAGATTTAGTAGTTAGATAACCTTGAAATTTGTAAAGTGTAATTGACATTAGATGATGAATAAAAGGTGTTTTATTTATGAGTAAAGTGTTGTTATCTCTTGTCGATCGTTTACTATATTTCTTTTGCATGTTTTGACTTCCAGAATAATTATGTTTGGTATATCATATTATTCGAACCTCCACAGTCGGTCATATGTCGGAAGTAGGTATGAATCAAGACTGTCATGATTGGTTGCAGAGGTCTAAGTTGTTGGACATGGCTACAACACTCATGAGTGCTCATAAGTTCTGAGCATTGGACTCAACCCACGCTCACTGGAATCATTTCATGGAATTTATCTCGAGTGATCGTGAGACGGTAATATCATATAAGTCTTCAAACCTAGATATATGATTTGTTACTTATGATTTGGTTATGCATTGATTGTACAAAAACGCATTGGTAACTCGATGTTATAAAACGTGCTCTTGTGTATAATTCAATGAGTAGTACAACAAACATATGAGTCGAAGTTTATCTGTTCCTTCTTGGATTAGAAGCTGATATCTGGGCCCCTCGATGATTTTGTTTTGACTTATGTACCGGGCCCGGTCAGAACTAAGTTGATGTGTTCAATTGAGTTCTATATCAAACAAATCAGAAATCGGGAAACAAACTGCTGGACACAAAGTAAGACACTGTTCCATGTATTTGTCCGACTGATATCTAGAACAGAGGATTATATAATCACTTATCTGAAATGGCGTATCATCATCTTCTCAGATCCGAGAAACCTTGAAAAGAGCTACGATTGCTGATCGGTTCTTGAAGTCATACTTGCAGTTATAGTTATTAGACTTATCCAAGTGAGAGACTGTTGGATAAGGTGTCTAAGTCCATAACTATTTCTGGTATGTACTTGACCCGACCCGGCATGGTCCATTTGGGTTGCATGGCATCATGCATTTGGATAGACTAAATGAGAGAAATAACACTTGTGGTTTATTAATATATTATAAGTTCTAATATATTAATAGTATTATTTAATTAGTATTGATCAAGAATTAATCTAGGATTAATTAAGTGATCAAAAGATGACTAATTAAATATATGGGTTGATCATGTAAATCATCCATAACTTGTATAGTGGGCTAAAAGGCTCCATGGATAATCAAGTTGGGTTAAACCCATTGAATGCTCCATGGGAGTTACAAACCCATGGGTCATGGAAATGAAGAGTCATGCCACATTAGGGTTTACATGGAGTAACCCTAGATGTGACACACTATATAAGCAACATGTTCTCCACCAAAATCGGCGACACATAAGAAACAAGAGGGCTAGAGCCGATTTTGCAAGTGTAAGATTCTCTCAAAGTTTACTCCTTTGCATTTGGTGTTGTGTGAAGCATTTGAGGCATCACACTTGGGGTGCTAGGCTCATAAGGTTTCAAGGATCATAATCAACAACAAGGTGAGTTATTCTATCTTTCATTCAAGTTAAAAATGTTCCCCATGTATGCTAGATAGGAATATAACCTTGGAATTCAACTTTGCATGATTATTAGACAAACATAGATCCAAGGTTATTAGGGTTGCATGTACACTTAGGAAGTGTTAGAATGCTCAAAACCCATCAGTATTGACATCTCCACTCTGACTTCTGGTTTTAACTCCATCGCCCAGCTGATCAATGATGTTTTCGATCGGATGATCGCGTTGAATTCTAGAAGGTATGTCTTGGCTGATATCATTGAGTGAAACAGGAAGAGTGTGAATGTTGAAACCTCCATCATTTGCTGATTGATCCACATTAGATGAATCTGCTACAAACTCATTAGCAATTTCTTCAGGAAAGAGGAGTTCCATAAAATTTGGAGTGACAGCGGAAGCATCTCTAGACATGAACTCTCTTTCAACAGGGGTAAGAGGTGTAACATCAGCATCAGGAGTACCATTTTGAACTGGAGACTCTGGACTGTCAAGTCGAACAGGTGACTCCCCCTCAGTTGGAGCAAATGACTCCCCCTCAACCGTTGGAGGTCTGTAAACAACTTCTTCGTCTTCGTCTTCAGAAACAATCTTCGAACCAGAGGAGGACCCATATGAACCATCTGAAGACACATTTAAGGGTTTAAAAAGCGATGTGTAATCAAATAACCAGTTAGGACCCACTCGAGCGTCTGTTTCTTTCTCCTCCAACCAGCGCACGTCATAGGATTCGACAATCTGCTTTGTCTTCTTGTTGTAAACCCTATACGCGGTGCGCACATCATACCCTACAAAATAACAATCATCGGCTTTGGCATTGAACTTTGGGTTGGATTCCAAGTGAAGAAGGGTGCAAGGGCAGCCAAATACACGGAAATGACTGACTGAAGGCTTGTGACCATAGAGAATCTCGTACGGTGTCTTCATCTGAGCTTTGTTGATTAGAACACGATTCTGCACATAGCAAGCAATGTTAATCGCCTCGGCCCAAAAGAAAACAGGTAACTTGGAATCACACAGCATCGTCCTTGCAGCGTCTTTTAAATTTCTATTTCTCCTTTCAGCAACACCATTTTGTTGAGGCGTGTGAGCAGAGCTGTATTGACGCACAATTCCCTTTTCTGCGCAAAAATGATCAAGAACTGCATTCTTGAATTCAGTTCCATTATCAGTACGAAGCTCCTTCACCTGGTTGTTGGTTTGGCTCTCAATCATCACAATGAACTTCTTTATCAGATCAGCAACCCCAGCTTTGTTGGATAATAAGAAGACCCACGTAAAACGAGAGAAATCATCGACCACAACTAGACAGTACGAACTTCTGTTGATGCTCAGGACGTTGACCAGACCAAATAAGTTCATATGCAATAATTGGAGCACCTGACTGATTGAGTTAACCTGTTTTGGCAGGTGTGGTTTTCTATGATGTTTACACTGGGCGCATGACACACACTTCTCAAAAGTGATAAAGTCTCTGACAGGTAAGCCTCGGACCATCTCATTCTTTGCAAGACGATTTAGGTTTTTAGCGTTAGCATGGCCGAGTCGTCGGTGCCACAACATTGCATTTTGTTCTGAGACCTTCGAAAAGAGGCAAGTGACTTGTTCAGGAATGTTGCTATTCATATCGATAATGTAAGCATTCCCATCCCGCTTAGATTTGACAAGAATCCACTCTTCCGGGATGACAATTCCTGGCTTGAGAATCATGCACTCTTTGTCGGTAAAATGGGTAGAATAGCCTTTGTCGCAAATTTGGGAAACACTCAACAAGCTGTGCTTTAACTCAGGAGCAAAGTTGACATTCTCGAAACTTAGCACTCCATTTGTAACGGTTCCTCTCTGAGTGATCTTGCCACCTTCTCCGCCCACAAAGGAAACATATCCCCCATTAAAAGATTGAATGTCGCTCAATTAGGAGATGTCTCCTGTCATATGCCGGGAGCAGCCGCTGTCGACGTACCAAGGACGGGCGACATTCCTCCGCAACTGTCCCTGCAAAATGAGCGGGATCATTTAGATTTGGGAACCCAGGTCATCACTGTCCTGGGTTGCCTTTTCACTTTGTTTGATTTATCTTTTAAAGTTTTCAATTTTGAATCTTCATTTCTAATCATTTCAGAGGATGTTGATGATGATTGATTGGAAATTGATTTGGGCATCCAATGATATTTAGGTTTTATAACAGTCTCAGGTGGTTTTGAAATATGTTTCTTATTAGTTTGCACTGAGCCTCTAGATGTTCTACCAGAAGTGGTTGAAGATCCAGAACTGCTCTTTGACGAAAACGATCTTGGCGGAGCCTTGTTCGGTTTTGGCAAACTATTTGGAGCTTTGTTATGAAAAACCTTTTTATTCTTTTGAAAAACAACCCTTTTTCTGCTTCGATCATCCTTCCAATCATCATTCCGAGAGAGTGTTCTTGAGGACTTTCTAATTAAAGACCTTCCTCTAGATTCGTTCTCTCCTCTTGGCGACATATAGTTCACAAACATTCTATTTTGACAATTCCTAGATATATGTCCACCAATGCCACAATTAAAACAAATCTGGTTATTATTACTGGAACTAGTACTACATTTCTCAGATTTATTTTCTTTGTTGACACCCTTACTCTTCTCGCAAGGACATGTATGAGTAACAGGTTGTGAAATAAGTGAGGGTGCATCAGATGGTGTGACTTGTGGAATTGGTGTGGTTTCATTAGAAGCACAAGCATCAGGATTATCAAACAATTCATCAAACATTTTAAAGAAATTAAGTTCAATAGGAGAAGATGTGGAAACATCACAAAAAACATTGTCATTTTGAACATCAGAAGCAAAAGATTTTTCATTTGAAATAAAAACATCAGAAACAGATTCTCCAACTTCTTGCTTTGCCTGATCTAAAGATTGATCTGCAGGGGAAGTAGAAACGTTAGTACTTTCAACATTAATAAATCCTCCTGAAACAAAACCAGATGGCTTGCCATAAACCATGAATGGTTCGTTGGCAATCTCATCTTTAAACAAGGGTTGATACTGATATGTGTGATTATAAGGAGGAGGTACACTATCGTATCCTAAACCCTTCTGCTGGTTTCGTTTGAACTGCATGCAATGATCAATCATGTTGGCAACTACCTCGCTTGATCCATCAAATTTTCTAAAATCAAAATTTGCAGTATCAAATTGTCTCTTTAATGTATCAAGCTCAGTAGTTAACTCATCATTCAGTCTTTTGATATAATCATAATTTTCACATTTTTCACTGTATTCTTGCTGAATTCTCTTATAGTCCTTTATTTTTGTTTCCAACTGGGACTTTAAGGGTTTTTGTCCTTTTCTAAGTTGATAGCCCTCATATCTAAGATCCTCTACTTCTCTACGTAATAATGCTATTTCATCATGAAGAATTTTAATATAATCATTACATGCCTGAGAACAAGTAGGTAAACTTACCTCGCGTTTCTTTGGCTCGGAAGTAGAAGATACCATCAGCGCAAACTGCAGCTCCATCATCTCAGCTTCAGGATCAGCTGCATCATTCTTCAGGGGAGCATCATCATTGATTTGGGCTAGGTGAGCATTTTCAGGTTTTGAAATGTTCAGGGCTTGAATCTGGTCCTCCCAGTCAAATGACTGAGCAACCATAGCAGTCTCACTACTAGCCACATCACCTCCACGATTGTTTCCTACTGCAACCATCGTTCTGTCATTGTTTAACCTTCGATCCAGCTTTGGGCATTCACGAGCAAAATGACCTGGCTCGTGGCAGTTGAAACATCGCAACTTTCCCTTATTGAACCCAACCTTCTTATCAGCATTCATCCCCCAGTTATTTTTCCCTGTCTTCTTGGCAAACTGCTTCGCCCTGAACACAACTGAGGTGGAAGCTCTCCAGCTACAAAGACATTATAGCAGTTAACAAGTCCTGTAGCGAGAGCAAGATTTTCATCACTTTCCTCTGTGTTTGAGGAAGAGGCTACAACTGGCACATTTGGGGAGGAAACAGCTTGTGGTGTGACGAATGGCTGGCTTTGAGGGTGAGGCATGGATGACGCAGCAGTGAAGGTTTGAATTTGAGGTTGTTGAACAACAAATCCTTGAATTGGATAATATATGATTGATGAAAGAGCATTGTTAGAGGAAATCCCGAGATTAGCAGTCGAATACGAATTCACATGGTTAATCTCTCGCTGCTTATCATCAATATCACAAGCTTTTATGATCGCCATTGTTTCAGCAAGAGTAAGGCGATTCAGATCCTTGGTCTTCTTAATCACAGCAACATTCATGTCCCATGACTTTAGGAGAGCATTCAGTAGCTTCTTGTTTATCTCGGACTTGGTCATGAAGATCCCATGTATGTTCATGTCAGTAGTGAGAGTTGTGAATCGTTGCAGCTGTGCCTCCAGGGTTTCTCCGGGAATGTAGTTGAACATGTTGAATTTCTATCGCAACATATCCTGGCGGCTTTCCTTCATGTCTTCATTTCCTTCATACACTTCAATCAGGGCTTCCCACAAATCCTTAGCTGAAGTATACTCTCTGAAACCTTGAGCTATATCAGGAGATAAAGCCATGGTCAGAGTGGCCAAAGCCCTTTCCTGTTCTTCAACTTTCTCAAATTCATCGTCTTTGTAGTTTTCAACAGCTTTGTCAATCACTTGTCCTCCAACTGTCATAGTAATTCTGACAGGACCTTTGATGATGCTTCTCCAGACTTTGAAATCTTTCATTTTAATGTACTTTTCAATCCGGTATTTCCATTCAGGAAAACCATCTGCAGACATCAGTCTTGGAATACGTGTGGTTGTACCCATGATAGTATCTAGTTCATGAAAATGGGTTTGACTTTGAGAATCCATCAGAAATTAAAGCAAAATAATTTTATAAATGAGTTTACGGTTGATGTGATTACGGTTGTAAACTGAGTTTACAGTTGATATGTTTACGGCCGTAAACTGAGTTTACGGTCGGATGATTACGATTAGGGTGTTTACGGTCTAAGTGTTTACGGTTATTGAAGCTTAGTTTACGGTTATTGAAGATGCCTTGTTTACGGTCCAAGAACACAGTTTACGGTTGATGAATGTTCTTGAGTTTACGGCTGTAAACTGGGTTTACGGTCGGCAGTAAACTCCCAGAAGTTCTTCGAAAACGCGATTTTGGAGTAGATTCAATCCCTTTAACCACAAAAACACCAAAACCAATCTCGAACAGTGAAGAGTATACGTTCAAACGACTGAAAACTCGATTGAGTGAAGCTTTGACACCGGTTTTGCTCTGATACCAATTGTAAGGTCCTAAAACGGATCTTTACCAATGATCAAGCAATCAAACAATCAAAAGCAATCAGAATAAGAGTAGAAGAAGAAGATCAATCAAGCTTGCAGACGTTTATTGCAGTAAAACGTCTGGTACAACTCGATACAGTGAACCGTGAACTCTGTGGCATCAACAACAGGACAATGACATACAACTCCTCTATTTATACTAGACTTGGGCCGCAAACAGGGTTTACGGCCGTAAACAGGTTTACGGCCGTAAACTCACCATCTGGCCGTAAACACACTAACAACCCACTAAATGCACTAAAGACTCAAAATAAACTATTACAATGAAAGCCTAGACCAAACCATTAACTGGACCCTTCACCCACTTCTACTGGAAGGTAACTCACCTCAATGCCGTGTAGTGTCTGCACTGTCCTCAGCGTGAAAATCGACTCTCCTCGACTCCTCAATCCCTACATGACAACTTTTTCTAAGTTATCAATTCATACTCATGACCCTTCCAAGGGTCACTCAAGACCAAGTCAAAGTCAAAGTCAAAACCCTGGTCAAAGTCAACATCTGGTTGACCAGACTCGCCGAGTTGGTCCACCAACCCGTCGAGTCCCCACGTCCACAAAATGCGACAACCCCGTCCCTACTCGTCGAGTCTAGCAAGAGCTCGACGAGTTCGCCTTCAACAACACATCGAGCTATCTTCAACCGACTCGCCGAGTTCCTCCTTGAACTTGTCGAGTCCATCTTCATCCGTATGAAGGTGTTCAGTCTATGACTCGCCGAGTTCATCCTTGAACTTGTCAAGTCCGTCTTCATGTGGTTGGGACATTGTCTTTAACTCGCCGAGTTCCTCCTTGAACTCGTCGAGTCCTTTGATCTTCAAGTCCATAACTAACCCCCAACAGGCTGAGTTTCCTTCAACTCAACCAAATACCATTTCCAGAAGTCGGTTTTGGGGGAAACTGCGACCCGACTCGCCGAGTCACCCGAGCGACTCGCCGAGTCCCTCTTTGTCCAAAACTATACAGTCGATTTTAATCGGTATTAACGCATCCAAATCATAGATCTGATCTCCTAAGGTCAATATTATACGTATAGTCACAAACTTGATGTCCATGCATGGGGTTCTTGGCTCAAAAAGCCATAAAAAGGGGTTTATATGCTGCATGGGTCTCCTATGGCCATAAAGTTGGCACCTTTATGCCATGGGAACCCTCAATGGTTCCAAATCTGAAGTACAACTCCAAATATACATACAAATCCGAGTATAGCTTCACTAAATCTAAAACAAAGGTAGAAAATAGCCCCAAATCAAGATCTAAGTAATGAATAGCTACGGTAACAACTTTATACCTCAAATGAGCAGGAAATGTGCCAAGACTTCTGGATCTACTTGCTCTCTCTTGATCTCCCAAGCTTCCTTCTCCTTTTCCAACTTCAAACACACACAAAAGGCACCAAAAATCTTAAGAACACTCAATAAAGGCTTAGGGTTTCGAGTTAGGGTCTCTCTGGGTTGGGAGGAACAATGGAGGCTGGGTTGGGGCGTTATAAGTTGTTTAAATAGGGGAAAACCCCAAATATCAGGTGCGGCACGTGCCTCCTCGACGGTCAGCTGGACGGCTCGGCTCCTCACCACCGGAGCATCTATCTTGCCCGGTTGGCCATCCGTAATCCGCAGGGTCGCTGGAGCTGGTGCCGCCACTGGCGTTGCTGCTGCTGTCAAACTCGGGCATTTGGCCTTTTTATGGCCCTTCTGATTGCAATGAAAGCAAATCAGGTCTGATGTCTGGAATGTGGGGGTAGGGGCGGTATAATCCCTACCAAAATGCCCAAGCTTGCCGCACTTATAGCAGCCCGATGATCCCAGTCTACAAACTCCCTCATGCGTCTCGCTGCATTTCCCACAGCGGCTCCAGCCCTGCTAGCCCTTCGACCTAGTGTTGGATCCCTTGGGTTTCTTCCCCGAAACCCCAGTAACCTACCCAACCTCCGCATTCCTCTTCCGGATGTGCTCAACATCAATCTCCCTCTCTCTCGCCCTCGCTATCATGTCCTCCAAAGTCGGGCATGCTGAGTAGATGACATCTTTCCGAATGTCAGTTCTCAACATATCATAATACCGGGTCTTCCTCATCTCGTCGTCCCCCGCGTACTGAGGCACCAGTATGGCCCTCTCTCTGAACTTGGCGGTAATCTCCGCCACTGACTCAGTCGTCTGCCTCATGTCAAGAAACTCCCTGGCCAGTTGCTGAATCTCCACAGCAGGCGCAAACTCAGCCCTAAACCCGGTTACAAAATCTGACCAAGTCATAGCCTCAACGGCTGGGGCTCCTAACGAATCACTGACCGCCTCCCACCAATCTATAGCTCGATTTCTCAAGCACCCTGCAGCATACCGAACCTTCGACCCCTCATGGCAGAAGCTCGACAACTGTGCAGACTCGATGTCTGCAATCCTCTTCCTCGCAACAATGGGGTCCTTCAACCCGTGGAAGTCTAGCGCACCACATCCCCTGAAGTCCTTGAAGGAGAGTGTGCGTGTCCCTGACTGAGTGGCATCCATGTCACTCCGAAATGCCCTGAGGCGATCCTCCATCAGATCGAGAATCCCTTCCTTGATCGACCCGAAAATTGTCACACCCCTAAACCAGACGACGAAAACGTCCGGGGGTTGGGTGACTTCATTTTTTTAATATCATCACAGTGTATATAATTGAATCAAAGACAACATCATCATCACACATTCAATAATACAACATACAAGGTTTTACATCATTGTATTTTTTCACAAAAGTTACATGCCAAAATATTAAATGTATGATGGAAAATAAAATACAACAAAAGTCCACATATTCTTGATGACCGACCTACTTAACGAGTCCCTGAGAATACAAGCTATTTTGAAAAAAACGTCAACATATATAATGTTGGTGAGTTCATAAGCGTGCTTGTATGAAAAACTTTGTATCATTTTGTAAACACTAGAAAATTCGACATTTTCCGTAAAAATTGTTTGAGAGTTTTGTTTCAAATCTTGTATTAAAGCATGTGTGTTCATGTTTTTTAAAATGTATAAAGAGAGAGTTCCAGAAAGTCCTATATTTTCTGCACTAAGTAAATGAGAATGTATAATGTATTTCCCAGAAAATCCGATATTTTCTGCTTGTAAAAGAGTTGTAGACTTACAATCATAAGACCCGAATGTTGTACAAATGAATAGTTCGTACATATATCAAAATATAGTGTAGGTATTCCATAAACTTATTATGTTTGTTAATCACTATGTGAGTCGTTATAACCATACTGATATGACTGTTATGCCTGTCATGACGTTCTTTAGGTGTCGCTTGTTTAAGGTAAGACATTTGTCACCCTAGACTGGCCTAGTCTAGCTGTAGCGAACAGCTCAGGTGTGGGGATGTCAACCCCGTATAGATCTATACACAAACTCTCGCTCTCCCTCCAGGAGACTGTGGTTATAGCTACAGGACTTACGGATGTACACTAGGTAGGTACGAATGAAGGAATGTCTCACATCATTTGACGCTTTAAATAATATTTTCATGTATGTATTTTATACACAAAGTCTCTGTGAATAAATAAAACGTATTCGTTCATAAAAAGTCATATATTAAATGTTATCGACTCGATTAACATGGAATATGTTGTAAATGCCCAATAAGGAAGCAAATGGGTATTCAAGGCCCATTAATATGAAATGAGGATACAAGGCCCATTAAGCATATAAATGTGTATGTGAGGCCCAACAAACATGTAAGGGGTATACAAGGCCCAATAAACATGCAAATGGGTATAAGAGGCCCATCTTTGGTTAAAATGACATTTTTGGCCCATAAAGCTGAGAATTTACATTAAAGGCCCAATTTTGAAAAAAATGACATTTTTGGCCCATTAAGCCGAGAATTTACATTAGAGGCCTAATTTTGATAAAAATGACATTTTTGGGCCATTAAGCCGAGAATTTACACATAAGGCCCATTTTTGTTTAAAATTACAATTTAAGTCCATTAAGGCCAAAAATTACGTTTTAGACCCATGAAGCCGTGAATTTCCAAATAAGGCCCCTTTTTATGAAAAATGACCATTTTAGCCCATTAAAACCGAGAAGGCTCAAAAGACGCCCATTTTGTCAAAAATAACTCTTTTGGCCCCTTTAAAAACGTGAATGTCATAAAATCCCATATTTTTCCAAAAATGACTCTTTTGGTCCCTCTAAAATCGTGAGTGTCTCAAAAAGGAACACTTTTTGCTTATTTGTCAAATATGGCCCCTCATTAGGTTTTCTTTAGTTTTAATGTATCCTTTAACATGTTTTATCTTTTCAACAACATAATGAGTTACATAAAGTAACTTGTTTTTCCTAAGATCTTCAAGACTTGAAGATATATCGAGTTCATGAGCATTAAACATAGTTTCATAACATATTTACACAACATATCATGAAAATCCACACAAGCATGCATAAATACTTAGATTTAATACAAAACCAACTTGTATTCTCCCCAAATGTTAGTAAATCACGAAAAAAGAGGGGTATGAAGCTCACCTTGAGTTTTCTTGGTTATGAAGACGAAGAATGGAGTGGGCTTCGGCCTTAGCTACATCCTTGAGTAAAGCTTTCGAAACCAAGAGAGTTCTAGTGAGTAAATACGAAATGGTGTGGTTTAAGGAAAGATTTCTTAGCATAAGATTGAAAAAAAAACAACTTGAGTGTAAAGTAACTTACCAAGTTATGTTCTTTGATGAAAAGTTCTTGATGTACACATACAAACTCACAAAAATTTGAAGGGATGAAGGTAGGAATTTCTTGTGCTAGAGAGGGAGAGTGTTTGAAGAAATTTGAAGTGAAGAGAGGTGGTGATATTGCTTCTTGGCCGAGAATATGAAGGAAGAGAGAAGAGAGAGATTAGTGTGGTATTTGCATGATGGTTAAGCCCTAATTTCCTAGAGATATGGTGGACAATATGCATGGATTTCCACCATGCATTAGTGAGGTGTCACATTTTAATCAATTCCATTTTTTTTTAAAACCGAGAATGAGAGAGAGAGGAAAGGAAATTGGATGTTGGGCTCATATTTGATTACCAATCGAGATTGTATAGCCCAACAATGAATTTTTCGGCCCATTGGGCCCTCATACGCGTTTTCGGCCCAAATGAGTAAAAGGAATGGGTTTTCGGCCCATGAAAAACAATTGAATGGTTTTCGGCCCAATAAGGCCCATGAAGAGTCTTATGGCCCAAAATACAATTGTTTAATGAATGTGGGTCCGTCTAGGGCCCAAATAAGGATTTTTAGCCCAAAAGGACCAAGTTGAGGGTTCACTGGCCCATTAGGCCCAATAAGAGAACACTGATCCAATAAGAGGTTTGAATCGGAAAGTTAGGGTTACAAGCCCAAAGTTGAGTGAATGTAGTGTATGGAATTAGGTTTAGAGCTCCGCGAGTGAGTTTTGATTCGAATTGTTTTTATTGAATGAATAACATCTATAACATCATACTTAAGGTTACAAGATACATCAAAAGTTAATAACACATGGACAGAATTTCCTAGCCCAAAATGCCAGTTGTGACATCATCCCCCCGTTAGAGGGAATTTCGTCCCGAAATTCTTTTGAAAGCTAATATTAAGAGCTAGAGAAAAGGTTAGGGTACTTTTGCATCATTTGATCTCCACGTTCCCACGTGAATTTCGGTCCGCGTTTAGCATTCCATAGAACCTTCACAATAGGAATGCGGCATTGTTTCGTACGCTTTACCTCTATGTCTATGATTTCAAGCGGCTCTTCGACGAACAGTAGATTCTCGTTCACCTCGATCTCATCCAGGGGAACAACGAGGGTTTCATCTGATAGGCACTTTTTCAAATTAGAGACGTGGAATACGGGATGTACGTTGCTAAGTTCATAGGGTAGTTGTAGCTTGTAAGCTACAGGACTAATCCTGGCGAGGATCTCGAACGGTCCAATGTATCATGGATTTAGTTTTCCCCGCTTTCTGAATCGGATCATCCCCTTCCAGGGAGAGACCTTCAATAGCACTTGATCTCCGACTTGAAATTCCATAGGCTTTCGCCGTTTATCAGCATAGCTCTTTTGTCGGTCTCACGATGCTTGGAGGTGTGCCTTGATTTGAACTATTTTCTCCGTCATTTCCCGAATGATCTCGGGGCCTGTAAGAGTGATGTTTGGTGTTTGTCCTCTTGCTAGCTGTGTGTTTCCCACCTCAGCCCAGCAAAGAGGTGACCTGCATTTTCTACCATATAAGGCCTCGAAAGGAGCAACTTTAATGCTTGTGTAATAACTGTAGTTATACGAGAATTCGATTAAGGGCAAATGGGTATCCCATGCTTTTCCAAAATCAATCACACAGGCTCGGAGCATGTCTTCAAGTGATTGGATGGTTCGCTCGCTTTGGCCGTCAGTTTGAGTGTGATAAGCGGTGCTCATAACCAGTTGTGTTCTCAATGCCTTCTGGAGCGACTGCCAAAATTGAGAGGTAAATCTACTATCTCGATCGGAGATAATAGATATTGGTACCTCATGTAATCTCACCATGTCCTTTATATAGATTCGCGTTAGCTTCTCCATTTTGTACGTCTCCTTTATTGGCAGGAAATGGGCGGATTTGGTTAACCTATCGACAATCACCCAGATAGCATCCAACTCGTCCGCTCTCTTAGGTAATTTGGTTATGAAATCCATTGTAATCCTTTCCCATTTCCACTTGGGAATTTCGGGTTGTTGCAGTAATCCCGAGCGCTTCTGATATTCCACTTTAACATTGGCACAAGTGAGGCACTTTCTCATGTAAGTGGCAATTTCTGCTTTCATGTTTGGCCACCAATATTGTTGCTTCAGATCCAAGTACATTTTATCAGCACCGGGATGGACTGAATATCTTGTCTTGTGCGCTTCGTTCATGACCACGTCTCTAAACCCTCCAAACCGTGGGATCCAGATTCGGTTCATAAGGTAATAAGCTCCATGCTCTTTGATTTCGAGATTCTTCTCCATCCATCGCAACGCTTCAGTCGCAACGTTTTCTGGTTTCAGGGCCTCCAATTGAGCATCCCTGATTTGTGTGGACAAGTGGGATTGGATGGTCAATGTTAGGGTTTTCGTTCGTCGACTCGTGTATTCCTTCCTGCTCAGGGCATCGGCCACTACATTAGCCTTTCCTGGATGGTACTTGATCTCGCATTCATATTCGTTGAGCAGCTCAACCCATCGTCATTGCCTCATGTTCAGTTCCTTTTGATTCAAGATATGCTGGTGGCTTTTGTGATCTGTGAAGATGGTGCACTTTGTACCGTAGAGGTAGTATCTCCAAATCTTCAGGGTGAAGACCACAGCTCCCAGCTCGAGATCATGGGTGGTGTAATTTACTTTGTGGGTCTTTAATTGTCTGGACGCGTAAGCTATCACTTTTCTACGCTGCATCAGCACACAACCTAACCCTTGGTTAATACACCACAAAATATTATGTTCCCTCTGGCAGAGATAGTACCGGAGCACTACAGAGAGGGCTCGCTTCAGGGTTTGAAAAGCAACTTCCTGTTTGTCACTCCATTTGAAGGGTACGACCTTTTGGTGAGGGGCTTGGCAATCTTGTAGAAGTTCTGAATAAACCTTCTGTAGTAGCCAGCAAGGCCCAAGAATTTCCTGATCTCCGTTGGCGATTTCGGAATTGCCCAGCCTTCAATAGCTTTGATCTTGGAAGGATCCACATGAATTCCTTCCTCACTGACTACATGACCCAAGAAATTCACACTGCGAATCCAGAACTCGCATTTGGAGAGTTTTGTATATAGCTTTTCAGCTCTAAGAGTTTCCAAGATCTGACGTAGATGCTGACCGTGCTCCTCTTTACTTCGAGAGTATATGAGTATGTCATAAAAAAATGATTAAAAAATTGTCGAGGAATGGTCGGCATACTCGATTCATGAGGTCCATAAATGTTGCAGGGGCATTCGTCAGACCAAAGGGCATAACAACAAATTCATAATGACCATATCGGATTCGGAAAGCAGTTTTGGGGATATCTTCTTCCCGAACTCGTAGCTGATGATAAGCGAACCTTAGATCTGTTTTAGAAAAATAACTGACTCCTTAGAGCTAGTCGAATAGATCACAAATCCGAGGGAGTGGATATCGGTTCTTGATGGTGAGCTTGTTCAACTCCCGATAGTCGATGCACATTCTGAAGGATCCGTCCTTCTTCTTGACAAAGAAGATCGGAGCTCCCCAGGGTGAGAAGCTCGGTCTGATGAATCCTTTGTCTAAAAGTTCGCTCAATTGACTAGATAGTTCCTGTATTTCGGCGGGAGCTAACCTGTAGGGTGATTTGGAAATTGATGTGACTCCCGGTATTAGGTCAATTCGAAATTTGACCTGTCTTTCTGGGGGTATTCCCGGAAGGTCTTCGGGAAATATGTCCGGAAAGTCACATGCCACTGGGATATCTTTGATGTTTATCTCCTCTTTCATTTTATCCACAACATGGGCGAGGAAGGCATAATTTTTCTTGTGCATGCATTTTTGTGCCTTAATGCACGAGATAAGATGGAGATTGGCGCCAGGTTTATCGTCGTAGATTATTAGGGTTTTGTGGTTGGGGAGGTGAAGGCAAATAGCCTTGTCGTGGCACATAATATCAGCATGGTGGGGGCTTAACCAATCCATGCCGACTATCACATCATAACTCTTAATATTAACTAGCATCAAATCTATTTGAAATGAATGGTTGTTTAATGTTAACGTGCACCCTATGAATATATCTTCGGTTGTTTCAGTTTTCCCATTAGACATCTCCACCGTGAAGGCTTCGCTTAGCTTCTGGGGTTGTTGGTTTAGTAGGTGTTTGAATTTATTACTCACGAAACTTCGCTCAACCCCACTATCGAATAAAATGCATGCGTTAGTGTTGTTGAGGGGAAACGTACCAGTGACCACAGTCGGGTCTTGAATTGCCTCCCCTAGTCCCAAAGTTAGGATCCTGCCTGATCCTCCTGCACCCTGAGTGTTGGGTTTGGGGCAGTTTCGCCTAAAATGGCAAGTTCCTCCACATCCATAACAAGTATGACTGGCCCAGACGTTATTGTTGTTGTTGTTGTTGGGCTGTTGGTTTGGTTGGGGTTGAGATCTGCAGTATCGGGCGGTGTGCTCCTTGCGGTTGCAGTTGGTACACTGCATTTCTCTGCACTCGCCATTGTGGTGGTAGTTGCATTTGTTACATTTCGGTAAGGTTCCTTCGTAAGGATTGGTAGTAGTTTGCGAGGATGAGGCTGGGGCTGGTGCAACTTGAGCGGTAGCAGCGTGGACTGCTACGGTTTGCTACTTTTTAGAGGATCCCTGGTTCTGTCGCCCCTTTCGTTTATTTTCCCCATTCTTCTTGTTATTCCATTCCTTCTTGGCCTCAGTCTCAACAGTTTTGGTACCTTTCTTGTTGCCATGATTATAAAGCTTCTGAGCTAATCGATTTTCACTGTCAAAAGTCTCAGGGTTTGCTGCAATCACGTTTCCTTGAATTGGAGGAGTTAACCCCCAAATGAAACGCTCAATTTTCTTCCCTTTTGATGTGATCATACCCTGGCACAAGAGTGCTAATTCCCTGAATCTGGATATATAAGCCTCGATATCTGAGTTTTGTACTGTGAGGTTCCATAACTCATGCTCTAATTTCTGTACTTCCCCACGGGGACAGTACTCTGCCATCAACATTTCTTTGAGTTCCTCCCATGGCATGGCATTTGCCACTGGGAGTGTCAAGGCTCAATGTGACCATTCCACCACGATAGTGCTTGGTCGACAAACGTGCAAGCTACAAATTTCACCTTATTTTCTTCTGGACATCCGCATATCTCAAAGACCGACTCGATCTTCTCAATCCAGCGTTTCAACGTTATTACCCCACCGGTTGCATTAAACGTTCAGGGTTTTGCATTAGTAAAATCTTTGTAAGTACATGTTTTTGTGGACCCTTGATTTATCCCAGGATTGGAGCTTCCTGTTCCTTGACCATTTCCACCTCCGTTGTTTCCATTATGGATATGAGCCAATGTTGCAGTGATAGCAGCCGAGACTGCTGCCTACTCCATCTCCAGATCTCATGTGCCCATGGGGGCGTAGGGCCGTTGGGACCCATCCTATGTGGGGGCACCCTAGCTACGTATGGCGGATTGATGACTTCGGACTCCGCGTCCAAGTCATCTGCATCATTCCCGTCAAACTCCTCCTCCTCTGAGTCCACCACTGGTTCTGCTGGTCCCTCTTCGGGTTCCTCCTCTGGTTCCTCTTCTGGTTTCGGCTCCAGCCATCCTCCGTTCCCATGGTTGGGGAAGTAAGGATCTCCGGGTAGATGAAATCCGGCCATAGAGTCTGCACAGGACTATATGAATGCAAGAAAATGGATAGCATATAGGAATACTCCTATAGTATTTTAATTGTTTATGTTTGGGTTCCTTAAAACTTTTTGGATTTAGAGTTGGTAAGTTTCTAGATTCATTGCCCACCATGATCACTCCCAAGCACATGTTGGTAGTATTTTGAATAAATATAGTTGATCAGGCTATATTTACCCCCAATACGATTACATAAATGCCCGAGTTTAACCGCAATGTTCAATTCCTCCAAAGACTTTTAGTTCTTCTTATTGTAATAATGCACACATGGGTATGTATTTTATTTTGTTCAGAGTATTTTAGTCCCAATGTATTTATAGTTGGATATCTTGTATGATTAGATATGCCAGTTCACTATAAACATTGCTCTGATACCAATTTGTCACACCCCCGAACCAGACGGCGGAAACGTCTGGGGGTTGGGTGACTTCATCTTGTAATATCATCACAGTGTATATAATTGAATCAAAGACAACCTCATCATCACACATTCAATAATACAACATATAAGGTTTTACATCATTATATTTGTTCACAAAAGTTACATGCCAAAATATTAAATGTATGAGGGAAAATAAAATACAACAAAAGCCCACATGTTCTTGATGACCGACCTGCTTAACGAGTCAACATATATAATGTTGGTGAGTTCATAAGCGTGTTTGTATGAAAAACTTTGTATCATTTTGTAAACACAAAAAAATTCGATATTTTCCGTAAAAATGGTTTGAGAGTTTTGTTTCAAATCTTATATTAAAGCATGTGTGTTCATGTTTTTGAAAATGTATAAAGAGAGAGTTCCAGAAATCCTATATTTTCTGCAGTAAGTATATGATAACGTATAATGTATTTCCCATTAAATCCGATATTTTATGCTTGTAAAAGAGTTGTAGTCTTAAAACCATAAGACTCGAATGTTGTAGAAATGAATAGTTCGTACATGTATCAAAATATAGTGTAGGTATTCCATAAACTAATTATGTTTGTTAATCTCTATGTGAGTCATTATAACCATACTTGATATGACTGTTATGCCTGTCGTGACGTTCTTCAGGCGTTGCTTGTTTAAGGTAAGACATTTGTCACCTTAGACTGGCCTAGTCTAGCTATAGCGAACAACTCAGGTGTGGGGATGTCAACCCCGTATAGATCTATACACAAACTCCCGCTCTCCCTCCAGGAGACTGTGGTTATAGCTACAGGACTTACGGATGTACACTAGGTAGGTACGAATGAAGGAATGTCTCACAAAAGCCTTAACTAAGTTTACGCGAGTATTTTATCACATCATTAGACGCTTTAAATAATATTTTCATGTATGTATTTTAAACACAAAGCCTCGGTGAATAAATAAAACGTATTCGTTCATAAAAAGTCATATATTAAATGTTATCGACTTGATTAACATGGAATATGTTGTAAAGGCCCAATAAGGAAGCAAATGGGTATTCAAGGCCCATTAACATGAAATGAGGATATAAGACCCAATAAGCATGTAAATGTGTATGTGAGGCCCAATAAACATGTAAGGGGTACATAAGGCCCAATAAGCATGTAAATGGGTATGGGAGGCCCATCTTTGGTTAAAACGACATTTTTGGCCCATAAAGCCGAGAATTTACATTAAAGGCCCAATTTTGATAAAAATGACGTTTTTGGCCCATTAAGCCGAGAATTTACTTTAAAGGTCCAATTTTGATAAAAATGACATTTTTGGCCCATTAAGCCGATAATTTACATTAAATGCCCAATTTTGATAAAAATGACATTTTTGGCCCATTAAGCCGATAATTTACACATAAGGCCCATTTTTGTTGAAAATGACAATTTAAGTCCATTAAGGCCAAAAATTACATTTTAGACCCATGAAGCCGTGAATTTCCAAATAAGGCCCCTTTTTATGAAAAATGACCATTTTAGCCCATTAAAATCGAGAAGGCCCAAAAGAAGCCCATTTTGTCAAAAATAACTCTTTTGGCCCCTTTAAAACCGTGAATGTCATAAAAACTCATATTTTTCCAAAAATGAATCTTTTGGTCCCTCTAAAACCGTGAGTGTCATAAAAAGGCACACTTTTTGCTTATTTGTCAAATATGGCCCCTCATTAGGTTTTCTTTAGTTTTAATGTATCGTTTAACATGTTTTATCTTTTCAACAACATAATGAGTTACATAAAGTAACTTGTTTTTCCTAAGATCTTCAAGACTTGAAGATATATCGAGTTCATGAGCGTTAAGCATAGTTTCATAACATATTTACACAACATAGCATGAAAATCCACACAAGCATGCATAAATACTTAGATTTAACACAAAACCAACTTGTATTCTCCCGCAAAAGTTAGTAAATCACGAAAAAGGAGGGGTATGAAGCTCACCTTGAGTTTTCTTGGTTATGAAGAGGAAGAATGGAGTGGTTTTCGGCCTTAGCTAGCTCCTTGAGGAAAGCTTTCGAAACCAAGAGAGTTCTAGTGAGTAAATACGAAATGGTGTGGTTTAAGGAAAGATTTCTTAGCATAAGATTGAAAAAAAAACAACTTGAGTGTAAAGTAACTTACCAAGTTATGTTCTTTGATGAAGAGTTCTTGATGTACACATAAAAACTCATGAAAATTTGAAGGGATGAAGGAAGGAATTTCTTGTGCTAGAGAGGGAGAGTGTTTGAAGAAATTTGAAGTGAAGAGAGGTGGTGATATTGCTTCTTGGCAGAGAATATGAAGGAAGAGCGAAAATAGATATTAGTGTGGTATCTGCATGATGGTTAAGCCCTAATTTCCTAGAGATATGGTGGACAATATGCATGGATTTCCACCATGCATTAGTGAGGTGTCACATTTTAATCAATTCCATTTTTTTTAAAACCGAGAATGAGAGAGAGAGGAAAGGAAATTGGATGTTGGGCTCATATTTGATTACCAATCGAGATTATATAGCCCAACAATGAATTTTTCGGCCCATTGGGCCCTCATACACGTTTTCGGCCCAAATGAGTAAAAGGAATGGGTTTTCAGCCCATGAAAAACAATTGAATGGTTTTCGGCCCAATAAGGCCCATGAAGAGTCTTATGGCCCAAAATACAATTGTTTAATGAATATGGGCCCGTCTAGGGCCCAAATATGGATTTTTAGCCCAAAAGGACCAAGTTGAGGGTTCACTGGCCCATTAGGCCATAAGAGAATCCTGATCCAATAAGAGGTTTGAACCGGAAAGTTAGGGTTACAAGCCCAAAGTTGAGTGAATGTAGTGTATGGAATTATGTTTAGAGCTTCGCGAGTGAGTTTTGATTTGAATTGTTGTTGTTGAATGAATAACATGTATAACATCATACTTAAGGTTACAAGATACATAAAAAGTTAATTACACATGGACAAAATTTACTAGCCCAAAATGCCAGTTGTGACAAAAATCACCAGGGTCGACTCAAGGATGCCTCTCGTGATCTCAGAAGTAATGAACTCACGTAGTCCCTCATCAACTGGCTCGACACCTGTACCCGAACCTGAACCCGATCCAGACCCTGACCCTGAACCTCCTGCTCCGTGATGCGTAATCATCACCATTCTGAAGAAAAAAAACACATAATCGTCATGGCCGTATATAACCTTGAGAGGTCTCACACATTCTACAAGTTCCCTGGTTCTATCTCATCCCTCCTTGACTCGAGTACGGATCCTCTGCCTCCAGTAGTACGGGCCCATACAACCTTCCACATCTATCTGTACTTTCCTCAAGGATTGCCTTGAATTTACCAAGTCCCTTCTACTGCTACTGTTTACTGCACTAATCTCATCCTAGGCTTACCCTAGGGTAACTCTCCGACCTACTCTCCACCATCAGCTGCATAAGGCATCCCTGCTGCCTTTACCTAACTAGCTTGCGAATACCATTACATATCACTAAGACCAGATAATTCTTCGAATGAGAGGTCCTACCCAACAACGGTTGGACTCAAACAAGAGCTGCAAAATAGGGCTAGACCTAACCTTCTGAAATTATTTAGCCCTCGCAATATGTAACTTAACATATTCGTTTACTAGTTAGTTAAAGGTAACTAGAACTCCTAAAACCACAAAGAAAGCAGTATTCGAGCATTGAGTAACCATACTAAGCATATCCTATTCAGGCCATCATATTACGTACTAATCAGTTCTAGCATATAACTCAATAAGCATATATAACAAGCACATAAGTCATCTCCCTAGATCCTTAGTCCTAATCTAGCATGCAGTTCTCATACACATATAATAGGAATATAAGGCATCCTTCCTAGATCCTTAGCCCTAATCTAGCATGCAGTTCTCATAATCATATCATATCATAACATAACATGTATGAGTATCTTGGGGAAAACTTACTTGAGCTCGGCTGGTTGCATGCATCACACACCTTTTTCTTTCTCAAAACTCCTTATTATAATTTTAGAAAAAGTATTTTCTTATAAAAATCTTTCAAACCCTAGACTTGAGTCCAGAAACCCCCGAAGGTGTGTCCGAATCCCTCAAACCAAGGCTCTGATACCAACTTGTAACATCCCAAAGTCAAATGTCATACAACATGTCATGGAATGATAATGTCAGAGTACAATCCCAAAAACATCATGGTGCAGAAAATAATGGTGTGATGCGCTGCTATCGAGCCGGCTCCTTTCCCTTCGAAAAGGAAGTACCTGAAATCAAAACTGAAAACCGTAAGCACAAAGCTTAGTGAGTTCCCCCATCATACCACATACCATACATAACATATATTGTCTAACATATCTGGGTACTCACTACCCCTTCGGTCTCTTTCAACCAGTAACTTGCCTAGCATATCAGGGTGCTGGCCTACCCCTTCGGTCCTGTCGACCGGTACCTAGCCTAGCATATCAGGGTGTTGGCCTACCCCTTCGTTCTTGTCGACCGGTACCGGGGACTATTTCACCCACTACTTCTACCACATAGCATCCGAGTGCATAACATATAAATCATATACTGCCTAGCTTATTTGGGTGCTGGCATACCCCTTCGGCCCTATCGACCGGTACTAGAGTCTATCCTACCCTTTCTACCATTATCACATATCATCATAACATACTAATACATAAACATAACATACCAGATAATTATCACCAAGACAATCATCTAACAAACATCTCCTACTAGTGGGCCGGCATTGTGGCCTTAGACCCACTTCTACTGGAAGGTAACTCACCTCAATGTCGTGCAATAACTGAACTACCCTCGGTGTTGGGATCAACTTTCCTCAAACTCCTACACATAATAACCTTCCTTAATTACCATTTCATACTCGTAACCCTTCTAAGGGTCAACTCACGTCAAAGTCAAAGTCAAGGTCAACCCCCGGATCAAAGTCAACTTTTGGTCGAAGTCAACATCTGGTTGACTCAACTCGCCGAGTTGGTCCACCAACTCGTCGAGTTCCCTCCTAGATAGTCAGTACTTTTACTCCTAACTCGCCGACTTCTCCTTGAACTCGTCGAGTTCTCCTTCATACAGAGTCGGGACCTTTTGCTCACGACTCGCCGAGTTCATCCTTGAACTCGTCGAGTCCTGCTTCATATCAGTTGGGACATTTGTCTTGAACTTGCCGAGTTCATCCTGGAACTCGTCGAGTTCTTTGATCTTCAAGTCTATATTCACGTCCATCTTGTTGAGTCCTCTTTAAGACTCAACCAGATTGCTCAGAAACCGAAAAAGTTGGGGAACCATGACCCGACTCGCCGAGTCCTATGGACGAATCGCTGAGTCCCCCAAATTCCAAGTCCATACAGTCGATTTCAGTCGGTCTTATTGCATCCAAAACATAGATCTGGCCTCCTAGGGTCGATATAACACGTAAAGTTACAAACTTTACGTGCATGCATGGGTGTTATGAAGCTAAAACACCAAAACTAAGCCATAAAGGAGTTCTAATGCATGAGATAGGGCCATAGCTTAATAAAGGTGGCAACTTTAAGCTTCCTGAGCTCAAAAGTTCCCAGATCTGAAGTCATTACTCTATTATGCACTCAAATCCTGAGAGTGACTTAGAAGTGGCCCAAAATGACAATATGCAAGCCCTAAAGTAGTTCTAAGTGATGGAAAGCCAAGTTATAAGCTTTATACCTCAACCAAGCTGGAAATGCAACCCAAGATCTGGATCTACTGCCCTCCTCTTGAATCTCCAAGCCTTTCTTTCCTTCTCCAAGCTTCAAATCACTAAAGTGACACAAAATAGCTCAAGAACACTCACAAGCTGATTAGGGTTTCGAGAATAGGGTCTGAGGGTGATGGAGGCTGGGGTGGAGGCCATATAAGGTGTTAAAATAGGGCGCAAACCCTCAAATTTAGGCTTTCCTTCAGACAGATCTACTCGTCGAGTCGGGGATTCCGACTCATCGAGTAGACTCTTCCACCCACGTCCAAGATTTTCCCCTAGTCGACGAGTTTGGGACCTCAACTCATCGAGTCCCAGTATAAAAATGCAAAAACTCATATTTAAAATACATACCGGGAGCCGGGCGTTACAGTTAGGGTGCTAGATGTCTGTGTGACTCTTGCATGTGTTATGTGCTTGTATGTTACCAACCAAGGCCCGATGTCGGGCGGAGCCCGATGACTATTCTGTATGATATTATATTCGTGATTATCGCATGTGTAGTATGTGATATGTATACCGGACGGGGTCCGATGCCAGGCAGGGCCTGATGAGTATGTTATTGTATGATAGTTGTTAATGTAGTTGCGGGTTGAAGGCACCAATGCCGACCCAATCGATTGTGTTATAGTATGCTAATTGTCTTTGTGAATCTTGCATGTATTGTATGTGTTTGTACGTATACCGGGCGGGGCCTAATGAGTGTGATGGGCGGGGCCCATCGCATGTAACTGAAAAATCTGTATACAGAGAGGGGCCCGATGCTAGACATAGCCCGATGTCGGGTGGGGGCCCAGTATATGCTGATATGTATGGTATGTGGTATTTTGGGGAACTCACTAAGCTTGGTGCTTAGAGTTGATGGTTATGGTTTCAGGTACTTCCAGTTCGAAAGGGAAGGGCTCGACATGATCGCAGCACATCCACCCATGTTTCCGCATTACGATGATTTTGGGATTGTACTCTGATAACTATTTTCTTATAAAGTACTTTTAATATTTGGAAAAAGGATAATGAATGTTTGACCTAAATATAATTGCTGTTTTGGTTGAATTAAAAATGAAACTTTTACCTCATAATTTTTGGGATGTTACAAGTTGGTATCAGAGCCTTGGTTTGAGGGATTTGGGCATACTCTCGGGTATGTCTGTAACACCAGTCAAAATAGGTCAATAGACAATCACATGTGATTATGCCAATCATGTAATGTGATTTTGTTAAACTAGAAATGTGATAAGAGTGCTATGTATTTCATGATAAATTCTAATACAAATATGAACTTTCTTTATGATACAACTCAAAGTATACGTCCATACGATTCCAAAAATATAGAGAACGTCTGAATCTGACTTCGCATGAAGAAGTTATGATAAACCGAACACTATAAATCTCTATAATAAGAGGAATTTAAAATAGACTTAGAATTAGCTATTAGAGTCTAAAAGAGAGTTGTAGTACTCGTAAATACCTACGCGTGCATATAAAGAACGTCAAAAACGGAGGTCGTATGCAAAAGTTATGGCCTTCTGAAGATGTCGCTGTCAGAAACCCTAATTTGACTGAACTCACAATGTGAGCATAAAAACTCACGACGTGAGGAGTCAAACCGCCACATTTTGAAGATAGAAGTCTACGGAACGATAACCCAAAAGCTCACGACGTGAGCAAGGTTTTCTCACGACGTGAGGACGCTGCAGGTGACTATTCGAGGCTAGAAAACACGCGTTAAAGCTACGGGATGACTCTTGCCATAACTCACGACGTGAACCTATCATTTCTCACGTCGTGAGGGTCAAAAATCTTCCTATAAATAGCAAGTCCGACCTCCTCTCTCCTTACACCATTTCTACTTTCTATATCTCTCATTTGCTGAAGCCGTTTCGCTTCCCGAGCCCCGACGACCTCGTACGCAAACCGTTTCTGCTTAGATTACATAAAATCACGCTACTAGGGTGAGTTTCACGGCCCCAATTCCTAATATTTCGGGGGAAAACGCATGCTAAATACTATATATACGTTATTATTATGTCTATATGATAGTATATTAGTATCAACGTAGATAGTTATAATAACCGGGATATAGTTATTTCGTATCTGAAATTATACAACTATCGTAAAGTTGTTAGCATGTTATTGTTATAGTAGTATACTAATGTAGATCTTAAGTTATACTTAGGATTCTATATATATTTTGTGTGCGATATACCCAGAGTTATACTCGGAAGTTCTATATGTAATTGATAAGTATGTTGTTATTGTTGGTTTTATGTCAAGATAAAACCAGGTATGTTATATGTTGTTGTTATTGGTTTTATGTCAAGATAAAACCTGTATGTTATTGTTGGTTTTATGTCAAGATAAAACCTGGTTTTACTTCAAGTTATAGCTGTTATACTGCCTAAATGTTATGAAGTTAGGAGTACTGTTTAAAAGCATAGTCTAGTAACTTAGGTTTTAGACATGAAAATGCTTTTGTTGTTAGGACTATAGAACGCCGTTAAAGTCTACATGAGCTACCTCATTCATCAACTAAGATTGGGGATCTTAATGGAAGTCCTCTGACCTGTAACCGTTAATCCCGTGTGAGCGAGGAAGTCGTGTATGAATAAGATACGGGTTGACGACCCCACTCGTGGTTGTTAATTACAACCCAAGACAAGCAAGTGACGATCCGTTCCTTTTATTTGTTATTGTTCTGGCGTCGATGAAGCGCGTGGTATTGTTTCTCATGGTAAATCATGAGTGTATTGTTTCTCATGGTAAATCATGAGTGTATTGTTTCTCATGGTAAATCATGAGTGTGTTTTGTCAGAGGTTTTGTTGTCAAGCAGCGGTTACAGACTCATGGTAGCAACTTGTTAGAAACATTATACTTTGTCGTATACAAGTATTAATGTTAAGTATAAGTTTCCCCTACTTATAGCCTAGGTACTACTTGCATATTAAGTAGATAATTATACCTAACACACATACTCGTATAGAATTGAAATAAGATTTATACGTAGCAACTTTTGTTTGTATGGAATTACAAACACTTATATTCATAGTATATGAGACTTATATGTAAACTACTTATTTGGTAAGTAAAATTTTATACCTAGGATATACATACTAAACATTGGAGAGTCAAAATGATACTTTCAAAACTATACTTTTGAACTTGGAAAATGTATTATTTTATGGAGTCAAAACCTGTGAACTCACCAAATTTATGTTGACGTATTTTAAATTGCATGTGTTTTCAGGAAGTTGATAACTATGATACGAGAAATGACGTTACACTGCCCGGTGTTTCCGTCGACGGTCGGGGTGTGACAATGTCTGAACTCAAACTGAGGTGTAACACTCGGAAATTTGAGGAGCAACTTTGGGTATAATCCCCTTTTGAGAATTTTACACTGCATGTTGGGGGCACCAAACGACATGTCTATATAAGAAAAGGCACGATTTTCATAGAGGTCAACACGACGTGTTGGCGGATGAGAAGGAAAACCCTAATTTTTAGGGTGTTGCACCCTATATAATCTCCTTAAGCCCCAAGGGATGGTCTCCTTACCAGCCTCCATTGCCACTAAAACCCTAGAGTCGATCCCTAAGCCTCTTGGTAGTGTTCTCGAGCTAGTAAGAAGTTATTGGTGCTCATTTTTGGCCTTTATGAAGGAAGAGGAGATCTTGAAGTTGCCTTGCTTGGTGGAAAGGCTTTGGATCCAGAATCATCTTCTTTTGTGTAAGATTTCTAAGGTATCAAGTTTGAAGCTTGAATTATAAATGTTTAGAGCTCCTCATATTGTGATTTGATTTGCTTTTGGTCCCTTTTTGGGTTGATGAGAGAGTGAGGCCGTTTTAAGGGCTTGTTATTCCAGATCTTAGTGTGTATTGGACTCTTTGAGCATAAAGGTGCAAGCTTTATGAGATAATTGGTTTCATGCATGCTGTAAGTCACTTATTAAGTTCTTTTAAGCCTAAGAGCTTCATTTAGGCATGCATAAACATAAAGTTGGCAACTTTACATGGTTTTCCGGCTCAAGGAAGTCAGATCTATGTTTTGGGGCTATGTCTTCAAGGATTAAGTGCTTATTAGTTAAGCCCTTGCATAATTAAGCTTTGTGGTTTGGGTTTTTCGATATTTTTAGTGGTCCCAATGGGTAAAGTTGGAAACTTTACCCTTCTAAGTCTCATTGTGGTCTGGATCTGAGCTTGGGAACTCTTGGAGTCGAAGAAAACAAACTTAATGTATTAAGCTGTTGGAACTCAGGAAAACACGATGTGTTTGCAAGGCAACACAACGTGTTGGTTGGGGTTTCCCACCTATGAGGATAAAGGAGAAACACGGCGTGGCCAAGGGGCAACACGACATGTTGGGTCAACATGGACTGTTGATCTTGACTTTGACCTTTGACTTTGATCAAGTTTGACCTAAAGGGTATTTTGGGTATTTTTGGTTGGTGTTTGAGATTCGGTCCTTTGGATGTTGATTTCGAATTGGTATTTTGGTTGGATAGGTGGCGGTAAGATGAGATTCGGAGACGGGACCTCATCAGCTTTTGTCGACTTTGAGAGGTGAGTTTTCCTCACTGTACTTTCGGGTCAAAGGCACCACGGTCGACCCATTGGATTGTTATCCTGGTTATTACATGTTGGTATGTTGTAGTGACCTATTAGATCGGTATCCTAGAATATAGGATGATGATATTGTTGGGTTATGAGCATTCTAACACTCTTAAGTGTACATGCAACCCTAAATACCTTGGATCTATGTTTTCTCTATTATACATACAATTATGAACATCCAAGGTATTATCCTAATCTAGCATACAAAATAATAAATATAACAAGATAGAATACATACCTCTTTGATGTAGAATGTCTTCATGAAGCTTGAGTGCCTAGTGCCCCAAGTGTGACACCTCAAATGGTTCACACAACACCAAATACACTTGGAATAACTTGAGAGAAACTTGAACACTCCTTGAAATCGTCTAGCCCTCACACTCACACATTAGTGCACGATTTCTTGAGCCATGGGATTCTTTTATATGGTGGCTATTAGGGTTACACCATGTAACTCATAACTTTTCCCATTCCTTATGCTCCATGGATTTTAACCTCCATGGAGTATCCATGGGTCACCCCATGGACTTAGTCCAACATAAGGAATCTTGGATCACAAGCCCACATATATAAGAATGAATGATTTACACAATCAACCCATATATTTAATTAGTCTCCTTTTGATCACTTAATTAATTCCAAATTAATTCTCGATCAATACTAATTAAATAACCTTATTAATATATTAGAACTTATAATATATTAACCAACCTTAAGTGTTATTTCTCTCATTATAGTCTATCCAAATGCATGATGTCATGCAACCCAAATGGACCATGCCGGGTCGGGTCAAGTCTTACCAATTATAGTTATGGACTTAGACATTAATCCAACAGTCTCCCACTTGGATAAGTCTAAAACTATTATTGCGTATGACTTCAGGAACCGATCAGCAATCGTAGCTCTTAAAAGCTTCTGTCGAACTCTGACCTTGTCGATGAACTCTGACCTTTGTCAATGACTTGTCCATTAGATAAGGGATCATATATTCCTTCATTCTAGATATCATATGGACTGAGACATGGATTATCAATCATTCTCTCTGTCCATTTGTTGTTTCCCGATTTCCGATTCATGATGACTGACTGATTGAACAAATCAAATCAGTCCTAGCTTGGCCAAGCACTCACATGTATCATCTTTAAATCATCGAGGGGCCCATAGATATCGCTTTTATCCCGAAGGTAAAAGGAATGGATAAACTTCGACTCATATGGCTTGTTCTACTACTTGTTGAATAATACATAAAGGCACGTTTTATAACATCGAGTTACCAATGCGTTTTCGTGCAATCAATGTATAACCAACTCATAGTAACAACTCATATCTCTAGGTTTGAAGAATATAAGATATTATCGTCTCATGATCACTCGTGATAAAATCCATGAAGTGATTCAAATGAGTGCGGGTTGAATCCAATACTCAGAACTTATGAGCACTCATGAGTGTTGTAGCACCACTTTGTCCACCAACTTGGACCTCTACAAACCAACCCATGACAGTCTTGATTCATATCTACTTCCAACATATGACCGACTGTGGATGGTTTGAATAACTTAATCATTCAGGAAGAGCGACTTAGTTATTATGGAAGTCAAAACATGCAAAGTGAAACACAAGAATAAATGAATCAAATATGGTATCAAACCCTATGAATATAAATAAACACTTTTATTTATCACCATACTGATTACTCATTATTCATTGTTTCGGTTTTATCAACTTTATACTTGAATTTAAAACAATAGTTGTCCCATGCTCCAAGCATGTACACTATGTTTTCTAAACACTAGTCATGCCATACACCAAGTATGCATACTATGTTTGTCTATGATCTTTACTTTGTAAAATAGATCAATTGAACATCACTCCAATGATCCTCTTTTCACAGTCCCAAATCCTTACTGCAAATGCAAGAATTCCAAATTCATGCCATTTACTGAAATCTGTTAGATTCTAAACTTATATGCATTGATCCTCTTAATGATTATGCACAAAGTCAGAAAGACTTGAAAACAATCATTACAGAGCATTCCAAAGGAGATCAGCTCCTTGGAAACATCCTTCTTTCATTAAGTTTCCTAATCTTACACAGATTGAATAATTTCTAACTTTGAAACATTTCCATATTCCATTTTGACTATCACTTCTGAACAAGAGTTGCCTCCTTACAGATTATGTCAATATGGTCCTTCCAAAATTAACATTATACTTCCAACTGTCCTTGAGCAACCAATCTTTGGTAAACCTTAGATTGTCCTCGACAATTGCTTAATCATTTTAGTCATATCCAATTCTAGACCTTTTCCCTTCATAATGCCCCAGGCATTTGGAAAATTTTAGAAAGGATGAATATAGCACATGTAATCGATCCTATATCTGAATCATATGGGACACGATTCATGATGTCTCACATAAAGACTAAACCAGTCTTTTGCTATAATATTTCCATTTCAATTTTCCAAGTTCTCAAAATTCAGATTATGAAAAGGGATGCCGTAATCATAATCGAATTTTAGAACGCAAATAATGGACCCATATATAGAATTTCCTTATGTTTAGCCATTCCAACATGAAATTCATATATATATCCTTGATTAAATACGATTAAAATCTCAATCTAAGCTTTTAGAATTGAAATGAAGTATAATTTCCTCTCCCTTAATTATAGCAAAACAACTTTTTCAACCCCTGCAACCTCACGAATTGAAACTTTTGTTTTCTATAATTAACATTGCTAACTTGCAACCTTTGTCATAATTATCATGCTCCCACTAACATGATGATTATTAGCATAACACTTATGCTCCCACTAGCTTTGACATGTACTCAGAAATCAGCTGACTTTCTTACCAAAGTTCAGATTTCTGATACTAGATTGTTTTGATAAAACTTTATCAAAATCATACACCTCTCTTAGATAGCTCACATGTGTGTCTAAACAATTTTAGAACTATGAAAAGGGATGCCGTAATCATAGTCTCAATTGTTTAGACCTTTGCCACTTCTCACAAGTCCATGTTAGTGTGCCGGTAAACCACACACGCTCCACTAACGACTTTGAGAATGCAAATATCACAATTGATATCTAGCTAAAATCTACTTAGTGAAAGTGTTTCCTCACCATCATTTTCATGAATCGGAGAGAAACCTTATGACACTTAGATTTAATAGTGTATGTGTTCTTATCCATGTGAATTTGTCAAAACCATAATCACAAGACAAGGTTAGTGACAAATCCAAACTCATATTGATTAAACTTGTGCAATCTTAAATTCTTGCCATTTGGCAGCTCAGGTGCCTGCCATTGCTTCCAAGTAGTTGTGCAACCAATTGAGAACTCTCAGAACTCCTATGCAAAGCCAACTTGAATAGGCACAAAAATTTCAACACGATAGGTTATAAACCTCAAGTCGTGTGCTAGTGAAGGACTTTAGGTTTTATTCTTGATTAAGTCTTGAAACTTTCAAGAGCTTTAAGACTCCCACTGTCCTCTTGACATATAAGACTCCCTTGTCAAATATTCAAGAGATAGTGCGGATTCTTTATCAAGACTAACACTTTACACAATTGGCCTAAGTTGGTCTCTGTTTTATCCAAAACATCACAACTTACCAATTTCAAATGTACAAGAGTAGATAACATTTTACTCTTACATTTGACTAGTGTTAACAACCCCTCTTTAAGATATGTCACTCAAGTTACAATCTTGGAGTATGACTCTAAGAATTGTTTTGGAACGAAGTATGACTCATCTTTTTGATTTAACCATTTCAACAATTCATGACTCCTCTTCTTAGTCATAAGAATGCACTAAGATGACTTTAGAGGACCAATTGTGATATGGTATCTTAATCATTAAGATGATCATAAACATGATACTAAAGTACTCTCCCATCTTTTCAGATTTGTGAAACTTTTATCTTTCAGCCATACTTTGATTCTTCTTATTCGTTCTGTCTCACATTGAAACTTCTCTAATGCTACAGACTTATACTTAAACTTATAAGTATAACCATATTTACTGAACTTAAGTAAATCATGACGAATAGTCTTCTTGATCTTTTGTGATGGACTTGACCAGTGCACAAGAATGTGTACTTGATCCCTTAGTCCTTTCCTTATTTACATAAGGAATTAGTCTTAATTTTCCAAGCTGAAAGTTCTCATTCATCATACTGTACAACTTGCATGATTCCAAGTTTCGGTCCAATTGAACCGTGGGTGATGAGAATCTTTTCGTATTTGGTAATATTAGACACTACCACAACCGAAAGAATCAAATCCATTTTTCCAATATTGCTATCAATGGAATCTTATAAGCAACAACTTTTCACAAATGCCATTGTAAGGATACTTAAAATAAATAAAATCAAAACCTTTTTCTTTTATTTTAAAACTTTGCGGAAAAACTTATCCTTACAATCCATATGAAAACCTTGTTGTTATCTATTCCTAAGCAATATAAATATCATAACTCTTAAGTAATAGCCCAAAATTCTGATCACCGAACCATGCGATTGAAATCCATCTTCGCGATCAGAATCAGCATGTACTTAATAGAGTTAGACAATGGACTTTACCTGAAGTAGAGCCAAACTTATTGACTTTAACATCCTTAGGTAAATTTGGCAGCTTCGTAACCAATGCCCCTTCCTTTGGCAATAGTTACCTATGGACCCTTGATAATGGGACGATCTCAGACTTTGCCTCTCTCTTTACCATTGGGTCAACCGAGTTGACTATGGCTGATCCCTTTCCATTGGGAAGAGAGAGCTTTACTGGATATCCAATGTCATCATTGTCAATGTCCATAGCGTTTTAGGAAGTTGATCTTAGCAAATAGATAAGATCATTAAGGGTCTTGTCTTAGTCTGTTTCATAGGATTCCCAAAAGAACTCACTATGTGACTTAGAAAGTAGTTGAGCCACCAACTTTCTCAAGACTTTGACACCCAACTCTCCCGGCTTGTCAATATGTGACTACATCTCCAAGATGTGATCACACCTAGACCTTGCCTTGCCAATAGGGCTTGAGTGATCTTAAACTTTTTAGGAACTTGTGGGTTAAGGAGAATAATTGGAGGAGGTGAAAGAAGTATGATATCCATGGGACATCATCTTCATTTAGGAAAGCTTGTTTCAAGAGATTTAGGAAGATCATAAATGTCTAGACCAGACATCTTTTTGGGAGATATTCAAGATAGTTGATTTAAAGTCCTTAATATGACACCCAATATGAAATATTAAGGCTAGGACCCAACAAACTATTTTATAACTTAGAAGAGGGATGCCGTAATCCAAGCTATAAAATATTGAAGGTAGGTGAATGACGATTCACCAATTTCCACCATGAAAAACGAAATAATTTATTAGGTTTTAATTGGATTTGAAAGTCCTAGATCTTTGAGATTCATTGAACTGTTCAAAGGCATGTTTCAATCTCGAGTGTACCCTTCAGGTTTTGTGACTGGGATGCTGAGGATCACAAAACAAGGTGTGAACAACCATGCAAATATACTTGGTACCCTTAATATTTACCCCTTAATCAGTGTGCCGGTTAACCACACACGCTCCACCGATACTATGATAAACATTAAGTTACCTTTTGCCTACCTTGTTAAGTCCAGGTTAGTGTGCCGGTTAACCACACACGCTCCACTAACGACTTAAGCAAAGTGCAAAGTGTAATTTCATGGGTTAGCACCAAATTCACATTTTCCTAAGTAACTAAGATTGGGTATTAATAAGAGTTTAGTTACTTAGTATTTATCATTAATACTTTTAATGAAAGGAGAATTATAGTCCTTGTCCTACCCGTTCGGCTAACGACCCTCCACCAGTCAAGGAAGCGGTGGGTGAGAGTGGACACCCATTAAACTGCCATTTTATAGGCAGTAACCTTATACCCCCCTTATAGACCGGCTTCGTGAATGAGGCCTACTAACGGTAAGACTGACTTTACTCTTATACATATATATAAATATTATTAACTTATAATATTATAAAGTATAAGGGTTGAATTTTAACTTTTAAAATTCTAAGGGCTAACTTGGAATTAAAGTATTCATAAGTGAAAACTTTTCAAATTCCAAAAATTGAGGGCAAGTTTTGAAACTATTCAAAACTAATTAATTCCATAACTTATGAGTTTAAAGTAGTTTTAATTAAAAAAAAAAACTCTTCAAGTTCCATAACTTGAGGACAAGTTATGGAAGACTTTAAACTAATTAATAAAAAAAATAACTTTTTTTTATTGTAACTTATGGAACTAATTAAGGTTACACTTTTTTTTTAATTTAATGAAGAGACTCTTGAACCTCCATAACTTGAGGACAAGTTATGGAGTCATAAAACCATTTAATTAGAACTAGACTCTTCATTTTGTAACCTTTGCCAACTTTTATGAGTTTTATGATTCTTAAATGTGACTTTTCATATAACTTGAGGACAAGTTACAAAAACACACTTTGGAATCAACTCTTAGATTAAAATGGATTGAAAACAACTATTTCACACAAGTTTTCTATTAATCTAAGAACCTCATAAGAACAAGATAATTCAAATCATCAATCTTCAAGAAATTAGCATGAACATACAAACTAATACAAATCTTGAAATTATGACAATTATCTTAGAAATTGGATTAGCATGAACATTACCACATCAAAAACAAGTTTATAAGTCCAAAAACATCTTAGGGTAATGTTCCTAGTCCAATTCCAGCCAAAACAATCGAATATATGCATCCAACTCGATTTTTCAGCTACTTTTGCAAGTATAACAAGAAAACAAGCCTAGGCTTTGATACCACTGTTGGGTTATGAGCATTCTAACACTCCTAAGTGTACATGCAACCCTAAATACCTTGGATCTATGTTTTCTCTATTATACATACAATTATGAACATCCAAGGTATTATCCTAATCTAGCGTACAAAATAATAAATATAACAAGATAGAATACATACCTCTTTGATGTAGAATGTCTTCATGAAGCTTGAGTGCCTAGTGCCCCAAGTGTGACACCTCAAATGGTTCACACAACACCAAATACACTTGGAATAACTTGAGAGAAACTTGAACACTCCTTGAAATCGTCTAGCCCTCACACTCACACATTAGTGCACGATTTCTTGAGCCATGGGATTCTTTTATATGGTGGCTATTAGGGTTACACCATGTAACTCATAACTTTTCCCATTCCTTATGCTCCATGGATTTTAACCTCCATGGAGTATCCATGGGTCACCCCATGGACTTAGTCCAACATAAGGAATCTTGGATCACAAGCCCACATATATAAGAATGAATGATTTACACAATCAACCCATATATTTAATTAGTCTCCTTTTGATCACTTAATTAATTCCAAATTAATTCTCGATCAATACTAATTAAATAACCTTATTAATATATTAGAACTTATAATATATTAACCAACCTTAAGTGTTATTTCTCTCATTATAGTCTATCCAAATGCATGATGCCATGCAACCCAAATGGACCATGCCGGGTCGGGTCAAGTCTTACCAATTATAGTTATGGACTTAGACATTAATCCAACATATATGCTTAGTGATATGTAGATCTGCCTGACTGTCTCTAGACTGTTTATATGAGTATCTGTTATATATGCATATTTGATTGGTGGTTGAGGCTTTACTGCTCTGTGCAAGAGCTAACAGACCGGGGGCATTCCAACCTGATGGTTGATTGGGCCCGAGGATATTCCATCCCGAGGATGCTGGACCCGTTGTATATTGGCATTCCAACCTGATGGTTGTTTGGGGCAAAAGGTATTCCAACTCGATGGTTGATTGGACCCGATATGGTACGTGGTGAGATTGGACTGTTTTGTACGTCAGTCAATAGGCCTGGGGTATTCCAACCCGATGGTTGATTGGACCCAACATGTTTGGTATTCCAACCCAATGGTTTATTGGATCAAATTGCTTAGGACACGAGGGTATTCCATCCAGAGGATGACTAGACCCATCGTAGAAATGCGTGATATTCCAGCTCGAGGCTGATTGGGCTAGGCATGAGTGTTTGAGCACACTAGTTATTGTTATCTGTTGTATGGTGATATTTAGGGGAACTCACTAAGCTTCGCGCTTAAAGTTTCAGTTTATTATTTTAGGTGCTTCAGATGGTGGTGGCAACGCAAAGGCGTGACCGTATACATCCTTGGTTTTATGACAGATTGGATCTTGGAAGACTCTGATTTTAAATAATGTTTTGGAAATAATGGTTTTGTAAACACTTCTTTTAGTAAATGGATGGTTTTGAAAAACTTAAATTTATTGTCATTTTTGGGATGTTAGAAGTTGGTATCAGAGCCTTGGTTTGAGTGAATTGGAGGAACACTCGTGTGAATACAGTCTCAAACTAAGGAAATAAAAAGGTTTTAAAAATGATTTTCAATTTTTTTCAAAAATAATCAAGAAAGGATGTGTTGTGGAAGATCTCTTGGAGCCAGTAAGTTTACCCCAAGTTACCACGCTATTATTTGATATTATGATATGTTAGAATTGCATGCTAGTGATAGGCAAAGGATCTTCAAGAATTGTATGATAGAATTGATTGATTATATGATGCCTGATAGCCTAGGGTCTTCCTTATATGAAATTGACATCATTAATGTAGTTGCTTAGTGTATGCATCATAGTTGTACATAACTAAGATTCTATAGCTTAAGGATCTGCCTGATTTTATTTTGTTTTAGTGCCAGTCGACTCCACTGCACGAATTTTGCTTGCTTTGTGCTTTGTGGAACTCTTAAGTGATGTGAGTTAGCTACTAAGTGAATATGTATATCACATGTGAAAGAGGTTGGATAATCTCAGAGTAATGGATTTAACCCTATTGCGCAGCTCTCGTTTGAGTCTAACTGTTGTAGGGATGAGTCTTTTACTCGAAGGATTATCTGATCTTTGTTGCATGTGATTGTATTCATAAAGTAGGTGACTGGCATTATGGAAAGTTCTTCAGCAACTGATGGTAGTGTGAGGTCAAAAACCTAGGAAAGCCTAGGGAATGCTTCAGTGGGTTTTGTTGCGCTGTTAAGTGATCATGTGGAGTATCAGTTTGAGAAGGTGACTTAGAGGATTCAGGATGATTCTTGAGGAAAGTATGGGTAGGTGTGGAAGGTAGTATTGGGCCCGTACTACTGAAAGCACAGGATCCATACTCGAATCGGGGAGAGTTTTGGAGAATCTAGGAAGCCTGTGGAATGAGGATTCTTGGGTATATTCAGATGTTTTGTATGTTGTCCTTTTGTATGGCGTTGAGCACTCAGGAAAAGGGTTTAGGTTCTGGTTTCGACTTAGGGGGAGGTACTGAGTCGATCGTCGAGTAGATGCGGGAGTTTATCACATCGAAGATTTCCCGCGGTATTTTGTAATGGACTTCTGTCGACCTTTTGGTTATGGATGCTCATGCATAAGGATGGTTCTGGTGATTGTTTTGAGCCCCAGTGGCGATAGCGGTTGGGTTTGATTGGTTCAGACCTAGATGAGCTTGTGGATTTTGACGTCTCGAGGGTTTTGCTTAAGGCTGTGCCTTCGAGTCGCGGGACTCAAGGATGTATCGACCGTTGTGTTCGGTTTGGGGATTGCAGTTGGAAGTAGGATGGTTGATTGATGGTTTGATATGACGCTATCAATGGCAGCATTTCTGCCCTTTCAGTATTCCGAGTTCGGAGGAGGAGTGATCAGGCTTGTGAATTTCAGTGTGGGGATGTAAACCCAGCATGGGGACTGTTGGTCGCGGTTTTTAGAGACAGAATGTTAGCACGGTAGTGTACAGGTCGGTTGATGTGGTATGGATGTTGGTGATGTGATCAAGGGTCCGTTTTTTTAGGATATAGACAGGTCAGGTACCGGATTGGCGGTGGGAATTGCAGACAAGGAGTGTATGTTTTGGATCATAAGTAGGTATTGGTTTATGCTCTTGTAAGGATCATTAATGTTAAGTGGTCGTGATTGGGAATTTCGGAGATCTTCAGCTGAAATTCCGGATTCTCTTGGGATTTGTTTGATCTTTATCTGGAAGATCATCCTGGGTGTATTATTCATTCCCGGGGTCAAGGATGGTTGTACCTGGTTAAGCCAGTTTGAGTTATAGTTTGGTTTTAACACCAGTGGGTGGTAATTCGAACCCTAAGTTGGGGAGATCTGGGTATTCTGCTTGGAGGATGATCAATTTGTTCGGGTTAGTGGTATGAGGAATGATTTTTGGGATCCGCTGTGCGAGTATGTGGGGTCTCGGTTCAGGGTTTTGGTTCATTCGATTTAATGTCATGTGTTCACGGTTATTGGTTGCATTGTTTGTCTTTCCCCAAAGGTTTCTGAAGGTATTGAGTGGTGACAGTTGAATTTCAATGGACGGGTCAACCTATCATCAAGTTCAGTATGTTCTACATTCCTTTGGTCTTTGGGTATGTTTACCCTTAATGGTGGAGTGGAATTTTGGTTCATAGCAGACTCAGGTTCTAGTAACATTCAGGATCACCTTGGAAGTCTTTTTGAGCTAGTTTCGTAATGGTGGAATCTGTTCAATCGCAATCTTGTATGGGATCTTCTTCCGACCGATCATGAGGATGTCTTTTGTTATTGATTGAGGTGTTGTTTCGATTAAACTCTAGAATTTCTTCCCTTTTGGATGAGGTTATGGGTTCCCTAAGGATGTGCATTGTGGTAAATTTATATATATTGCCGCAGGGGGCATATGTGAGCTGGGTAAGATAACATTGGAGCGCTTGGTTCGAATTACAACTTTTGGGATATAGCCTTCGAATTGGATCAAGAGTTCTACCGTTATCCTATTCTCGGGTCGTGCATGGTCATGTTTTCGTAGGGTTTTACTTTGGTAATAGCTTGTTCTATAAAGGGAATCGTGTATGGTAAGATTACGACATTGTTGTGCTCGGTTGGAGTTGGGAAGGACGTTGTTCAAGTTCCTGCAAGGCAGTGGAAAGAGGTTGAGAGTCTTTTGGTCAGTGTCGTGGGTTGCGAGTGCCAGGCAAAATATGTAATGTCGACAGGATCGACGTAATAGCGGGAGCATTCCAGACATAGGCTATGGGCCCAGTGATCATTATTGTTGATTTCATCTGAGTATGGTACTTTCGGTATTAGCATTGATGGAAGTCGGGAGACACATAATCAGATGGTTTGGATAAAGGGAACAAATAAAGGTTGTTGGGAGTATTGGCCGTATATCAGAAAATCTCTTGGAATGTTTGCATTATAATCCCATTTGCTCACAGGCTGTTATGAGGGGTCGATTATCAAGGTTGGAAACCGGTTATGAAGTCTCAAATCGAAAGTTCTACATCGGGTGTTTGGCTATATAGGGAGATACACCTGAATTGTTAAGGATTGGAGGTAAATGTGGAATTCTTGGAAATCTCATCTTTGCTCATAGGAGTCGTGGTTGGAGAGGACTGTTAGGGAGTCTTAGGTTAATTAAAGGATTTTGGTGCATCTTATGGATTTGGGATTAGTCGAAAATTCGAGATTGATGTGTTTGGGTTATTTTCAGATAAGGTATTGCATTCCTGGTCTCGTAGCTGAGTAGTGATGGTTGTCCTTTATCAGTTAATGTCAACGGGAGCAGGGATTGTCCGTCATTAGTATGTGAGTTCTACTTAGAATGGGTTCGATTAGTGGAGGACCATCGTATGTTGGGTAGACTTTTGTCAGGGATCTGGGTGGTGGTTGGGGGTATATGTTTTCGGGTATCTGTAAATTCGTTCAGGCCGGATAGGTTGATCGGTTTGGGTTATGAAGTTGAGTCTTTGCGGGAGCAGTCTTATTTGGTTCTGCATGTCTTGGAGTCCGACATTGTTCAGGGTTTTCAATTTTAGGTATAGCGGTTGGATACTCGTTGGTTTAAGGAAATGTTGAGGTTCATTCTTAGTTAGGGCTTGTAAAATCTTCTATTTTGGGTTCGAAATCAGTAAGGGTGGGCGGTCATCAGAGCGAGGTGTCTTCCCCAGTCATTTTGGGATTCAGGGAGTCCAGCCAGGATCGTTTAGTTCGGACAAGGAGATAGTAAGGCATGATTTCGAGGACGAAATCTAATTTAAGTGGGGGAGAGTTGTAACACCCGGAAATTTGAGGAGCAACTTTGGGTATAATCCCCTTTTGAGAATTTGACAAGGCGTGTTGGAGGCACCAACATGGTGTGTCTAGATAAGAAAAGGCGCGGTTTTCATAGAGGTCAAAACGACATGTTGGTGTCTAAACACGGCGTGTTGGCAGCTGGGAAGGAAAACCCTAATTTTTAGGGTGTTGCACCCTATATAATCTCCTTAAGCCCCAATGGATGGTCTCCTTACCAGCCTAAATTGCCACTAATTAAAACCCTAAATTCGATCCCTAAGCCTCTTGGTAGTGTTCTTGAGCTAGTAAGAAGTTCTTGGTGGTCATTTTTGGCCTTTGTGAAGGAAGAGGAGATCTTGAAGTTGTCTTTCTTGGTGGAAAGGCTTTGGATCCAGAATCATCTTCTTTTATGCAAGCTTTCTAAGGTATCAAGTTTGAAGCTTGACTTATAAATGTTTAGATCTCCTCATATTGTGATTTGTTATGCTTTTGGTCCTTTTTTAGGTTGATGAGAGAGTGAGGTTGTTTTAAGGGCTTGTTATTCCAGATCTAAGTGTGTATTGGACTCCTTGAGCATAAAGGTGCAAGCTTTATGAGATAATTGGTTCATGCATGCATTAAGTCACTTATTAAGTTCCTTTTAAGCATAAGAGCTTCATTTAGTCATGCATAAACGTAAAGTTGGCAACTTTACGTGGTTTTCCAACTCAAGGAAGTCATATCTATATTTTGGGGCTATGTCTTCAAGGATTAAGTGCTTATTGGTTAAGCCCTTGCATAATCAAGCTTTATGGTTTAGGTTTTTGGACCTTTTTGCTGGTCCAAATGGGTAAAGCTGGAAACTTTACCCTTCTAAGTCTCATTGTGGTCTGGATCTGAGCTTGGGAGCTCTTGGAGTCGAAGAAAATAGCTTAATGTATTAAGTTGTTGGAACTCGGGAAAACACGGCGTGTTTGCAAGGCAACACGGTGTGTTGGTTGGGGTTTTCCCGCCTATGAGGATAAAGGAGAAACACGGTGTGGCCAAGAGGCAACACGGCGTGTTGGGTCAACATGGACTGTTGACCTTGACTTTGACCTTTGACTTTGACCAAGTTTGACCTAAAGGGTATTTTGGGTATTTTTGGTTGGTGTTTGAGATCTGGTCCTTTGGATGTTGATTCCGAATTGGTATTTTGGTTGGATAGGTGGCGGTAAGATGAGATTCAGAGACGGGACCTCATCAGCTTTTGTCCACTTTGTGAGGTGAGTTTTCCTCACTATACTTTCGGGTCGAAGGCATCAAGGCCGTCCCATTGGATTATTATCCTGGTTATTACATGTTGGTATGTTGTAGTGGTCTGTTAGATCGGTATCTTGGAATACAGGATGATGCTATGCTTAGTGATCTATAGATCTGTCTGACTGTCTGTAGACTGTTTATATGAGTATCTGTTATATATGCATATTTGATTGGTGGTTGAGGCTTTACTGCTCTGTGCAAGAGATAACATATAGGGGGCATTCCTACCTGATGGTTGATTGGGCCTGAGGGTATTCCATCTCGAGGATGACTGGACCCGTTGTATATTGCATTCCAACATGATGGTTGATTGGTCCTGGGGGTATTCCAACCCGATGGTTGATTGGACCCGATATGGTATTTGGTGAGACTGGACTACTTTGTACGTCAGTCAATAGGCCTGGGGTATTACAACCTGATGGTTGATTGGACCCGACATGTTTGGTATTCCAACCGGATGATTGATTGGACCAAACTGCTTAGGACGTGTGGGTATTCCATCCCGAGGATGACTGGACCCATCGTAGACATGCCTGGTATTCCAGCCCGAGGTTGATTGGGCCAGGCATGAGTGTTTGAGCATGCTAGTTGTTGTTATTTTTTGTGTAGTGGTATTTGGGGGAACTCACTAAGCTTTGTGCTTACAGTTTCAGTTTATTGTTTCAGGTTCTTCATGTGGTGGTGGCAAGGCGAAGGCGTAGCCGTACACATCCTTGGTTTTATGACTGATTGGATCTTGGAAGACTCTGATTTTAAATAATGTTTTGGAAATAATGGTTTTGTAAACACTTCTTTTCGTAAATGGATGGTTTTGAAAAACTTAAATTTTTTGTGATTTTTGGGATGTTACATGAGGGTTTGGTGAAATTTTCATAAAATAAATTTTTTATTAAAGGACTTTTTTTTAATAAAAGAAAGGGGTGTGATGCGTGCAATCGGCTTAGCTCAAGTAAGTGATTCCCATAATTCCCATACATGTTTATTATGTTACATGTTATGAGAATTGCATGCTAAATTAGGGCTAAGGATTTGCTCAGGATTTCATACTAGGAGAGATCCCTTTATATGCTTGATTGTTTGACCTCTTAGAATTTCATGCTAGTATGGTTTGCAAAAAATTGGATAGAATAGCTTGATTAGTTGGTACATTGGTTAGATTTTTTGTTGCCCGAATGATGGTTGCTTTGTGCTTTGTGGGACTCTTAGTGATGTAAGCTAGCTACTAAGTGAATATGTCAAGTCATATGTTGCATATGCTAAATAATCTCAGAGTGATGGATTTGACCCTATTGCGCAACTCTTGTCTTAATCCAACCGTTCTAGAGTTGAGTCTTTTACCCGAAGGATTATTTGAGCTTTGTTGTATATGATTGTATTCATGAGGTAGTTAGCTGACATTATTAGGAATTTTTCAGCAGCTGATGGCAGGGTGAGGTCGGGAACCTAAGAGAGCCTTGGAAGTGATTTTAGAGGATTGGTTGCCCTGTGTAGCGAGTATCTATAGTATTAGTTTAATAAGGTGACTTAGAGGATTCGGGATGATTCTTGAGGAAAGTATGGATATGTGTGGAAGGTAGTATTAGGCCCGTACTACTGAAATCACAGGATCCATACTCGAATTGAGGAGAGTCTTGGGAATCTAGGAAGCCTGTTGGATGAGGATTCATGGTTATGTTCGGTCATTTGCATGATTGTTTTTAAGGATGGTGATGATCACTCAGGAAGGAGGTTCAGGTTCTGGTTCCGGCTCATGTGCAGGTACTGATCCGATTGGTGAGTGGATGCAGGAGTTTATCTCGTTGGAGATCACCCGTGGTATTTTGGAGCAGACTCATGTGATCTTTGGTACGTCAAGGAGGGGATATTGGAGATTTTAAATAAGCGTCGGGGTGCATTCCGTATTGAGATTATGGCTATTGTTGGAGCTCGCACTCTTTTCTTTCGTGATTTCCGTGCCTGTGGATCTCCCGAGTTCTTTGGGAAGAAGGACCCCATTTCTAGTAGGAAATGGTTAATGGACATGGTGAATGCTTTCCGGATGATTTTCTGCCCCGAGGGGTCGAAGGTCTGATTTGCTTCATGACTTCTAAAAGAGAGAGCTTGAGATTGGTGGGAGGAGGTAGACTTTTTCTTGGGAGGCGAAGCCCTGCAGACGATGACTTGGGATGAGTTGTGACCCGGTTTAGGGCCGAGTTTGCACTAGCTATTGAGGTGCAATAGTTGGAGAGGGAGTTTCAGGACCTTCGCCAGACGACTGAGACTGTGGCAGAGATCACTGCCAAGTTCGGGGAGAGAGCTTTGTTGGTTCTGTAGTATGCAATGGATGAGGAGATGAAGAAGGTAAGGTATCATGTCATGTTGAGGGATGACAATAGGGAGTTTATGAGTTTTTCAGGGTGCGAGACCCTGAATGATATGATAGCTAGAGCCCGAGAGCGTGAGATTGATTTGGAGCACCTTAGGAAGAGGAAGTTAGAGCAGACCCTGATTGCAGTGGGCCAGGCGAAGGGGTCCAAAAATCAAGATTCATGTTTGGGAGGCCATCAGGGTCGGGGCCGTTGTATCGAGTGTGGAAGGACCCATGAGGGAGGATGTCGAGAGACAGGCCGAGGATGTTTCAGTTGAGATCAGATGGGTCATTTTAGTAGGGATTGCCCCATGGGTCGTTTCCGATGTGTTTTCACTGCAAACGGGTGGGCCACAAGAAGACCGACTCTCCGATGTTGAGGGGAGGCCATAGTTTCATCGGATGCTATTGCGGGTATGCTATATTTTGTTTTCTTCATCAAGAATTTTTATATGCCATTTTTTGCATGCCAAGAGTTATTAGTGGGTCATATCTTGCTGAGTGGGATTCACTTTGTTCGAATTTCGTTTCGGTTCTTTGATGGGGTCAATTCAGGGGTATCGTTTGAAAGGTCTATGGACGGATTAGCTGGATTAGCTCTCCAATGAAGTCATAGTTCAGTCGTGTTAGAATTTATTTAGGTGGAATCGGCAGTCGTCTATAGAAGGAACTTTGAGTGTGATCACTACCGTTACTAGGGAAGGAGAGGTAGCAAGAAAATGGTGGTGTCAGTCGCTTGAGGTTGTTTGATCATTATAAGTGCCAGGGGAAAATTTCATAATCACAAGGGTTGAAGATGGTTAGAGTGTAGAGATCCTTCTGGGGATGAAAAGTTGGAGTGAAGATTTTCCAGTTCCGAGCAAGGGGTATGGTCTTTGTCACCAACATAAAGGACTTAAGGATTTGGTGTTGTATCATGGGAAGCGATTGGAGTTATTGGACTTCCTAAAGGATTGCACAAGGAAGGATATTTGGGTTTCGTTGCACATCAGTAGTGGCGCATGGCGGGTATATGGATGGACTCAGGTCGAGGGCAGTGTTAGAGCCTCTCTTCCTGTTCTTGTCTGATTAAGGCTTTGGGGTTCGAAGCATGACCAAACACCTGATTGGGATTTATTCAGATGCGGGTTCGAATCGGGATGATTATGGTTGGTATGGTAGAGATGTGGTAAGACCATGGGCGGTGACCATGGCGGAATAGAAGTGTCGTAAGACTATGGGTTAGCCGTAACATTCACCAGGATATTAGACAGTTGTGGAATTGTTGTAAACCTGCGATGAGATCGTAGTATTCGCCAAATTGAGATAGACTATCGATGGGGTGGTCGTTGGTATAAAGGAGGACCAGCTCGTGCCTTGGGCAAGGCAGACAATATTTTCAGAGAATATCTCCATGTTATGGGAGGAGGACCATTGGGGTCCGAGACAAGGTTAGGCCTGAGTAGCTCTCAATTGGGTGAGACCCGTGGGCATGGCCCGTTCGTTGTCATAGATTGGGTGAGACCCGTGGGCGAGGGCCATATGATTACAGCAGTGCAGGTGAGACCTGGTAGAGACCGGCCGGTTCAAGTATTGGATCATGGTTATAGTGGGATGACTATGTAGTCAGTGAGTAGCATAGAGTGATGCATAGGCTAGCGTAGCCTTATCAGTTTGACTCTCAGGAACCTAGTGGCTGGACCAGGTGCGATACGGACAGTCTCCGTGGTGGTTTGGGGATTTTATATCCCGGTTCAGTGAATGGTTTCCGTGATTCGGAAGATTTCGGGTGAAATGCAAGTGTAAATCCTTGGATCTCAGGTTATGAGTTATGTACGAGTTGGATTTTGGTTGAGACTCGCGTTCGGAATAGATAGTGTTTATGTGCAAAATCTTTAATTCAGCAAGTTATGGGTTAAGGGATATGTATGCCAAGGGTATCAGTTGAAGGGTTCAGGGTGAAAATGATGTTTTCAGTTTTGATGGTAGAAAGGGGCTCTTTTGATTGTGTTTTGAATGGGTTCCACCTGTGTGGAGGTCAGGCAAGTTATGGGATTTCATAATTTTAGCGGTAACGTGTTGGTTCGACAGTTAAAGGAGCAATGATTGGTTAACACTAAAAGGTTCTGCTCGGAACGTTGGTTCCCAGGAGGGTGGTAAGGAGCGATTATCGAGGACGAAATATAATTTAAGTGGGGGAGAGTTGTAACGCCTAGTTCCGAATCGTTTCCTAATTCGGGGTTGTGGCCCAAAGATTGGTTATCATAAGGCTTAGGGTCTTTCGAAAAGAGGGATTTAGACCCATTTAGGTGCGGGTAATGTAATATGGATGATCTGAGAGTTTGGTTTGTGTTTTGGAGAAAAGGGGTATATCGGTAAAGTGTCAGTTCGGGCTTTTTATGAATTTTGGATTTTAGCTCAGGAAGTCTTAAGGAAATGATGAGTTGATAGAAGTGTAGAGCTTCTTGTTACCTTTTCGTGGATATAAGGATCGTCGAAATCAGACTCATAACGAAGAAGTTATGGCCTCCGGAAGCTAGTGGTTTAAAAGGAAAAGCCTTGTACGCAGGTCGTACAAGGGAGTATGTTGGGCGTACTAGGATGAAAGGATCGCATACCTTCTTGGAGTACGCGGGGCGTACTGGGAGTACGCGGGGGCGTACTCCATCCAGATGAAAACCCTAATTTTTAGGGTTTGCACCCTATTTAAGCATCATTATATCATCTTTTTGACATTTTAGAACAGCCTCCATCTCCATTTACCCTGAAACCGAAACCCTAGAGTGTTTTGGTGAGTTTTGAGCTTGAAAGAGTGTTTTTTGGTGGTTTTTGAAGAACAAGAAGAAGAAGAGGAGGAACACTTTAGGGGATAACTTCAGCTTGTGGATCAATGATCTTCTTCTCAGTTGGGAGCATTTTGAGGTAAAAAACTCTCACCTTGATGGTCTTGGGTGTTAGATCTAGTTTATGGTGTACTTTGTGCACTTTTTGAGCTTTTGAGTTAAAGGTGAGCTTTTGATCTACTCCAGAGGCAATGGATGCTAGATCTTAGCTCCATTTAGTCCCCAAGTCCATAAAAAGTCAACTTTATGGAAGGTATTCGGCCATCCAAGAATTAAGACCTTTATTAAGCTCTTTTTGAGCTTTTGAGTCCCTTTGAGCCATGTATGTGTGTAAAGTTGCCAACTTTACGTGACAAGTAGCCTTAAGCAGGGTCGGTCCTATGGAATTACATGCCCCGGGCAAATAGAGAAGATTGTGCCCTATTTTTATACTATGTTAATACAATTCCCAAATTTTATAACATAATCTTCTAAAGCAACTACTTAAAAGAACTTTTTGTTAGATTACTTATTCGTACAAAGTACAAACTAAATGTTACAAAGCAATTCTTGAAGCAAAAGCATTAATTATCCTATAATAATAGTAAAATTTGCATACTACTCAACATAACCCAAAACCTGAAATTAGAAATCGTTAATGAGAGTTAAAAAGTTTCATTTGTTGCATTAATATATTATCTATATAACTTATAATCCCATAAGCAATATGACATTTAATAAGATTATATATATAAAGATTCTATATCTTTCAATAATTTTTTAATGACAAATGAGAACATAACTAAATAAATCAAAATGAATTTTTCTATAAACTAAAGAAAAAAAAAGAAAGCATTTATGTGGAATCGGAAATAAAACAATAAATTTCAACAAAACATATGAAAAAAATGAAAAGTTAATTAACCATATCAGAAATGATAACCTTGTGTAGTTTCCTGTAAAGCAAAATTAGCAAAACATCGAAAAATTTTTATAGAAAAAACAATAAGTCTCGCCTAAAACTACTAAATCAAGAAGAAGAAAAAAAAGGCCCAATAGCATACTGCAAGTGTCCTAAACGCAGGAAGGGTTCTAGAAATCAAAATCCATATTAAAAAAAAATCCTAAAATCAGAATCAACAATCATTGTTAACAAAATCCCAAAAATCAGAATTCGGAACTAATGAAATTATGGAGATTAACAGAAATCAAAATCAATTCAGAACCATATTAACAATACTTAATCAAAATTAGTGCAAAACCTATGTTAACAATACTACAATAAAAAAAGAACTAATATTAACAATACTTAATGAAAACAGTTGCAGTCAACTGTTGCTGTCTAATACCGCTTCATGCGCTTTGGACTTTCAGTTAACCAGAAAACTAATAATATCAGATTTGAACTCAAAAATCAGATGAAGAACTGGGCTTTCTCGGTAGTGTAAAGCTGTAAAGGGACTAAGGGAGAAGATAAACTAAAAAACTGAAATAAGAAAACAGAACTACTGTTGATGTTTAATACTGCTCCAGGTCTCCTCGTCTTCTCTGATTCTCTTGACTCTTGGAATTAGGCGTGTCAGGTGCGTTCACCAAGAAAATTAAGGCGTGCTTCTTTTTTTACCCGCTCGAATTCTACATTCTCAAACCTCAAATCGTGCCCTTGTCAGGAAATAGATGTCTTGGGCCTAAAAGAAATACATACCCAAAAGAAGAAAGCAAAAGTTGATGCCCTGGGCAGTGGCCCAGCTTGCCCTGCCCTTGGGCCGACCCTGGCCTTAAGGAATCAGATTTGAGAGTTTGGCACCTTGTCTTAGCCGATTAAGTGCTTAATGAGATGGTTTGGTAGTTTGGGGAGTACGTTGGGCGTACCCAGAAGGTACGTTGCGCGTACTGACCCCGGACAGAATATGCTTAGCATACAGGCTGAGTACACCCCGCGTACTCAGTAGATATGCTTAGCATACAGGCTGAGTACACCCCTCGGTATTGGGCTAATGTGTGGGCTTCCATTGCTTGGGCCTTCTTGGGCCATCAAACTTCTGTGTTGGATATTGGTCTAGCATGTTAGGCTTCCTTTGGATTTAGGCCCATGATGGGTTTTGGGCCTAATTTTGAAGATTGAGCCATATTGGGCTTTGGAATATCATTAGGTTTGGGCCTTGGAAGTAGTTGAGTTGGGCCTTGGCTTTGGGACAATTGAGATAAAGGGTAGAATGGTCTTTTACCCTGGTTATGGGCTAAGTAGTTTAGACTCTTGGTTAAGGGTCGGAACCCAATTAATAGTTGGATGTCATTTCATGATTGATAGCGCGGGGATTCTCCGGACTAGCAGTCAGAGATTTATTCGAGTGTTTCAACAGCTGGAGGTGAGTTTCCTCACCGTGTTTAGCGGGTCGAAGGCACCAATGCCGGCTCATGGTTTATTATGTTAGGGTGCTAGATGTGTGCGTGACTCTTGCATGTGTTATGTGCTTGTATGTTACCGAGCAAGGCTGATGTCGGGCGCGGCCCGATGACTATTATGTATGATATTATATTCGTGATTATCGCATGTGTATTATGTGATATGTATACCGGATGGGGTCCGATGCCAGGCGGGGCCTGACGTGTATGTTATAGTATGATAGTTGTTACTGTACTTGTGGGTCGAAGGCACCAATACCGGCCCACTCGATTGTGTTATAGTATGCTAATTGTCTTTGTGACTCTTGCATGTATTGTATGTGTTTGTACGTATACCGGGTGGGGCCTGATGAGTTTGTTGGGTGGGGCCCATTGCATGTAACTGACAGATCTGTTTACCGAGTGGGGCCCGATGCCGGGTAGTGCCTGATGACGGGCGGGGGCCGAATATATGGTGATATGTATGGTATGTGGTATTTTGGGGAACTCACTAAGCTTTGTGCTTATGGTTTTATGGTTATGGTTTCAGGTACTTCCGGTTCGAAAGGGAAGGGACCGGCATGATCGCATCACATCCACCCATGTTTCCGCATTATGATGATTTTGGGATTGTACTATGATAACTGTTTTCTTATAAAGTACTTTGAATATTTATAAAAAGGATAATGAATGTTTGACTTAAAGATAATTGATTTTTTGGTTGAATTAAAAATGAAATTTTTACCTCATAATTTTTGGGATGTTACAGTACAATTGTCCTATCAGACCCTTTTGGTAATTTCACTTCAAAACGCAAGAAGACAGTGAGGGTAGCGAGCAATAAATGCCGCTTAAAAGGCGACCTCATTAGGAATTAAAGAGACTTATTAAACATTCTTTATCAATGAAAGTGGATGAGCCTAGTCGTGGTAAGACTAACAATGCACATTTAAGAAACACGCGAGGACGCAATCCTTATTGATGATGTGATACATTTAAATAGAATTATATATATATATATATATATATATATATATATATATATATATATATATCTTTAAATTCAACTGTCTAAAGTTCAACAATTAAATTATAAGTGTCCTAATCTTTTGTCTTTTAATTAATATTATAACTAAATCAAATTGACTTTATCGTTTAGTATAAAGGCTAGTTTGTATGTGTTTAAAATCGAAAAAGATGAGTAACCAAAATAAGAAACGAATTTATAAAATTCTGGAACTTCAGGTTCCACGATGTGGGGAAGGAACAACCACGTCGTGGCACCCAAAAAACACACGATTTTATTAAATTATTATTTTAGTTCCCAACAGCTAGCCACGACGTGGCCAAGAAGAGACCACAAAGAGGTGACGAAGGCAGTCGCGATCCATGTTCAACATCGAACGAGCCCACGACGTGGTAGAGGACCAGCCATGTCGTGGCGAAGAGGAAGAACGACCAAAACATTGTTGTTCAACCCTAAACAGATTTAATTTTTATCAAGGCAAATTTCTAGTCATTTAAAATGATTTAAAACAGAAACCCCACACATACAAACCCTAACATACTTGTCAACACGAAGTCTAAGTTCAATAAACTTGAGTTAACCTACGCTCCGATACCACTCATGGGTTCCGAGCCTATCAAAGATCAACCATTGGGCAGCGGAAACAATAAACAATTCTGATCTAAGACTCAAAACATCTAGGTCTAACTCAACTATCATGCAACTTATATAGCACAATAGAATAGAATCATATCTTTGCTTTATTTGTAGGTTTCTTCTTTTGATGAGCCAGTTGAATGGACTAGAGAACCCAACGTAGAGTTCCTCTTCTGAAATCGCACCCAAGACACAAGATAAAAGCAGATCTAAGGAACCCTCGAACTATAAGCTTCAAACAAAACCGAAATCTCAATTTTGTGGTTGACCTCGACGTGGAGAACAACCTGCCACGACGTACAAACTGCATTTCAGGATTGCTTAGGGTTTTTGAGGATTCTAAACTTTTGAGACTAAGAAGTATTTTTCTCATGCTTCAAAACCGGATTTGGAGCCCTCTATTTATAGGGAGGTGATTTGAAACCCTAGAGATAATTATCAAACTTAATTATAATTATCTAAGGAATTCAAATCATTAAGGAATATTCCATATTCCTTTTTTTACTATTAATTAATTAAACTATTAATTAATTAACAAAATAAGTCATTCAAATAAAATATATTTTTCAGATTTGATTTATTTTGTTTTTGCGTGTAACCCAAAATGATATTGTTACTTATAATTATATTATCGGGCTTGTTATGACTATGTACACTAATCTCCATCAATATGATTAATAACCTTTTAAGTATAATCGTATATACTTGTTCCAAATGAAGATCTTGAACTCCTTGCAACCGCTTGGAAGGACTAGCACCCAAAGTAGAATGCATCTATTGGCTCACACCCAAAATAGTAAAATCCTAATATTTAGGAGAGAAGGGATACTAGAGAAATTAGATTCTCTAAGTATGGGGAAGGTTAGGAACGAACATTATAAAGGCCTAAGGCTCTATATATAGTAGAGGTAACTTGCATGAAAAATAGATTTGAATCAATTAAATAATCAGATTTAATCCATATTCAAATCCTTTCTTTATTTGTTACCAAGAATGATTCTGGAAGCCTCCTAAAAGCCCCAAAACCGTCCACCCTCTATAGGGTTTCTAGAATGCTCCTCTTGTTTACCTTTTGAACAATTAACATTCAGTCCATGTACCTTTCATTAATTCCTGATTAATTCTAATTAATTACAAGTAAATTCTAATTAATTATTAATAAATTTTAATTAGTTTATAGTTGATGTATTAACATATAATATATCAATTAACTAATTATCTCAATCTTCCAAATTTAATTTAGCTCTTGAGGGTAACCCAAAGTTATACCAATTTAGTTATGACATTGGACTTCTATTCTTATATATATATATATATATATATATATATATATATATATATATATATATGTGTGTGTGTGTGTGTGTGTGTGTGTGTGCCCACCCCTTTTATCCTTTCCCTCTCTAAGTTTCTCTCTTCTAAAACCCAGCAAAAGCCATAGATGAGCACTTTATCAATAGCCAAAGTTTTTCTGCTTGTCATCCCCTCTGCCACCTACGACGTTCGTTACCCCCTCTGATGTCACCGGCATCCGTCAATGTTACCCCTCACCCTCCTTTACCCCCCTAGAAAATTTGAACCCTAACCGACTTCAATCTTCAAAATCAAGCACCGGTGTTCCTCCTTTGTGATTCAAGAACCGTCTAATTCCTCCGTCGGTGATTTTCTTCCACTACTTGTAATTCCCTCCATCTCCTCTGATACTGACAAATAGAGCGATTTGTGCCCAATAGCCATTGATTTTGAAGGTGAGAAATAGATTTTCATATTCATCCTGTTGAGCTAGTGATCTAGGTATCTAATTCCTCCAATGATAGGTATCTCATCATAGTAGTTTTTCGTTTGCAACTTGGATCCCCTTGTGCGCCTACACTTTTCTTTCTGTTATATTCGACTGGTTTGGATGGATCTAGGATTTTGTCCCTTGTATATAGATCATATCTAGTACCAAAATGTGATCTGGTTTTGTCGATTTCGTATCCCAACACCCCTTGAATTGGTTTTTATGATAACAAGTTCTGATATACGATTTGATCAAATAAATTTTGGTTTAGATTGATATTTGGGAGAGGAAACATGATCGCCTTTTGATTGATTTCTGGGTTTTAGATTTCAGTAATGGATTTGAGGATTGAAATTTAGATTTCATCGGGTTCTAGATTAATTTCTGTGAAAACAAAGGAGATTATATGGAACGTCGGTGGTCGCCAGTGGTGAATGTCTGGGAGCGACCGGTGGTGATGGTCAAAGGTGACGGGGTTGATGGTAGAGGTGGTAGTGTATATAGGCAATAACTTTGAGGGGTAGTAAGGGAAGTATTTTTTTAAACATTTTTTTGAATAAATATATATAGAGTCCAGTTCCTGTGATGATTCTTTTTTCGGTGAGGACACCTTAAAAATTGGAAAAAAAAATTAAAAAAAAATAAAAATCATAAAATCGAGCATAGTACTACATCGAAGAGAAAAAATTTAGATCGTTAAAATTGAATTATGGATTATAGACGGAGGAACCATAATTGAAAGGGATTATTCCCCCACCCGACGGAGTCATCATATAGATTTCGGCCCCACTAGCGAATAAAGCCCTCGCAGCAAAACCAATAAAAAAATAATAAAACCGGAACACCATACTTTAAGTAAGAGTAGGGAGAGAGATCGAACCCCCAAAGAACGAGTAGCCTTAAAGAATAAGGCATGAACGAACTCCGATTGTCCGCACCGGACCCCAATAAAATACAATAAGACCCCTAATACTACAAGGAGAAATAAAGAAAGTAGAGTAGTTCTTACTCTTTTTTGCATTCCTTACTTCTTAAAACCTCGATCTTCAAAAAATATTGACTCCTCCTAGATATAATACTATGCTCGATTTTATGATTTGTATTTTTTTTTCAATTTTTTTAAGGTGTCTTCACGAGTCCTCACCGAAAAGAGTAATCACCCGATCATCTCTCTCTCTCTCTCTCTCTCTCTCTCTCTATATATATATATATATATATATATATATATATATATATATATATATATATATATATATATATATATATATATATATATATGGTGAGGTTCAATAGAGAACCATAATTAACAAGGAACCAAGGAACCAATCGTGAGCGTCGGAAATCATAATAATCAACGACCAAGGAAATAGATGTACACTTGTACATTGGACGCACACAAACCGCATTATACCAAAAATTCAACTCCTTACCAAAAAACCCACCTATTTTTTTCGTTTAAATTTTTTTAGGCCACATTTTTTATCGAAAAAAAAAACGAATATACCGTTGTTCTTAATTTTTCGTCCTCTTTCTATAGAGATCCATGTTGATATATAAAAAACGATTTTTTTTTTTTTGAAAAAAACTCACTTCATTTTGTTAGTTTTATCAATATTTAAGTTTATTTTTATCAAAAAAAAAACTAATTATACCAAAAATATTAATTTTTTGTACTCTTATAATAAACATCAACACAAACTAAAAAAAACCTCGATCGGTGTAGATTCACACTGTGAATCTAAACTGCAAATATTTTAATTTTTAACATTCACAATTTGAAAAAGCTCGATCAGTTCAGATTCACAATTTGAATCTGAGAAGGTTCACAATTTGAGAAGGTTCACACTGTGAATCTGAGAAGGTTCACAATTTGAATCTGAATAGGTTCACAATGTGAATCTGAACTAAAATATCGTTTTTTTTTTTAAATATGAATATGAATCTATGTTTTGAAAAGTACCAAAAAGTATGAATTTTGATATATTTATTAATTTTTTTCTATAAAAAATAGACATTAACTTTTCAACGAAGAAAATGAAGTGGTTTTTTTCGAAAAAAAAGTTCGTTTTTTATATATATTATCATGGATCTCTATGGAAAGATGACGAAAAATCGTGAACAACGGTATATTCAATTTTTTTTTCGATAAAAAATATGGCCTAAAAAAAATTTTAAACTAAAAAAAAGTGAGTTTTGTTATAATCTCGTGCATGTGCGTCAATTGTAAAAGTCTACAACCATTCATTTTACCGTTGATCGCTTTAAATTTCAACGCTTTTGATTGGTTCCTTAGTTCATTGATTAATAATGGTTGTCTATTTAATTTTTCCATATATATATATATATATATATATATATATATATATATATATATATATATATATATGAAAATCTTTTTGTCACATGTCACACTCTCATTGATTTAGCCACATGTCATTTTATAGTTATTTTCAATTAAATATTTTCCACACTGCATTTTGTGGTTTTTTTTTTCATTTTATCGAATTCCACATAATATTTAAATGTAATAATTATAATAAATGTATATCAATTTCATTAATTGACTTTCCTTTTAATTTTAAGTTTTCTAAATTAAAACCTCTTTAGTTTCTTTGTTTATTTATCTAAATTATTTGTTTAAATTTAAAAAAGAAAAAACACATTAATTTTAATAATTCAATATTTTTCTAATTTTTCTTATAAATTCAAACTTTTAAATGTTTAGAACTTCGTATTTAATTTTTCTTATAAATGAACCAATATAATACATGAGTTTTAATACCTAGTATATATATATATATATATATATATATATATATATATATATATATATATATATATATCTCCCTTTCTAATAAATAAATAGGTTGAATCTACTTTTGACATGTGTCACTTAAATACAATTCTTCATTCCACATGTCAAGGAGATATATTAGGCAACACTTCAAAATTCAAATTTACTTTTTCTAATTATATGTTAAATTTGAAATTATAATAACTTTAAAATTTTGATATATCTCTTAGTTAATAATTTATTTAAAATAATTGATTTATAATTATAATTTTTTACTATGAAAGTTGAATTAATTTTATAACCCGTGATTCCCACGGGTTATAAACTAGTATATATATATATATATATATATATATATATATATATATATATATATATATATATATATATATATATATAAAAGAGAGAGAGAATAATAGACGTTCCGATCAAGTTTTTATGGCACCAAATATAGGGCCATGCATGTTACACAGTGCATGACTTCTCGACACCGATGTGTGTTCGTGGTTTTCAAACGTTTCGAACCGTGATTGGCTGGCTCAACAAGATGCGTCAAAACCACTTTTTGCCTCTCTTTAAAATTTGAAATAGAAGACTCACAAAAGTATATCTATAATTATTTTGAATTGCTAAATATGATAAATTCCATTGATTAAAGTATAATTCATTAAAATGATTTCAATCGCATGTTTGATGCAGTACGTTATAATTTAAAGTATCCGTCGAAGCCCGTCATCCATAAATGCTTATTTAGGTAGCTAGCTTACACCCAAAACCTAATATTCGAAGAGCATTATGAATAACGTAACCGAACTAGTCACTGGAATTTCCCAACGTGGTCCCGAAGTTCCTTTTTCCAGTTTTGAAGTTGTTTTCTTAATTACGTAAAACATCTAAAATGTCAATAGAATGCATAAATTTGTTGAAGTCAAAACCCATAAAATGTATAGTTATCTGTTAATTTAGCATTAGTATATAATAGTACTAAATCTAATCTTTCAGAGCCAAAGGGAGGTGAGATTTTCGATTGTGTGATTTTTAATTCTTACAGCTGGATTGTAAACAAGAATCCTAGGTTGTAATGCATAGGGAAATGACTTACAAGTTCAACGAAGTTTCCAAACCATTCAAAAAACATCAATCATGTTTTGTCTGTTTAAGAAAATCCAACGAACTTAACCTTTTGTCTAAAAAAGTCCAACGAAGTTTTCAAACCGTTCAAAAAACCTCAATAATGTTTTGTCTGTTCAAAAGATTAAGTTCGTTGGGTTTTTTTAACAGACAAAACATGATTGAAGTTTTTTGAACGATTTGGAAACTTCGTTAGTCTGACACGTCATTTTCCCGATATGGTAATAAGACACATCATCTGCTTCTCTTCTTTGACTTCCATAGAATTGAACAAATGTCTAACTTAGTTGAGCTTTTTTAGAGAAAAAAAAGGTTAAGTTCATTGGGTTTTCTTGAATAAACAAAACATGATTGAGGTTTTTTGAATGGTTTAGAAACTTCGTTGGGCCAGTAAGTCATTTTCCCTAATGCGTATTATTGGATCCGATAAAAGGTTGTTTCTAATTCGATCATATGAGACCAAATTTGACTCTTATTCGATCATATAGTTTCTGATGTTAGCCCATATGTTGTTAGCCCACATGTTTATGGGCCTTTTAGCCTTTAGCCCATTAGGGTTTGGTCTTAACTAGTATTTATTCTCCATTTTCTTGTTTGTAGCTCTTATTCTTTTCATTGAGAATCTTGTAATTTCTCTCTTTCAATAATCATATGGTAATATTATCATGGTATCAGAGCGGAGGTTTGATACGTTGTTAGAAGGTTTTGTAACAGTCATCTAGGGTTAATGTAGTCGTTTCGTTTCCAATCTATTTGATGCTCCTTCGCTATTAATGTTTGTTTGCTTGTTGGTATTCGTTTGCTGTTGTTGTTAGTTTGTTGTTGTTGTTGTTCGATCTCTTGTTGTACGATTGGTTGCATCCACTGATTTGATGCTCTTCTCATTCTCTAATTACTTATCTATTGTTGTGGTTATTTATCCATTGCCAACATGACTGGAAAGGATGATTTCATTCAGTCAGTCAGTACTCAACTAGATGGAAAAAATTATACGTATTGGAGTTATGTTATGAAGAACTTCCTTCGCGGGAAGAATATGTGGGGATATGTCACTGGGACTAAAGCCAAACCTTCACTGCCACATGCTGAGAATTTTGATTTGTTGGTTGATGCTTGTGAGACTGATAACTCCAAGGTCATTATTTGGATTAAAAACTCTGTTACACAGTCTATTGGTATGTAGTTGGCTAAATATGACACTACAAAGGATGTTTGGAATCACTTGGAGAGACTGTATACTCAGTCCAACTTTGCTAAACGGTATCAGTTAGAATATGATATCCGCGTCCTTCAACAAAATGACCAGAGTATTCAAGATTTGTATATTGCTATGTCTGATTTGTGGGATCAATTGGTTCTTACTAAATCTAAAGAGTTAAAAGATTTTGAGCCCTATATTGTTAGGAGGGAAGAACAACGTTTGATCAAGTTTTTGATTTTGTTTCATTCTGATTTTGAAGGCCTACGTGGAACGATTCTTCATCGATCACCCCTTCCCTCAGTAGATTATGTTGCTCATGAGCTGATTGTTGAAGAGACTCGTATCAAGTCTCACGCGGATAAAAGGTTTAAACCAGCCTCAATTCTTACTTCCACTCCTGCTGTGAATGTTGTTTCCTCAAATAAGTCTCGACAAACTCCAAAGGTTGCTTATGATGAGTGCGCATTCTACAAACAGAAAAATCATTGGAAAGCTCAGTGTCCATTGTTTGTCAATAAGGGTAAATCTGGCCAGCCTCAGTCGGGACAACATAATAGGTCTGGTCAGCAGAAGTTTCAGCCATGTTCCTATGGTACCCCTCCATGGACACCTCGTCCTCCACATTTTGTTGTTGCTGCTACACCACACGTTCACACAGAATTTGTTGGAAACATGCCACCATCTACATTGGATCCCAAGGTTTTTGAGAGTTTCATATAGTAATTGCCCTCTAATACCACTTCCATGTCTGTATCTATGTCTCATCCTGGTCCTACTATATCTGGTACCTCAGGTATTCACTCATCTTTGTGGATTTTAGATTCTGGTGTAACCCATCACATGACTCCTCATTTGTTATCATTTACTTCTTTGTCACACGTGTTATCTATCTCTGTTATGTATACTAGTGATACATCTATGCTAGTCGAAGGTGTTGGGTCTATTTCTATTTCTCATATCACTCTCCCTGATGTTTATTACATTCCCAAACTTACTTTGAATCTTGCTTCAGTCAGTCAGTTGTGTAAGTCTGGTAATTGGGTATTCTTTTCTAATTCTGCCTGTGTTATATAGGATCAACACACTCAGAAGGTGATTGCGATCGACCGTAGGGTGGGGGAACTGTATGTCTTGGAGGTTCTCAAAGTATCAGCTGTTGCTGCCTCCAACATTGATTTTTCTTCATTTCGTTTGAGTCCTTTGTCGTCTGAGTTTTATCTTTGGCATTCTCGTTTGGGACATGTGTCTATATCACGTTTGAGTTTTCTAGCATCTAGTGGTGTTTTGGGTCATTTGAACACTTGTAATATTGTATATGTAGTAGTTGTATACTGGCAAAATTCTATGTTTTACCTTTCAGTAAAAATACGTCTTGTTCTAGTGCTCATTTTGATATTATTCATTCTGATGTGTAGGGTCCTGCACCAGTATCCACAAAGGGTGGGTCAACCTATTATGTATCTTTTATAGATGATTATACTCGATCTATATGGGTTTATGTTATGAAACACAGATCTGGTTTCCTTGGAATTTACAACAATTTTAGAGCTCTTGTTAAAACTCAACATTCGGGAGTGATCAAGTGCTTCAGGTGTGGTTTCTCCTGCAGTGATCGTAAGCACCCTCCCACCATCACCGGCATTTCGTGCTCTTGGGCAATCCCTTTTAAAGTGTCCTGTTTCGCCGCACTTGTAACAGGCTGGGCTTACTCCAGTGCTAGGGACCTGGTTGAGGGGTCGTGAAGGTGCCTTACAGAAACGGACAGTGTGCCCCTTTCTGTTGCAATTTTTGCAATGCATCTCTCGGCAAGCCCCAGTGTGATGGAAGTTACACTTGTTGCATTTCGGAAGGGTTCCAGCGTATTGTTTTATGGGTGCTGGCGTGGCGAGGGTTGTGGCAGCATGAGCAGCGAACAAAGTCAAATTCGCAGCTCGCACTTTCTCCGGCCGGGCCCTTACTTGGTAGAACGGCCACGTTAAGTTACTGACGCTTACAGCGGCTAACTCGATGAGTTGGGAGGACTTGAAGGCAAGGATGCTGAAAGAGTATTGCCCAAGGGGCGAGGTGCAAAATCTAGAGCAAGAACTGTGGAACCTCAAAATGACAGACTCTGACCTTGCAACCTATACCGTCCGATTCTGTGATCTGGCACTCCTTTGTCCCGCTATGGTCACCCCGGAAGACAAAAAGTTGGAGCGATACCTCTGGGGACTGTCCCCCCAAATTCAAGATAGCGTGTTGGCCTTAAGACCAACCACCTTTGACAGTGCCAAAGAATTGGCACAACAACTCATCGACCATCGTGCCAGCCTTGACACTACGACAACCACCCCTGATCAAGCAAGAGGAGGGAACAACAAAAGTAAGTTCTGGGACAACGAGAAGGACCAACCAGCCCAGGACTTCACTAAGAAGCAACAAATCGATGTCATTGAATGAATCGGGTCTGGCATTGGTGAAGTCCTTAAAGGAGCATTCTCTAGAACGCCCTTGGCTATCTCCTTGAGTGGAGTTATTAATACCGCTCCCTGTCCGTCCTGCACCATCAGTGCGGATTTGGGACATAGCAGCTGCCACCGCGGCCATGACCGCAGCTTGGAACATAACAGGATCATATTGGGGAGGCGGCGGTGGTGGATTTGTTTGCGTTCCGCTAGTGCGTCTAACAGACCTTCGAGGCGGCATCTTTCTGTTATAGAATTTCAAAGACGAAATGAGTATAAGTCTTTTAGTAATGGTTATTAGTCGGGCGTCGTAAAACTAGGTTATTAGTTTTCAAGTATAGTATTTCCCTATTTTTCGAATGTGGCAAACAATTCATAGCAGAGGTTTATATAAATAAACTTATGAATTTAGTAGAAATGACTCGAATGTAACCTCGTGATTTGTTCCATGCCTGATCCACCCCTAAGATCACCCGATGTATACCAATTGTGTGTAATTAAAGTTTAATAGGCCGTTGAACTTAATGAGTCTGCCCTAAGTCCACAACCAAACAAGGAACATGACCTAAGGCGGACTCACCATTTCTAAGCCGATCGTCTCTTAATTACACATAAGCAAATCGTTTGTAATACCAGGTTATGAAATATTTGGTAAACTCCCACTGAAATAAAATGCATGCCAATTTTTATTGATATACTCTAGTTATATCCTTACTATTTATATACACACGTATAAATTTCGCACTTTACTGAACTATTCTCGGTGTTTCTGCTAACGTCCCTGAGACAGAGTTATGGTAATGGGTAGAAGTAGGTTTTGTACGGGCGTTAAGATTTACCCATCACGTTACTCGTGCGAGAATAGGGGTAGAAGAGATAATTAATAGACGCCTAATCCTATAATTACTTACAGGGGGTGATCCTTATTGGTCGCGTCTATAATCACATAGTGCATACCACTTATACATAATCTGAGATAGAATAGACCTTCGAATAAATGACTCTACTCTAAGTCCACAACCAAACAAGGAACAGGAAGTAGAGCAATAGTCATAGATTCTGAGTCTATAATATCTTTAATTATGTATAACCTTGGAGTATGCACTCAGTCATTATAGACCTACTAATAGGGGTCTTTAGTTTTCACATAAGTTGGTTATAGTATCACCAAATACTCCTATAGTATTTTAATGTTTGACTTATGTTTTTCAATGTTTGTTTGTAGATAGAGTTGGTAAGTTTTTAGACTTGTTGCAACAACACAACCATTCCCAGGCATATGCTAATCACTTCTGGGATAGACATAGTTGATCAGGCTATGTCATTCCCAGATCTGACCATATATCCCCAAGCCTACTTGCGCCATTCAACAATCACAACTTTTGTTTTGTTCTAGTATGATGCTGACCTTAGTATGTATGCATGCATGTATACTTTTAACACGAAACTATTTATTTCTAAAAGTATAGTCTTTTGAAAATGTTTAATCAGAGACTTTAGTCCCAATGTATTTATAGTTTGTATATCTTATGTGGTTCGATATACTTAGTTCACTATAAACAATGCTCTGATACCAATCTGTCACACCCCCAAACCAAGGATGGCGGAAACGTTTGGGGGTGGAGGAGTTCATGTATAATATCACAACAACGAGTATAATAGTGCTCAAAGTAAATACAACCATCATAAATATAATTGAAAAGGTTACATCATAGTATATGTTTACATGTTTCAAAATCAATTACATTATGATGACAAAATGAACTGTTTGACGATTTAACGTCCCATTCTCAAAATGTTGTTGGTTTCCTGTTTCACTGATTTCCTGAGAATACAAGTAGTTTTGAAAAGTTTCAACAATTAAGTTGGTGAGTTCATAAGAGTTTTGTTTGAGGAAAAAGCCGTTTTCCTTGTAAAAGCGATAGAGTATGATTCCAGAAAATCCAATATTTTCTTTGTTAAGTGTAAAATGAATGCTCCTATGTTATGCGATAATGAACCCTAGAAAGACCTGTAGGTTCCTACTATAATCACCCAGCGTATATAAGTTATATAAAATTTAAGTTAAATAAACCGTTGAATATAATGGGTCTGCCCTAGGTCCACAACTAAACAAGGAACAGGAGATAAGGCGGGCCCACCAATTCTAAGTCGATTTCAATTCAATTTTATATAACTCTAAGATGTACACTTAGCAATTATAGCTGAAAACTAACAATTCTAATGATATGTAGTTTTAATACCATAAAACCATTTTGTGTAAACCCGGTACTTTGTATTCGTACCCCGTTTATATGAAAACCCGGTACTTTGTAATGTACCCCTTTTAGTGTAAACCCGGTACTTTGTATTTGTACCCCGTTAATGAAGATCCTGGTACTTTGTAATGTACCCCTTTTGTGTAAACCCGGTACTTTGTAATGTACCCCTTTTTGTGTAAACCCGGTACTTTGTAATGTATCCCTTTTTGTGTAAACCCGGTACTTTGTAATGTACCCCTTTTTGTGTAAACCCGGTACTTTGTATTTGTACCCCGTTAATGAAAGTCCTTTGTAATGAGTTTGAAATGTAAATGAAACATAAACTATACCTATTATAGTTTATCAAAATGTTTGTAATGTATATGCAACCTAACTATACCTATTATAGTTTAGCATGTTTGTTTGTGGTGTATAAGAACCCTTTTCTATGTGAGTCGAATGTATACCAAAAATATAACTATGTTTATCATGCCTTGTTTTGTACTATTGGTAATGATGGAGGATTCTTACAATTCAGTGAGTATTTTCTGTTATACAATTATCCCACAACAAGAAACACATGTAAGATAAGAAATTCTCAAAGATTAACACTTTGCTCAACATGTTACAAAGTGTGATGCAAGTTATAAGCTCTTAACTAGTTTTTTGGCCTTTCTACACTGTTTTAGAAAAATCATAGAAAAATCATACGAAGTCGAAAACTGAATCCGTAAATTCTGAGAGTTCACAAAATGTACCTAGTTTATTCATAATTTTTATTATGATTTTTAGAAGTCTTTAACTTGTGTTAAAATGTTCATATTCACAGACTGGTCCGACTTCGTTTCTGAAATGATAGGCAGTTTTGTAAAAATCACCATAAATCGTAGATAAATCGTGTGGAGATGTGCAAGTAGTCATTTTAAAGGTATGAAGCTGAACTATTTGCATATTAAACGGTTTTGAAAGATATTAAGTTTAAGATAGTCAAAACAGTCCGTGAATAAGACTGAACTTTTCTGATGAAAGCTGTTGTTTGAGTTTAGTTGTGTTCTTGATGTTTTAACTTGTATCCCCCCCCCCCTAAAACTTGAAGAAAACATGAAAATGTAGGGGTATGAACTCACCTTGAGTGGTGTCAGTAGATGGATGATGAAGAAAAGAAGTGTTCAACTCAAGAACACTTGGGAGATGCTTGAAGATTTGAAGATCTAACAATAATTATGACGATATTTGTGTAAGCAATCCATGATTTGGATGAAGGATAGTAGAATATCTAAGTGTAGGAGGAAGATACTTACCAAATGTGGAGGAAAAACTCAAGACCAGCCTTTGAATCTCGAATTTTAGAGAGAGAAAGTGAAAGAGATGTGTTTGTTTTCCTTGAGAAAGAGTCAATAAAGTGGGAGGAGAGATAAGGGTTTTTCTATCCTTGTGACAAGGTACATGGCTGGAAAGAGTGGGGAAAAAGGACAATGAAATGACCACGTATTGTGGAATAGTAACTGGGGATGGTCTTGGAGTGGGTATGGGAGGTGACTTGTGTCTTTGCCCAAAGGGTAAGTCAACACTCCACCCATAAATCTTACCAACTAGATTTTATTCTTAGGCAAGGATTTTCCCCAAAATATAATTAAAATATGGATATTTAGGGTTTATTATGTTAAAATACGAGTTTGGGTGAAAATCCCGCTGTTTTTCGCGTAGACTTCCGTTTTCGAGTTGTTGTCGTCTAATTCGAGGGTCGGGATGCCCCGAGTGATTATAAAAAGATGAGAGAGATTTTGAGAGAGGTTTGGGAGAGATTTCACATGCTTGGAGAGATTTCTCATACAGAGAGAGATTTGGGAGAGATTTCACATACATTGAGAGATTTCTCATACAGAGAGAGATTTGGGAGAGATAGAGTGAAAGAGGTTGAGAGAGACTACGTTTGTGACCTTTTTGAGTGTTTGGCTTCGCAACGCAAGGTTCTTACACTCTGTTAAACCTTGTTATGAATGTTATACGCTCCCGAGGGGTATGGAATAATGTTTTATCGAGTAGATTCATCACTTACCCTGATTAGGGTTTAGAATTTCCGAACACGTGAAAACTCTAAGTGATACTTTGTCTTAAGATTGCGAGTAGTACAATAAGAATCATAATGGAAACCCTAATATACAAGGGTTAGATGAGTTGACCGGTTTGTCCTGTTGACTTTGGTTGACTTTGACTTGACAAAAAATTGACGGTTGTCACAGTCAACTCGACAAGTTGACTTGGTTTTTCCCAATTTGTGCAGATTGATGGAGAAACTCGACGAGTTGAAGGACAACTCGACGAGTTGAAGGACAACTCGACGAGTTGGGTCAACTTGGAGCGTTGACTTTGATCTTCGATTTATATCTTTGAACGAGTTTGTCCCAAGGGGCGCTTGAAGTAATCTGAATTGTAATAAGGAAAATTATGGGCTTAAGGTAAGACCCATATGGGGTTGGGCCCAATTTCGAAAATTGGGCCATTAGTGGGCCTTTGTGGATCTTTTGGTTTTGGGCCTCAATTTTGGTTCATGATTGGGTCAGGGGTAAAATGGTCATTTTAGCCCAAGTAAGGATTATGGATTATATCATGGAACCCAATTGCTAATTGGGTTTGTTGTTGGTATTGATAGCTCGGGAAGCCGGCAGGGCAGCAGCTAGGGATTTCTTTCGGGGAGTTTCTGCATTCGAGGTGAGTTTTCCTCACTGTATTTATGAGTCAAAGGCACCAATACCGGCCCCTTTGGATTGTTATCCTGGTATATCGTATGATTGAGTACTGTGGTGATCTGTTACATATGTATCCTAGTAGATAGGATGATGTTATGCTTAGTGATCTGTTAGATCTTCCTGTTATTTGTTCTGGCTATATGTTTTCCAGTAGTATGTGTTGATGTAGTGTGGTTGGGTTGAGACTGTACTGCTTTGTGCTGCCAGTCAACAAACCTAGTAATGTTTATATCGATACATTTTATGTATGCTTATCTGTTATGTATATGGCGACATGGTTTGTGTGTGTGGTTGGGTTGAGGCGGACCTGCTTTGTGCTGAAGGCCAACAGACCCAGGGCATCCCAGATAGACTGAAGGCCTGTGGGGCGTACCAGTCAGGCCGAAGGCCCGGAGAACATTCTAGATAGGCTGAAGGCCCGAGGTGGCGTACCAGTCATGTTGAAGGTTCTGTGAGCGTACCAGATAGACTGTAGGCTGGTGGGGCGTTCCAATCAAACTTAAGGCTCTGTATGCATGCTGTTATTTGTACATGTTATATGGTTGGGTGTTGGTACTTTGGGGGAACTCACTAAGCTTCGTGCTTATAGTTTTGGTTTATGGTTTCAGGTACTTTAGTGGATCGTGGCAAGGTGAAGGCGTGACCGTACACATCCTTGCATTTTGGACTTATGATTTTTGGGAAACTATGATAATGTGAATGTTTTGAAAACTATGTTGAAAGAGATTCTGGTTTTTAAATAATGTTTTATGAACAGCGGTTTTTGTAAACACTTCTATAGAAAAGGGTTGTTTTGGAAAGTTTAAATTTTATGAAATTTTATATATGTTACAAGTTTGTATCAGAGCCTTGGTTTGAGTGAATTGGAGGAACACTTTTGTGAATCCAGTCTCAAACTAAGGAAAAAGAATTTCAAAATGATTTTCAAATGGTTTTCAAAATACTTAAGGAGGATGCGATGTGTACGATCAACCGGAGCCAGTTAGTAGACCCCAAAATACCATACTTTTATTTGATATTGTGATATGTTAGAACAGCATGCTAGTGATATGCTAGGGATCATTAGGAATTTCTTGATAGAATTACCTGATTATATGATGCCTGACAGCCTAGGATTCTTCTTTATATGAAATTGACATCATTATTGTAGTTGCTTAGTGTATGCATCATAGCTGTACATAACTAAGATTCTATAGCCTAAGAATGTTTGGTTTGGCCTCATTTCCTGTTCTTGTTTGATGAAGGGCTTAGGGCAGGATCAGGTATTCGACTGTCTATAGGATCCAGTGTTATGTATGGCTAGCATACACGAGTGCTGCAGGGTGGTGGAAGTTTCATGAGTGGGTGCAGTGTTTAGCGGGTCAGCACGAGGAATGATTAGCCACTCTGGGGAGAGTGAGAGCGGGGCGAAGGTGTACCCATAGTGCGGGAAGTTGAAGATCGAGGATTTCATAGGAGGATCTGCCAGATCTTATTGCATTTTAGTGTCAGTCGGCTCCTCTGCACGAATGTTGCTTGCTTTGTGCTTTGTGGAACTCATGAGTGATGTGAGTTAGCCATTAAGTGAATATGTCAAGTCACATGTGAAAAAGGTTGGATAATCTCAGAGTGACGGATTTGACCCTACTGTGCAGCTCTTGTCTGAGTCCAACCGTTGTAGGGATGAGTCTGTTACTCGAATGATTGTCTGAGCTTTGTTGCATGTGATTGTATTCATGGAATGGCTAATTGACATTGTGAGGAGTTCTTCAGTAGCTGATGGCAGAGAAGTGTGGAATGCTAGGATAGTCTAGGGAGTCCTTTAGTGTGGTTGTTTCGCTGTTGAGCAGGTTTCAGGAATATTTTGTGACTAGGTCGTAGAGGACCCGAGATAATTCTTGAGGAAAGTATGGATAGGTGTGGAAGGTAGTATTGGGCTCGTACTACTGAAAGCACATGATCCATACTCGATTCAAGGAATATTTTGGGGAATCTAAGGGCTGGTCAGGGAAGATAGCATGGTTGGATACCATGGTTCAAGGCAGTGGTTCCGTATCTGTCTGTATTTTGGCGTAGGCTGCCCAGGCGAGGATGGGTTTTGTGTTTGTTCGGGCCCCTGTGGCGATATTGATGTGGGTTGAGTGGTTCAGACCCGGATGAGTATGCTGGTTGGAGGTCTCGGAGGTTTGGCTAGAGGTCGTGCCTTGGGCCTTGAGGCACATGGAGGAAGCGGTTGATATGATCGGTTTGGAATTGCATCTGGGATTTAAGTGGCAGATTGCTGAATTAGATTGTCGTTATTGGTGACAAGGATCTTGCCCTCCAGTTTTTCCGAGTTAGAAGAGAGGGTAGGCTTGTGACCTCCCGAGTTAGGTTGGATTCTCAGCTTGAGGTTTTTCGTTCGCGGTGGTTGGCAACAACATGTCAGCGTTGGTGTACACAAGTGGTTTGATGTGGCAAAAGTACCTTAGCGATGTGAGCAAGGGCCGTATCCTTGGGAGATGGGAAATCCAGGTCAATCGTGTGTGTTGCATGTGATGGGTTTTGAGCATTCTAACACTCCTAAGTGTACATGCAACCCTAAATACCTTGGATCTATGTTTTCTCTATTATACATGCAATTATGAACTTTCCAAGGTATTACCCTATCTAGCATACAATACTTGATACTTGGGTAATCAAATGGATTGAATACATACCTTTGTTTGATGTAGCTTGTCTCCATGAAGCTTGAGTGCCTAGTGCCCCAAGTGTGACACCACAAATGGTTCACACAACACCAAATGCACATGGAATGACTTGAGAGAAATGGAACACTCCTTGAAATCGTCTAGCCCTCATATTCACACATTAGTGCACGATTTCTTGAGCCATGGGATTCTTTTATATGGTGGCTATTAGGGTTACACCATGTAACTCATAACTTTACCCATTCCTTATGCTCCATGGATTTTAACCTCCATGGAGTATCCATGGGTCACCCCATGGACTTAGTCCAACATAAGGAATCTTGGATCACAAGCCCACATATATAAGAATGAATGATTTACACAATCAACTCATATATTTAATTAGTCTCCTTTTGATCACTTAATTAATTCCAAATTAATTCTTGATCAATACTAATTAAATAACCTTATTAATATATTAGAACTTATAATATATTAACCAACCTTAAGTGTTATTTCTCTCATTATAGTCTATCCAAATGCATGATGCCATGCAACCCAAATGGACCATGCCGGGTCGGGTCAAGTCTTACCAATTATAGTTATGGACTTAGACATTAATCCAACAGTCTCCCACTTGGATAAGTCTAAAACTATTATTGCGTATGACTTCAGGAACCGATCAGCAATCGTAGCTCTCAAAAGCTACTGTCGAACTCTGACCTTGTCGATGAACTCTGACCTTTGTCAATGACTTGTCCATTAGATAAGGGATCATATATTCCTCCATTCTAGATATCATATGGACTGAGACATGGATTATCAATCATTCTCTCTGTCCATTTGTTGTTTCCCGATTTCCGATTCATGATGACTGACTGATTGAACAAATCAAACCAGTCCTGGCTTGGCCAAGCACTCACATGTATCATCTTTAAATCATCGAGGGGCCCACATATATCGCTTTTATCCCGAAGGTAAAAGGAATGGATAAACTTCGATTCATATGGCTTGTTCTACTACTTGTTGAATCATACACAAATGCACGTTTTATAACATCGAGTTACCAATGCGTTTTCGTGCAATCAATGTATAACCAACTCATAGTAACAACTCATATCTCTAGGTTTGAAGAATATAAGATATTATCGTCTCATGATCACTCGTGATAAAATCCATGAAGTGATTCAAATGAGCGCCGGTTGAATCCAATACTCAGAACTTATGAGCACTCATGAGTGTTGTAGCACCACTTTGTCCACCAACTTGGACCTCTACAAACCAACCCATGACAGTCTTGATTCATATCTACTTCCAACATATGGCCGACTGCGGATGGTTTGAATAACTTAATCATTCAGGAAGAGCGACTTAGTTATTCTGGAAGTCAAAACATGCAAAGTGAAACACAAGAATAAATGAATCAAATATGATATCAAACCCTATGAATATAAATAAACACTTTTATTTATCACCATACTGATTACTCATTATTCATTGTTTCGGTTTTATCAACTTTATACTTGAATTAAAAACACTAGTTGTCCCATGCTCCAAGCATGTACACTATGTTTTTCTTAAACAATAGCTTTTCCATACACCAAGTATGCACTCTATGTTTGTCTATGATCCTTACTTTGTGAAATAAACCAATTGAACATAATTTCAATGATTCTAATTTCACACTCCCAAATCCTTATCGAAAAATGTGAGAATTTCAAATTCCTATCATTTATCGAAATCTGTTTAGATTTTAAACTTATATGCACTGACCCTCCTGTAATGAATATGTACAAAGTCACAAAGACTTGTCAACAGTCATTATAAGGTATTCCAATGGAGATCAACTCCATGGAAACTAAGTCTCATATTTAAAGTACATTGCTTTGGACATGCTTCTTGTATTAAGTTTTCTAATCTTACACAGATAACTTCCACCTATGGAGACAACTCCATATTCTCATTTTGACTATCACTTCTGAATAAGAGATGCCTCTTTTCAGAATATGTCAATATGGTCCTTCCAAAATTAGCACTATACTTCCAACTGTCCCTGAGCAACCAATCTTTGGTAAACCTCAGATTGTCCTCGACAATTGCTTAATCATTTTAGTCAAATCCAATTCTAGACCTTTTCCCTTCTTAATGCCTCTGGGCATTTGGAAAAATTTAGAAATGACAAATATTATAGCACATGCAATCGATCCTGTACCCAAAGCAAATGGTACACAATTCATGATGTCTCACATAAAGACATGATTCTAGACCAGTCTTTTGCTACAATATTTTTATTTGCCATGTTTTCAAAATTTGACTATGAAGAGGGATGCCGTAATCATAATCGAATTTTGAGAACGCAATATATAGAATTTCCTTAAGTTGAACCAATCCAACATGAAATTCATATATATATTCTTGAATAAAGATGATTAAGGTCTCAATCTAAGCCTTTAGAGCTGAAATGAAGTATATCCTCTCCCTTAATTATAGCAAAACAACTTTTTCAATCCCTGCAGCCTCACGAATTGAAACTTTTGTTTTCTATAATTAACATTTCTAACTTGCAACACTAACAATAATTATCATGCTCCCACTAACATGATGATTATTAGCATAACACTTATGCTCCCACTAGCTTTGACATGTACTCAGAAATCAGCTGGACTTCTAGAAATCAATACTTTATTGACTTCCTTACCAAAGTTCAGATTTCTGATACGAGATGCTTTGATAAAACTTTATCAAAATCATACACCTTTCCTTAGATAGCATGCATGTGTGTCTAAACAATTTCAGAACTATGAAAAGGGATGTCGTAATCATAGTCTCAATTGTTTAGACCTTTTGCCATCTGCTTCAAATCTACTTGGTGGAAGTGTTTCCTCACCATCATTTTCATGAATCGGAGAGAAACCTTATGACCCTTAGATTTTATGGTGTATGTGTTCTTATCTATGTGAATTTGTCAAACCATAATCACAAAACTAGGTTAGTGACAAATCCTAACTCATATGGATTGAACTTGTGCAATCTTAACTTCTTTCCACCTGGCAGCTCAAGGGCCTGCCATTGCTTCCAAGTAGCTATGCAAACAATTGAGAACATGTAGAACTCAAATGTATAGCCAACTTAACTGGAATGGGCACAGAAATGTCAACACGATAGGTTATAAACCTCTAGTTGTGTGCTAGTGATGAAATACAGGTTTTATTCTTGATTACTTCTTGAAACCCTTTCAGGATCTTTTAGACTCCCACTGTCTCCTTGACCTATAAGCCTTTCTTGCCAAATATTCAAGAGATAGTGTGGATTCTAATCAAGACAAACACTTAACACAATTGGCCTAAGTTGGTCTATGTTTTATCCAAAACATCACAACTTACCAAATTCAAATGTACAAGAGTAGAAAACCTTTTACTCTTACATTTCACTAGTGTTAATAAACCTTCTTTAAGATATGTCACTCAAGTTACATTTGTGGTGGGCTTGATCAGTGCACAAGAATGTGTACTCGATCCCTTAGTCCTTTACTTTACTCACACATCCATGTGAACAAGTAATTAGTCTTAATTTTCCAATGCTTGAAAGTTCTCATTCATCATACCATACAACTTGCATGATTCCAAGTTTCTATCCAACTGAAACTTGGGTGATGAGAATCTTTCCTTATTTGGAAAATTTAGACACTACCACAAATGAAAGAATCAAATTCATATTTCCACTCTTGATATTAATGGAATCATATAAGCAACAATTTTTTTTTCCTTTTCACAAATGCCATTGTAAGGATATTTTAAAATAAATAAAATCAAAATTTTTTTTCCTTTTATTTTAAAAACTTTGCGGAAAAATTATCCTTACAGTGTAAAAGCACATGAAAAACTTTGTTGTTATCTATTCCTAAGCAATATATCATAACTCCTAAGCAACAGCTCAAAATTCTGATCACAGAACCATGCGATCGAGATCCATCTTCGCGATCAGAATCAGCATATACTTCCTTTAAGTTTCTTCACTTTTCTTTGATTCTTAAAACATCAACATGTGACCCAGTCACATCATGTAACAAGAATCTCAGAATAGAAACTTAACAGAGTTAGATAGTGGACTTTACTTGAAGTAGAGTCAATCTTCTTGACTTGATCAACCTTATGATCTTTCAGGTAAATAGGCCGCTTCGCAATCAATGCCCCTTCCTTTGGCAAGAGAAACATAGGGACTCTTTGGGAATGGTACATGGGACTATCGCAGACTTAGCCTTTCTCTTTACCATTTGGTCAATCCCTTTACTTGGGAAGATAAGGCTTTTATAGATATCCGTTACCATTGTCAATGTCCATGGTAGTTTGGGAAGTTGATCTACTAATCAAATTTGCTCTCCCAGTGCTCCAAATTATTGCTGATTCAGCAGCACCAAGCAAATAGATAAGATCATTAAGGGTCATGTCATAGTCTGTTTCATAGTAGTCCCAAAGGAATTCACTATGTGACTTAGAAAGTGATTGAACATCCAACTTTCTCAAGACTTTGACACCCAACTCTCCCAGCTTGTCAATATGTGACTTCATCTCTAAGATGTGATCACACATAGACCTTGTTTGCCATTAGGGCTTGAGTGACCTTGAACTTGTGGGTTAGGGAGAATAATTGGAGGAGGTTGAGGAAGTAAAGTTCCAAGAGATTTGGGAAGATCATAGATGTCTGAACTAGACATCTTTTGGGAGATATTCAAGATAGTTGATCTAAAGTCCTTAATATATCACCCAATATGAAATATTAAGGCTAGGATCCAACAACCTATTTATAACTGGAAGAGGGATGCCGTAATCCGAGTTATAAAATAGTTGAAGGTAGGTAAATGACGATTTACCAATTTCCACCATGAAAAACAAAATAATGTAATTAGGTTTTTAATTGGATTTGAAACTCCTAGATCTTTTGAGATTCATTGAACTTTTCAATGGCATGTTTCAATCTCGAGTGTGCCCTTCAGGTTTTGTGACTGGGATGCCGAGGATCACAAAACAAGGTGTGAAGTAACCATGCAAATATACTTGGTACCCTTAATATTTACCCCTCAATCGATGTGTCGGTTAACCACACGAGCTCCACCGATACTATGATAAATATTAAGTTACCCTTTGCCTACTTTGTTAAATCCAGGTTAGTATGCTGGTTAACCACACACGCTCCACTAACGGTTTAAACAAAGTGCAAAGTGTAATTTCATGGATTAGCACCTTATTCACATTTTCCTAAGTAACTAAGATTGGGAATTTATAAGTGTTTAGTTACTTAGTATTTATCATTAATACTTTTAATGAAGGGAGAATTATAGTCCTTGTCCTACCCGTTCGGCTAACGACCCTCCACCAGTCAAGGAAGCGGTGGGTGAGAGTGGACACCCATTAAACTGCCATTTTATAGGCAGTAACCTTATACCCCCCTTATAGACCGGCTTCGTGAATGAGGCCTACTAACGGTAAGACTGACTTGCTCTTATACATATATTTATTATTAACTTATAATACTATAAAGTATAAGGGTTGAATTTTAACTTTTAAAATTCTAAGGGCTAACTTGAAATTAAAGTATTCATGGGGAAAAATTTACAAATTCCAAAACTTGAGGGCAAGTTTTGAAAATATTCAAAACTAATTAATTCCATAACTTATGTGTTTAAAGTAGTTTTAATTAAAAAAAAAACTCTTCAAGTTCCATAACTTGAGGACAAGTTATGGAAGACTTTAAACTAATAAAAGAATGTAACTTTTTTTTTATTTTTGTAACTTATGGAACTAATTAAGGTTACACATTTTATCATTTAATGAAGTGACTCTTGAACCTCCATAACTTGAGGACAAGTTATGGAGTCATAAAACCATTTAATGAGGACAAGACTCTTCATTTTTGTAACCATTGCCAACTTTTTATGAGTTTTATGAAACTTAAATGTGACTTTTCATATAACTTGAGGACAAGTTACAAAAACACATTTTAGAATCAACTCTTAGATTAAAATGGATTGAAAACACATAATCAATTAACTTTTCTATTAATCTAATAAACTCATATGAACAAAGATAATTCACATCAAATTTTTTCTAGTAATTAGCATAACTTTTAAACTAATACAATTCGATTTTTCAGCTAATTTTGCAAGTATAACAAGAAAACAAGCCTTGTCTCTGATACCACTGATGGGTTTTGAGCATTCTAACACTCCTAAGTGTACATGCAACCCTAAATACCTTGGATCTATGTTTTCTCTATTATACATGCAATTATGAACTTTCCAAGGTATTACCCTATCTAGCATACAATACTTGATACTTGGGTAATCAAATGGATAGAATACATACCTTTGTTTGATGTAGCTTGTCTCCATGAAGCTTGAGTGCCTAGTGCCCCAAGTGTGACACCACAAATGGTTCACACAACACCAAATGCACATGGAATGACTTGAGAGAAATGGAACACTCCTTGAAATCGTCTAGCCCTCATATTCACACATTAGTGCACGATTTCTTGAGCCATGGGATTCTTTTATATGGTGGCTATTAGGGTTACACCATGTAACTCATAACTTTACCCATTCCTTATGCTCCATGGATTTTAACCTCCATGGAGTATCCATGGGTCACCCCATGGACTTAGTCTAACATAAGGAATCTTGGATCACAAGCCCACATATATAAGAATGAATGATTTACACAATCAACCCATATATTTAATTAGTCTCCTTTTGATCACTTAATTAATTCCAAATTAATTCTTGATCAATACTAATTAAATAACCTTATTAATATATTAGAACTTATAATATATTAACCAACCTTAAGTGTTATTTCTCTCATTATAGTCTATCCAAATGCATGATGCCATGCAACCCAAATGGACCATGCCGGGTCGGGTCAAGTCTTACCAATTATAGTTATGGACTTAGACATTAATCCAACAGCATGCTGGGGTGAATGTTTGGATCGTAAATCTGTAGTTGCCTATGCTTTGTTAGTGGTTATTATGGGAAGTTCCAAGGTCTTCAGCTGTATTTCAGGTTTCTCGTAGGGTTCATTTGATCTGTATCTGGAGGACCATTCTACGGATGATATTCATTTCATGCGGTTGTACCTGGATGGGCTGCTTGGGTTATGTTTTCGTTCACCACCAGTGGGCGGTGGTTCAAGTTCTAAGTGGGGGAGAATTGGGTTTCTCAGGTTGAACGTCAGTCATTGAGGGTTCTGTCAGTTCGCTGTTTTGTTTGTTGCTTTCAGATTTGTTGGGCAGATGTTGGTCGGTGAACCGTTTTCAGAAGCAGGTATGTCCAGCTCCAGGTGGGTTGTGGTTTCTCTGGTTTGGGTGTCAAGGTATTCGAGACCATTGGTCATTGAGTTCATTATTCAGTGGTAATTCTCCGAAGGATTTAAGTGGTGCCAGTTAAAGGTCAAGGAATGCGTCAGCTACCCTCCTCTTCAGTATATTCTATGTTCATTCGGTCTTCAGGTGTGTTTACCCTCAATGGTAGAGTTGGAGCTTGGTTCATAGCAGAATCAGGTTTTGGTAGCCTTCATGATCATCTTGGAGGTTTTCTCGAGCTAGTGGGGTAATGATGGAATCCGTTCAGTCCAGTATGGAATCTTGTTTTGACGGATCATGAATATGTTTTTCTGTTTTGATTAAGGTGGCATTTTGATTATCTCTGGTGTTTCTTTTCTCTTTGGATGAGATTTTGGGTTGCTTAAGTATGTGTATGGGGGTGTTCCATGTGAGCTGGGCAATATGGCATTGGGGCTCTTGGTTCGAGTTATGTACATGGTTCTCTTGGGTTTCGACTTCCGATTTGGATCAAGAGTGCAACTGTTATCTTATCAGCGGATCGTGTGCGACTTTGTTTTCATAAGGTTTTGCTTGGTAGCTGTTTTGTGGTGCTTAGTTGGCATTGTAAGGGAGTTGTTTAGGTCCCTTCAAGGTACTGAAATGAAGTGGGGATCATCAGGCCCGGAGTGTTGGGCCAGTGATGCGAGGACGACAGTGTCGGTAGGTTATCGGATGCATTCCAGTCATAGGTTGTGGGCCTGGTGATCATGATGGTTCATTTCTTTTGCTTGTAGTGCTTCCGGTGTGGACGCATTGACGGGATGTCAGGCGAAACGTAAATCTGTTGGTTTGATAAGGGAACCAGTAAGGTTGAGGGAAGTATCAGTCAGGTATCAGAACGTCTCGGTAGGTTGTATGTAATAATTCCAGTTCTTCACAAGCGGTTGTTAGATTTGTGATTCACAAGTTGGAAATTACCTATACAGTCGTAAGTCATAAAGTTCTTGGTGATTGTATCGAGTGGGTGCCCAGGTGAGAGTACACCGGAGTCAGTAAGGGTTGGATGTATCGCAAAAGTTCATGGTTTGATCATCGGTGCTCGTCAAAGTAGTGGTCGGTAATGGCATAGCAAAGAGTCAAGGGTGTTAAGATTTTGGGTTCATCATATGTTTCGGTTTTGGGTTAAGTTCGCGGTCGGTGTGTTTCGAGGATCATTCTTCATGGTTCTGGTAATGCCCCAGTTAGGGACTGTGGGTAGATTCAATTTATTCATCAGTTTTAGGGAAGATTTTGTGAGGAGGTATCATGGGTAGCCACTTTCGAGCAGACTTTTGGTGGAAACTCGTGTTAGGAATCGCGAGTGGGACCGTGCAAGGTCCGTATCCAGAGCGGAGGGGGTTAAGAAATCTGTATATCAAAGGGATCAGTTGGAGGATTCAAAGTCTAGTTTATATGTCTGCGCTCTAGGGTGGCTTCATCTTGTGAATGAAGGGAAAGTGATGAGGATTCGGGCTCTTAGCAGCAGTGTATCGGCCCGACAGTCGAGGAAGTCTGTATTTTATATCTCTTGTGTGTTTATGGAATTGTTATCATCAAAGGTTGGATAGATTGTTCGATGGATAAGTGGCATGGTTTTAGCAATCGGATCAGTTTGGGAGATCTGTCAGGGAGTCAGACCAATTCGATACCCAAGTTCTAATATATGAGGTTGGGTCTTTGCATGGGATCATGGGTTGTTCTTCTTCAGTTTGGTAGATCTGTTTGGTTTTGATTGTTTTGGGAAGTTAGTTTATGTGTAGAATTTTCGGGTGCGTTCCTCAAGTGGTTATTTGGGTTATGAGTTTTAGTAAGGATCGATTTCAAGGACGAAATCTAATTTAAGTGGTGGAGAGTTTTAACATCAGAAATCTTGAAAAGAAATTGTTGAGAATAACCTTATTTCTAGGTCAACTCGATGAGTTGGAGGGACCAACTCGTCGTGTTGAATATGGATGGATCGCGAGGGTTTAATGAAGCAACTCGACGAGTTGGGGAGCCTCAACTCGACGAGTTGGTAGCTGGGAAGGAAACCCTAATTTTTAGGGTCTTGCACCCTATTTAAAGTCCTTAAGTTCTTTTTCTGGCCTCCTTATTAGCCTCCATTGTTGTCCAAGCCCTAAAACAAGTTGTAGCCTCCATTGTCAAGTTTTTGGAGCCTTGGAAGGAAGTTTGGTGTTCATTTTGTGCATTGAGAAGGAATTAGAAGATCTTGAAGTTTCTAGCTTGGAGAAAGAAGTCTTGGATCCAGAATCACTCCATTTCTTGCAGTCACATTAAGGTATCAAGTTCATACCTTGATTTATGGATGATTAGATCTCCTTATTTTGGGTTTTGTTGTGCTTTGGCCTCTTTTTGGGGATGATGATGGAGTAAATTCACTATAGGGGTTGTTCCTTCAGATCTGAGTTGGTTTTGGTACCCTTGAGCTTAAAGGTACAACCTTTATAAGGATTTTGGTGTCATGCATGCATTAAGTCAATTATTAAGTCCATTCCAAGCTTAAGAGCTTCATTTAGACATGCATGAACGTTAAGTTCGCAACTTTACGCGGTTTTCCAGATCAAGGAAGACAGATCTATGTTTTGGAGTCACGTCCTCGTGGATTAAGTGCTTAATGTGTTAAGAGGTGGGTTTCTGGCGAACTCGGCGAGTTTGTTGGATAAACTCGGCGAATTGGCTCGGTTTTTCCTGATATTTTCAGATTGATATAGGAACTCGACGAGTTGGAGGGTCAACTCGGCGAGTTGACTTGGTTTTTCCCGATCTGTGCAGATTGATGGAGAAAATCGTCGAGTTGAAGAACAACTCGGCGAGTTGGGTAAACTTAGACCGTTGACTTAGACCTTTGATTTATGTCTTTGAACGAGTTTGTCCCAAGGGGTGCTTGAAGTAATCTGAATTGTAATAAGGAAAATTATAGGCTTAGGGTAAGACCCATATGGGGTTGGGCCCAATTTGGAAAATTAGGCCATTAGTGGGACTTTGTGGATCTTTTGGTTTTGGGCCTCAGTTTTGGTTCATGATTGGGTCAGGGGTAAATGGTCATTTTACCCCAAGTAAAGATTATGGATTATAGCATGGAACCCAATTGCTAATTGGGTTTGTTGTTGGTATTGATAGCTCGGGAAGCCGGCAGGGCAGCAGCTAGGGATTTCTTTCGGGGAGTTTCTGCATTCGAGGTGAGTTTTCCTCACTGTATTTATGGGTCGAAGGCACCAATACCGGCCCCTTTGGATTGTTATCTTGGTATATCGTATTATTGAGTACTGTGTTGATCTGTTAGATCTGTATCCTGGTAGATAGGATGATGCTATGCTTAGTGATCTGTTAGATCTTCCTGTTATTTTTTTTGGCTATATGTTTTCTAGTAGTATGTGTTGATGTAGTGTGGTTGGGTTGAGACTGTACTGCTTTGTGCTGCCAGTCAACAAACCCGGTAATGTTTATATCGGTACATTTTATGTATGCTTATCTGTTATGTATATGTCGACATGGTTTGTGTGTGGTTGGGTTGAGGCGGACCTGCTTTGTGCTGAAGGCCAACAGACCCAGGGCGTCCCGGATAGACTGAAGGTCAGTGGGGCGTACCAGTTAGGCCGAAGGCCTAGAGAACATTCTAGATAGGTTGAAGGCCCGAGGTGGTGTACCAGTCATGCTGAAGGTTCTGTGAGCGTACCAGATAGACTATAGGCCAGTGGGGCGTTCCAGTCACACTGAAAGCTCTGTATGCATACTGTTATTTGTATATGTTATCTGGTTGGGTGTTGGTACTTTGGGGGAACTTACTAAGCTTCGTGCTTACAGTTTTGGTTTATGGTTTCAGGTACTTAAGTGGATCGTGGCAAGGTGAAGTCGTGACCGTACACATCCTCGCGTTTTGGACTTATGATTTTTGGGAAACTCTGATAATGTGAATGTTTTGAAAACTATGTTGAAAGAGATTTTGATTTTTACATAATCTTTTGGGAACAACGGTTTTTTAAACACTTCTATAGAAAAAGGGTTGTTTTGGAAAGTTTTAAATTTTATGAAATTTTATGGATGTTACATTAGATCTTCTGCATATTGATCCTTTTGATGAGGATATAGAGGCTTGAGACCCATCTATGCCACCTAATCCTTCATCTCATGACACACCCACTTCTTTAGAGAGTTCCTCGACTCATCCTGCTCCTGAGTCTGCCCCTTTTACTATTGAGATTGAAGATCCACCTCCACCACCACCACACCTCAAGAGGTATACTCGTCCTATCAAGTCCACCAAGGCTCCAGATTTTTCTTATTCTTCGTACTCAGGATTATTTGCTTCCTTTATAGCCAGTATCCACCATTTTTCTGAACGTGAATTGTATAAAGAGGTTGTATTAGATCCTCTTTGGCAGAATGTTATGGATGAATAATTCATTGCACATCATCAGACTCATACATGGGATTTGGTTTCCTTTCCTCATTGGAAACATACGATTGGTTTTGGTTGGGTGTACAAGATAAAAACAAAATCTGATGGGCATGTTGAGCACTACAAGGCCAGACTTGTAGTAAAAGGGTATTTCCAACAGTATGGGTTTGACAATGAGGAGACCTTTCCCCCAGTGGAAAAGATGACGACAATCCGTACTATGATTGTAGTTGCACCCGTTTGATAGTGGAAGATCTTTCAAATGGTTGTCAAGAATGCATTTTTGAATGGTGACCTCCATGAGGAGGTTTATATGTCTCCTCCCCCAGGAATTCAGCATCAGCCGAGTGAGGTTTGTTGGCTTCAGAAATCTTTGTATGGTCTCAAGCAAGCACCTCGTGCTTGGTTTGAGAAATTCTCCATAGTTATCACCTCTCTTGGTTTTGTCCAGAGTAATCATGATTCGGATTTGTTTATTAGATGCTAGAGTGCAGGACAGATTCTTTTGTGCTTATATGTGGATGACATGATCATTACTGGTGATTACCATAGTGGTATTGAGTCTTTGAAGCATGATCTAGCTCATCATTTTGCTATGAAGGATTTGGGCTTGCTGTGTTATTTCTTGGGTATTGCGCTTGCTCAGTCTAAGAAAGAGTATTTTCTCTCTCAGACTAAATATATATCTAACTTGTTTATATGGGCGGGCCTATCTGACAATTAAATTGTAGGTACTCCTTTTGAAACCAATGCACAATACTCGCCTACTGATGGTTTTCCTTTGTCCGATCCGAATCTTTACCGGACTGTTGTGGGAAGTTTGGTTTATCTCATAGTTACTCGTCAGGATATTGCTCATGATGTTCATGTTGTCAGTCAGTTTGTTACTACTCCTACATCTGTTCATTGGGGAGCTTTACTCCGTATTCTGAGATATCTTCGTGACACTCAGTTTCGGACCCTCTTGTTTCCCTCGACGTCTTCTCTTGAGTTACGTGCCCATAGTGATGCTGATTGGGATGACAATCATCATGATCGTAAATCCACTACCGGATTTTGCGTGTTTCTTAGAGATTCTCTCATTTCATGGAAGAGCAAGAAACAAGATGTTCTCTCTAGATCTTCCACAGAGGATGAATATCGTGTTATGACTGTGACAACATGTGAGATTATCTGGTTATAGTGACTTCTTGCGGATATGGGGGTCACATTTCTTCACCTACTCCCATGCATTGTGATAACAAAAGTGCGACACAAATTGCGAAGAATTTAGTTTTCCATGAGCAGACAAAGTACAGTGAGATTGATTGTCACTTCACATGTCATCACTTACGGCTCAGAACCATATCGTTTCCGTTTGTTTCATCAGCCTTGCAGCTTGCGGATATTTTTACAAAGGCTCTATCGTCATCTCGTTTTCGTTTTTTGTGTGACAAACTTTCAATACTTATTGTTGCGGCATTGCGAGTTTAAGGGGGATGTTAGCCCATATATTGTTAGTCAATATGTTTACGTGTCAAGCCTTTAGCCCCATTAGGGTTTGGTCTTAGCTAGTATTTATTTATTTTTTAGCTCTTTTGTTTTTTTATTAAAAACTTTATAACTTTTCTTTTTCAATAATTTCAATAAATATTATCGCTTCAAATGTCTCATACGGTTGCTTGTAAAAAAAATTGAGTCAGGCTAAAATAGATCTAACTTAATCGACAAACTATTAAATAATATAATCTCTACTTTTTGGTGTAATGTAAACCTTATGTAATAGCCTCGTGGTTGTCTGCCTTTGCTAGCCTCTTGCTAGTATAGGTGTTTTTATGCAAAGTAATGGATAATAGCTATAAAAGTATTTTAACGTGCAAATAACGAAGCAAATAATTGGACTTCAATAAATTTTATGAAAATCTAAAATCGAAAATAATTTATAAAATACATAAAACATTGCACATTAAGAAACAAACCGACATTGCCCATTAAGATATCATTTGGTTGGAAGTTTGATCTTATTTTTTATTTTGAAACAAAAGTCTAACTAAAACAAAATTTTGAAATTTTCATATAAAAAAACCCGTGCATATTTTGATTTTTTCTAGTTTTTTTTGTTCCCTTTGCGTGTTGTATAAAGCCATGTTCCAAACAGTATAAGTCTATAAGATGGTCCTCCATGGCATTTCACATCGTCTTTTTCCCAGACCTCCACCCCTCCTTTGCTAGGGTTTCTTTAATAAGACATCTCTTCTCTTTCAAGATTTATTTATAGAGAGAGATACAGAGAGAGAGAGAGACAGGGAGAGGGAGGGAGAAAGATGAGAGCAACGAAGAAACGGCAACTCGTGATAAAAAAGAGTATAGCTCCAAGTGTCTCGGTAATTCGAACTGTTCATTACGGGCAGTGCTTGAAGAACCACGCGGCTAATATTGGTCTGTACGCTGTGGACGGCTGCAGAGAGTTCATGGCAAGTGGAGATGACGGTACACGAGGTGCTCTGACGTGCGCCGCCTGTGGCTGCCACCGGAATTTCCACCGGAGAGATGTAGACGAGATTGCTTGTGAGTGCTCCTCCACTTCTGACGATTAATGCGTTGGCTGGAAACGCCAACAAATTCATATAATATCTCTGTGATATTGTGAATATATATTTAATTAAATTGGTATTAGGAAACCATTTCTAGAATTTACAGTATTTATTCTTCATTTCTCTCTATTATTTGATATTGTTGATCATGTCAGGCATTTTTTACGGAAAAAACTTTGTTAAATTTACATATTGTTTGATTTATATATATTGGGTTTTAAATGCCATAATGGTATTGTAGATCATGTCAGGCATCTTTTACGGAAAAAACTTTGTTAAATTTACATATAGTTTGATTTATATATACTGGGTTTTAAATGCCATAATGGTATATATTTTTATCGATTAATACTGCACAATGGCTTTTGATTGTAAATTTACCGGTCACATGTTTTATCGGTTGAAGCATGGTTTCATAGTTTGTTTAAAACATTGTTGAATCGGTTGATAAGAATGAGTAAAATATTGTTATAGAAGTAAATATTTAACTGATGGCACTTAAGAAACCGATTCTAAGATAAAATGTTCCAAATTTGGGTTCTAAATACGTAGTTATATCTAGAAAAAACCCGCTTTACAGCATTAATTAAAACACGTTGTACAAGTGCGCATGTGAGGTGCAGTTATGTTAGTCGTTAACGTCTCCTGTCAATTTCAAAAACTAAATCATTAATGTTTAGTTAGCTAAACATGAATATCAATACATATTAAAAGCCATTATGAATATAATCACTACAATATATCTTACTTTCACAAACCGACGTCTCTGTTAATCACTGTTTAAAGTATTTAGCGACAGATTAACAATAGACAGAAGCTTGTCGCTTATCGCATATGGCAATGAGGTATACATATCACTACAAGGAAAACGATCATTAGCAGCGACAAAAGTCGCCGGTAATAAGTCAAGTTGTCGCCGGTAATAGTAATAGCGGCGACGCGTCGCCGGTAATAAGTCGCCGCTACTACTTCGTCGCTATTGATGAACTTGTCACCGCTAATGATAGATGTCGCCGCTAATGATAGACGTCGCCGCTAATGACAATCTCGCCGCTAATGATAGAAGTCGTCGGTAACACTGTCGCCGGTAATTACAATTTTCATTTTTTTAAATTTTTTTTTGTAATTAACGATTTTGGTTGCCGATAATAAAGTACTCGGTAATTACATAACAACATTCGATTAAATATCAAAAATAATAGTGTCGACGCTAATTACAAAACAAACATCTGATTATAATTAATTATATATCAAAAGTCATAATATTCGATTAAATATAAAAAGTAATAATGTCGCCCGGTATTAGTGTCGGTAATTACAAAAAACAACCAAAGTTTTACAATCTACCAAGTAGCAAAGCGTGACAACGTATGCAAATAAAACTCATCCTGACCTACATACCATCATCTTCATTCCCATCGTTTCCTCGATTATTTTGGGATTGAAAAAACGAATACAGTTCATCCCTACATGCCGGGTCATTCATCATTGCACGAAGATTTTCCAACTACATAATTAATAACAACATATATAAACTTATAAGTTAAATTATCAAACATAAACAAAAACTATCAAAACACATTGCTATTTTTAAACTAAGACAAAAACCAAAGTACGTTGTTATTTTTGAACTTGGGACAAAAACCTAATTACCAAACTTTTTAGCAAATAATCACCACAAAACCAAAATTACCAAATCAACATGCATTTTACGATGCTAAGTAGATTGCTATTTTTAAACTAAGACAAAAAACCAAATTACGTTGTTATTTTTTGCACCTGGGACAAAAACCTAATTACCAAACTTTTTAGCAAATAATCACCACAAAACCAAAGTAGATTGTTTTACCTGTGATGGTTGTGATGGTTGTGGTGATGGTTGCGAAGGCTGTGGAATCGGCGGGAGAGCAGAAGGTTTACGGCCAATGCCTCTAATATGGCCACATCGCTCTCCTAATACTTTCTCAAACGCAGCTCTTTCTTGAGCGGGAGTTAACTCACTTTCACCTTGAGTTTGTTCTAACAGCTCTTCAACTAACCGATTCTGTAACTCCCAAAAGTGAGTAACAATTAAGTATAAATAAACATTTAATTATATGATAAAATTATAATTAAATACTTACATATTGTTGTTCCGCCTCAGCAGTAACAAATACACCATTCTTATCGGTATGAGCTTTGTGAAACGTTTCCACTCTCTTCAGGTTCTGTTTAACTTTAAAAATTAGATTATATTTTGTAATGCACGTGTTTCTAGGCTAGGCATTAATATTGATATGATAGTCTAGGTTAACCTTTGTAACTCATTTTGAAGAAATGAAAAAGGAATTATGTGAATATTATGTGTTTTATGTGTTTTATGCTTGATTACTAGGAGTTAATTAATTAAGAATAAAAATGAGCGTTGAAAATAAATATTAGATAAAGTCGATATCTATTAAGAAAGTTGTAGTGGTCGTGACAAGGATTACGGATATATAAAGAATACCAAAATCCGAGTTATAACGACGAAGTTATGACCTGTCGAAATTTCGCGACAAAACCGGCACGGTGCCGAATGTCGTAAAAAGTGAGTTTTTGATAAACTACTTTTTAGCCTTAGTGATCTATACGAAAGTCGTAGTACTCGTTAAACCGAGAGTATGTATAAAAAGAACGCCCAAATCTGACTTCGTATGAGGAAGTTATGAATTTTCGAAGTTTCAGCTTAGCAGTAGACAACTAAAAACTCGAATTTTAGATCGAGTGATTTTTAGCCGACACGACCTAAACAAGAATTGAAGGTCTCGTCAATAGTAGCACAACGGTAAAAAGACAGACGAAAACGGACGTCGGATGAAGAAGTTATGAATTTTTAACGGATTTCCTGTCCCGGTCTTTTAAAAATAATAATATAAAATTTAAAGTCAAACTTAGCTGACGAAGTCTAAACGAAAGTTGTAGAGCGTAATTTTACCTACGCGTGCATATAAAGAACGTCAAAAACGGAGCTCGTATCGAAAGTTATGGATTTTAGAAGTTTTGGCACGAAAATCGAGAAATAATGCCAAAACCGAGGAATTTCGCATAGGTGGACTTCGGCCACCTCACCAGGCTCCCAAGCCTGACCCACTCAGCTTTTTATGTTACAGGTAGTGGACCCCGAGCATAGTCGGAGGACGATGAGAGATTTTTGATTATAGGCCAGTAGTTGTAAATAACTGTTGTAAGACTTATAATGTCTTGTTTATGCTTTTGATCTGTATCGGAACATGACATCTCGAGGTTTTGAGATGAAATGAAACTATACATTTCTTAAAGAAAGGTTTTGATAAACTTTTATCATGTTTTGTTTTGGGGACCAATTCCGCAACATCTTTTAAAAATATTTCTCTGATTTTATTTTAAAAAGCATAAATTAAATCGGTCTTTTCTGGCCGAGAAATTAGGGGATGTCACAGTTGGTATCAGAGCATTAGTTTAAGCGAACTAAGAAATTATAGGATTTCTAGACTTAAACTTAGAATGTTAAGTGATGATTGTGAGATGAGTGTCTACCATATTTTAGACACGAGCACTAGTTTATTTTAGGAAAGGTGCCTAAAATGCTTTTATGTGCTAAATGCTATATGTTTGCCATATATGCCATTATTTGTTCGGATCTATGGTCTGTTGCCGACCGGATCTGGAAACCTTATGTGTGTAGGATTCTAAGCGTATGATTACGAGATTAGAACTAACATGTAAACGTTTCGGAGTGATAAGGGAATTGAAATATCTAACAAGGATAAATACCTAAATTCGCCTTATTCGGTATATAGATTATAATGGCAAGAATTCGAAGTGGAGCGGGAAATGCAAACAAAAACCAACAACCTCAACCTCAAGTGGTGGAACAGGTGCCTATAGTAGGAGCTGCACCCGAACCCATCACCATGGCTGGAGTACGAACTATGATTCAGACCATGATGGCTGAACAGAGGGAGGAATTGAGGCAAATGTTGTTGAACAACAGGGATGAACCTTCAGTTCCTGTTGAACAACGTGAATTGAATCACAATCGATCTAAAGAAGGAAACAACAGTAGATCGGTTGGTCATAGTGAACCGCTTGTGGTTGGGAGAAATAACCACGAGGATAGAGTGGAGAGAAATGGGTGCAAGTATAAGGACTTTATGACTTGCAAGCCATCGACCTTCACTGGAAAAGAAGATCCTGTCGGAGTAATGGATTGGACCTCGGAAATGGAATTGGCTTTCATGACTTGTGGTTGCCAAGGCAAGTTACAAACCACATTTGCAGTGTGTCAGTTCAGGGGTAGTGCTGCTCGTTGGTGGAACACTCTGGGCAAAATCCTAAGCCCTAATGAGCCACTGCAACTGACTTGGGCAGAGTTTTTGGTGCACTTCAAGCGCAAGTACTACTCGGCCCAAAACGTACTTGAGTTAGAAAACCAATTTCTAACATTGAAGAAGGGGAGTATGACCGTTGACGAATATACAAATAACTTCACAGACAAAATGGAGTTTGCTTTGCGTATTGTCCCAGATGAGCTGGCAAAAATTGATAGGTACCCAAAGGGACTTCCATGGGAGTACGCGGTGCCAGTACGTCAGGCACTTACTTTGGAGGCAGCTATCTGGGCTGCCAAGTCTGTTGAAGATATGATAAAGGGGAGAGCCGCCAGCAAGGTTGAAGTTGGCGAAAAGAGAAAGTTTGAAGGAACTTCAGGTTCCAATAAAAAGAACAAGTTCTCAAAGACTGGTTCGAGAAAATTCGGAGGAGGAGCCGAAGCCAAGTGGTGTGACAAGTGTAAAAAGAAACATGCTGGGAAGTGCAGCGTGAAAGTCACTTGTTACAAATGTGGAAAGCCAGGGCATTATGCCAATAATTGCACCTTCATTAATAACGTTTGTCATGGGTGCCATGAAGAAGGGCATATTTTGAGGGATTGCCCGAAGAAGAAGGATGCAGCAAAGCCCAATCTTCCACCAAAGCCGAAGGCGAGAGCCTTTCAGATGACACTTGAAGCTGCGAAAGAAGAAGCCGATGTCGCTTCAGGTACCTTTCTCGCGTAAACGAATTGCCTGCCCAAATTTTGTTTGATTCTGGAGCCAATTACTCCTTTATTTCGCATGAATTTGGTAGAAAACTAGCTTTGTCTGTAGATAGACTAGTTAATGCTATAATAGTCGAGATTGCTAGTGGCAAGTTTGTACCTGTTAGCCATCGTATGAAAAACATCCTCATTGACTTGGATGGGAATAAGTTCCATGAGGAATTATTGCCTATCGAGTTAAATGGATTCGACATAATTTTAGGAATGGATTGGCTTAGCGCCAATGATGCCAAAATATTGTGTAGGAAGAAGATAGTAAAAGTAAACCCACCAGGGAAAGAGTCGTTTATGGTGTATGGAGACAAACGCAGAGTAAACTCTGGAATCATTTCCCTAATGAAAGCCAAAAAGTGTTTGGCCAAGGGATGTACATCATATCTAGCGTTCGTGATCGATGCTAAGAAGGAAAAGAAGGAGGTGCAGAATATTCTGGTGGTGTGTGATTATCCGGAAGTCTTTCCCGAAGATCTTCCCGGATTGCCCCCTGATCGACAAGTAGAATTCCGTATCGACTTGTTACCAGGAACGACGCCGATAGCAAAAGCACCGTATCGATTAGCACCAACAGAGATGAAAGAACTTATGACACAACTTCAGGAGTTATTGGACAAAGGTTTCATTCGACCTAGTTCATCACCCGGGGGATCCCCTGTGTTATTTGAAAAGAAGAAAGACGGGAGCATGAGAATGTGCATCGATTACAGAGAGCTGAATAAAGCGACAATAAAGAACAAGTACCCGTTGCCGAGGATCGATGACCTGTTCGACCAGTTGCACGGTTCGTGTGACATCCCCATTTTTACGGCCAGAAAAGACCGATTTTGTTTATGCTTTATAAAAATCAGAGTACCTCTTTTAATAAAAATGTTGCGGAATTTATTCCCAGAAAAAAAACATGATAAATACATAATCAAAGCATTTCCGAAGAAATGTATTTTTATTCATTTTAAAATATTGGGATGTCATCGTCAATACAGAAACATAAGCATAAACAGAACTTACATTCATTATCACTAGTGATTTATATCTCCTTAATCCCTCAGTGTAATGTAACCTCATATCGACACCTGTGATACAAATAAACTGAGTGGGTCAGGTTGGGAAACCTGGTGAGTACATAGGGTTTTCAACCCACAATAATATAATTATTATGTTAAACATCAAACAATCAACTCAATTACCCATCCCCATTATCTTCTTTACTCTTAAGGATCTACCCTAAGAATTAGCTATTCCTCATTCATTCATTCCTAAGGATCATCCTAAGGAATCGACACGAAATCCATCGTTGTCAGGGTTTACTCAACAGGCACTAAGTCACATAGTCGCCACGGTTTATACAACAGGGTACATCTGATGAACACTTAGTTCAAAACATCTGGTGAACACGTAGTTCAAAACGTATGGTGAACACTTAGTTCAAAACATATGGTGAACACTTAGTTCAAAAATACCTAGTGAATACGTAGTTCAAAAACACCTACAAGTTACGAGTCTGCTAGTGTTCCACTGGACCGTCTAGAATAGTCCATGGTCGTCATCTATACTCCGCTAAATGACTAGATCATCAATAACATCGAGGCCTCTCATTATTTTATTTTATCACACAACAAACTATTACATCTACCCATGTTTTACCCAACACATTTTGTAGATATAAAATACATATACAGTTTAAATCATTTAAAACATGTATAAAATCGTTCATCCAACATAGATAGCAAGTATACAGATAATATGCACACATAACACGTAATTTATATAAAATACTTCATATCTATGTATAAGATGAAAGTAACTATGCACTCACTTGATAAGGTGGTGACTCGGTACTCGGACAACGCTTCGTTTACTTTAAAATAATTTCCTTCGACGAAACAAGGGGGTTTTAGCTAGGAGTCGGGCTCTGCAGGGGCAGAACTTCGTCGCTGAATCTTTCTAAGAAAGATTCGTGCAGCGCTTCAGCGCTCACCTTACTATACTAAAACTACATAAAGAGAAGTCGAATCACGAGGGACCGAAATGCTCGGGGGATAAGAAGAGAAAGACTCTTGAATCAAGAGAATGGTGCAAGAAATATGAGAGCCCAAGCCTCTTATTTATAGTAATTGAATTTACAAAAACTACCATCTATAATTACTTAATGACCTTATAGTTATATAAACGACTAAACACCCTTCATAATACTATTTTAAATAGATTTAACGATGTTTGTACTAAACCCTTGTAACATATACTACAACTTGGTTAAGATTAATCCTTATAAATAATCTTCCATCAAAAACTCATTTTTGATGCTCATCGTCTCTAAATTGACTATCCCGGATCTGCGGGCGTTACAGTTCGAGCTATTTCTCGAAGATCGATCTTAGGTCGGGATACCATCAACTAAAGGTGAGAGAGCAGGATATCGAAAAGACTGCATTCAGAACAAGATATGGACACTATGAATTTTTGGTTATGTCGTTCGGACTAACCAATGCCCCAACAGCTTTCATGGATTTGATGAACAGGGTTTGTAAACCATACCTTGATAGATCCGTGATAGTATTCATAGACGATATCTTGATTTATTCGAAAAGCAAGCAGGAGCATGAAAAGCATCTGCGTGAAGTGCTAGAAGTTCTGAAAAATGAGAAGTTGTATGCAAAGTTCTCCAAATGTGAATTTTGGATTCAAGAATTCCAATTTTTAGGTCATGTGGTTAACCAAGAAGGAATAATGGTTGACCCAGCAAAGATTGAAGCTGTGATGAAGTGGGAACAACCAAAAAGTCCTACGGAGATTCGAAGCTTTTTAGGATTAGCCGGATATTATCGCCGATTTATCCAAGGCTTTTCTTCGATTGCTACTCCATTAACAGCTTTGACCCATAAAGGAGCTACTTATGCTTGGAATGAGAAGCATAAGGAAGCCTTTGAGAAGTTAAAGAAGAGATTGTGTGAAGCACCGATTCTTTCGTTACCTGAAGGAGTTGATGACTTCGCAGTTTATAGTGATGCCTCTGGAGTTGGGTTAGGTTGTGTTCTGACCCAAAGGGATAAAGTGATAGCGTATGCATCAAGGCAATTGAAAGAGCATGAAAAGAACTACCCCACTCATGATCTGTAGTTGGCAGCGGTAGTATTCGCCTTAAAGATATGGAGGCACTATCTTTATGGTACTAAACGCAAACTTTTCACTGATCATAAGAGTCTTCAATATCTCTTTAATCAGAAGGAATTGAACATGAGGCAACGGCGTTGGCTAGAGTTACTCAAGGACTACGACTGTGAGATACTTTACCACCCTAGTAAAGCAAATGTTGTTGTTGATGCTCTCAGTCGGAAGGTAAATCTTGAAAAGAAAAGGCCAAGAGCGTTGAGAATTAAAGTTGTCTCGACAATTGTGGAAAGTATAAAGAAAGCTCAGGAGGAAGCTTTAGAGAAAAATGACCGGAAGGAGGAACGTTTGGGTAAAACGTTGGTGTTTGATACAAACGGTCAAGGACTGAAGGTATTCAAAGATAGGATTTGGGTACCTAAGACGGGAGGAGTAAGAGATCTTCTGATGGAAGAAGCTCACAAGACCATGTACTCGATTCATCCCGTCAGTACAAAAATGTATAGGGATCTAAAACCCTATTACTGGTGGCCGACAATGAAGCTCGATGTTGCTAAGTATGTGGCCGAGTGTGTAACTTGTGCTAGGGTTAAGGCACAACATCAGAAACCGTATGGGAGTTTAGAACCTTTGCCTGTACCCATGGGTAAATGGGAAGATATTACCATGGATTTTGTGACTAAACTGCCCATAACAAGGAACGGTCACGGCATGATTTGGGTGGTCGTTGATCGCTTCACTAAGAGTGCGCATTTCATAGCAGCCAACGAGAAATGGTCTATGGATAAACTTGTGAATTCTTACGTGAAGGAAATTGTGAGGCTTCACGGTGTTCCATTAACGATTGAATCCGATCGTGACAGCCGTTTTACCTCAAGGTTTTGGAGGAGTCTACAAGAGGAATTGGGTACCAAGTTGTGTTTGAGTACAGCTTACCATCCGCAAACTGATAGTCAAAGCGAACGAACAATTCAAACATTGGAGGATATGCTGAGAGCATGTACCCTAGACTTCCAAGGTAACTGGGATGAACACTTACCTCTAGTAGAATTTTCCTATAATAATAGTTTCCACTCAAGCATCAAGATGGCACCTTATCACGCTTTGTATGGAGAAAAGTGTCGAACGCCGTCATGTTAGCTGGAAGCTGGGGAAAAGCAGTTTATGGGACCTGAAATAGTCCATCAGACTGCTGAAAAGTTGAAAGTGATTAGGGAAAGGATGTTAGCAGCTCAAGATCGACAAAAGAGTTATGCTGACAAGAAAAGACAACCGATATCCTTCGAAGTTGGAGATTCGGTTTTACTTAAAGTCTCGTCGTGGAAGGGACTTATAAGATTTGGTAAAAGGGGAAAATTGAGTCCAAGGTTTATTGGACCATTTAAAGTTCTTCAGAGGATCAGGAATCTTACAAGCTAGAATTACCGGAAGAACTGGAGGGTATTCATAACACCTTTCATGTGTGTTATTTGAGAAATTTCACGGGAGATGTGCCCGACATAATTCCCATTTCTGAATTAAGGTTGGATGAAAACAAGAGGTTGATTGAAGAACCTGAGGCAATCGTTGATCGTAAGACTAAGAAGTTGCGACGCAAGATGGTCGATTTAGTGCTTGTGCGCTGGAAACATACGAATGGGCCAAATCTCACCTGGGAAACGGAGAGTGACATGATGAGTCGCTACCCGCAGTTGTTTGGTGATATGTGATTCCGGGGACGGAATCATCCTAAGGGGGAGAGAATTGTAATGCCCGTGTTTCTAGGCTAGGAATTAATATTGATATGATAGTCTAGGTTAACCTTTGTAACTCATTTTGAAGAAATGAAAAAGGAATTATGTGAATATTATGTGTTTTATGTGTTTTATGCTTAAATACTAGGAGCTAATTAATTAAGAATAAAAATGAGCGTCGAAAATAAATATTAGATAAAGCCGATATCTATTAAGAAAGTTGTAGTGGTCGTGACAAGGATTACGGATATATAAAGAATACCAAAATCCGAGTTATAACGACGAAGTTATGACCTGTCGAAATTTCGCGACAAAACCGGCACGGTGCCGAATGTCGTAAAAACTGAGTTTTTGATAAACTACTTTTTAGCCTTAGTGATCTATACGAAAGTCGTAGTGCTCGTTAAACCGAGAGTATGTATAAAAAGAACGCCCAAATCTGACTTCGTATGAGGAAGTTATGAATTTTCGAAGTTTCAGCTTAGCAGTAGACAGCTAAAAACTCGAATGTTAGATCGAGTGATTTTTAGCCGACACGACCTAAACGAGAATTGAAGGTCTCGTCAATAGTAGCACAACGGTAAAAAGACAGACGAAAACGGACGTCGGATGAAGAAGTTATGAATTTTTAACGGATTTCCTGTCTTGGTCTGTTAAAAATAATAATATAAAAATTAAATTCAAAATTAGCCGACGAAGTCTAAACGAAAGTGTAGAGGGTAATTTTACCTACGCGTGCATATAAAGAACGTCAAAAACGGAGCTCGTATGTAAAAGTTATGGATTTTAGAAGTTTTGGCGCGAAAATCGAGAAATAATGCCAAAACCGAGGAATTTCGCATAGGTGGACTTCGGCCACCTCACCCTTGCTTAAATCGTGCCACGTGTCCGAAATTTTGCTGAGTCATCCGAACCGGAGAGCCATCCGAAGTGGTCCACTAAAAATCCGACGCGTGTCCCTTATGGCGTGTCCGAGTCTCGCATATGGTGCCACGTCCGAAGCCTCGGACTAGACCTCGGTCCAATCAGAGGCTGACACTGAGCCCCTCGCATGCGCAGCCCACGTGCGAGCCATCTGCCCCCTTCGGATCTGCTGCCGCGTGGCCTCTTTCCAACTGTCCGATCAGCAGCCTCCCTCTATAAATAGAAGGCTGCGAGCCTTCTCGGATAATTTTAAGAAATTGTCCATTTTCACCCCCTTTTTCATATTTCTTTCATTTTAAGATTCCCCAAAGCCCCGGTATTAATTATAACACCCGAAATACGCCACGAAGTGCCCGAGAAGCCCGGAAAATTTATCTTTTCGGTTTCGAAGCCCGACCCTTGCAGAGCCCGGTTTCTCAATAAAACTCCCGGTTTTATTAGAAACGAACGTTTTAGGAAACAAATTGCTGCCCGATTATCATCAAAGCATGTGAGTGTGTAGTCACTTTCATCTTACACCTAGATATGAAGTATTTTCTATAAAATACGTGCTATGTGTAATTATATTAAGTGTTTATTTGAGGTGACTGTTGAACAGATGTTTTATACAAGTTTTAAAATGTATATGTATTTTATCTACAAATATGTTGAGTAGAACATAGGTAGACGAAATAGTCGATGTGTGTTAAAATGGTGAGAGGCCTCGGTGTTGTTGTTGTTGTTGTTGTTGTTGTTGTTGTTGTTGTCGTCGTCTAGCGGAGTATAGATGACGACCACAGACCTTTCTAGACAGTCCAGTGGCACACTAGATGGTTCGCAACTTGTAGGTGTTGATGAACTAAATGTTCATTGGCGTACTCCATCCCCCTCATGGTTGCCTTTAGGACATGTATGGCTGAGGAGTCCCCTTAGCAGTAGTGTCCATCCCGATGATATTCCTTAGGCTAGGTCCCTTGTGATAGGTGTTTAGGGACGTAAAGTGAGGACAACGGGAATGGGTAATCAGGGTTATTGTTGATTGGTGAACTTAATAAGTTTATTATTATTGTGGGTTGAAAACCCTATATGCTCACCAGGCTCCCAAGCCTGACCCACTCAGCTTTTTATGTTACAGGTAGTGGACCCCGAGCATAGTTGGAGGACGATGAGAGATTTTTGATTATAGGCCAGTAGTTGTAAATAATTGTTGTAAGGCTTATAATGTCTAGTTTATGCTTTTGATCTGTATCGGAACATGACATCCCGAGGTTTTGATATGAAATGAAACTATACATTTCTTAAAGAAAGGCTTTGATAAACTTTTATCATGTTTTGTTTTGGGGACCAATTCCGCAACATCTTTTAAAAAGATTTCTCTGATTTTATTTTAAAAAGCATAAATTAAATCGGTCTTTTCTGGCCGAGAAATTAGGGGATGCCACATATTTTAAATAAATAATTACATGTATCGTATGTTACCTTCTTATAGCAAGTACTGCTATACGAGCTCGACCCCCCACGATTCACATTTGTTTGCATTTCACGGATTTTTTTGTTCCTTTCTGAAGCAATTCTGTGTTCGTCTGTTCGGAAATACTCAACTGCTTTCTTCCAATTATCAACTTCCATACCCTTTGGAGGGTTGACTAATGCTCCCGGGATATCTTCATACCCTCCGACTGACATAAAATATTCTTTTGCGTCAGCTTTACGTTCTCGATAACCTTTTAACAAAGCTGCTTGAAAACTCTATGTCAACATATTAGCTTGTACATCCCGGTACATCTGATCCAAATCAAACTTTGTCTACAAAAAAAAGTTAACCAAGTAAAAAACAATTATAGTTAACCATATAAAATATATTTAAATAAATAATTACCGCGAAATGTTGTAATACGGTGTCCTGTATTGGAGGGGAAACTTTTTTCCAAGTCCATTTATCAAAAGGGACCATGTGCCACATTGTTTTTCCAACTTCTCGGGAAAACATGTCTTTCGGCTCTCCTACGGGATCAAATGTGATATCCCTATCATATTCCATGCTAATCGGTTTGCCCTGGTTCCGTAAGATTGCTTTTTCAAGCTTTATATTTTTCGCTTTGCCTCGAACTTTCCTTCGTGCAGGTTGCTCAACTACAAATGTAATTAAAAATTATTAGAAATGGTATTTAATTTATAATAACTGAACAAAATAGTAAATAAAAATTCATAATAAGACTTACCGTCCTGCTCGTGATGACCAGCACCTCTACCACCTGGGAGAGGTGGGTCCTCAGCTCCATCACCCCCCGTGTCCACGACCCATAACAGAAGCCATGGTATACATAAACAAATGCCATATTGTCATCATTTCCTGAAAAATTATAAGATATACAAATACAATTTTTATTACAAATACACATTACATAGAAATAAACATTTACATAGGAATAAACATTTCTATTTAAACAAGAAATCCAAATAAAGTTCATATTACAAACACGTATTACATAAGAACTATTCTAATCAGAATCTTCCTCATATCCTTCAGTTTCTTCTTCGGTATCATAATCAGAATCGGTCTCATCGTAATCAGTCTCGCAATCAGAAACATCATTGACTCTACCAGTTGGCGGAGGAACTTCAGTTTCACTTTCTACATCAACAATGACTGTAGGAATGTTTTGAAAGTACATGCTGAAATCGATAAAAAGTGGAGCATCGGATGAAGAGATATTTTGAAGTACATCTACATTGTCTACATTTTCGTGTGAGCCATTGTCAACATTTTGGACACGGTCATCGTTCGATGGTAGATTCCAAATACTTCTATGGTTAACATGCTCGACAACACATCGATGGTTATTGTTTGGCTCTCTGATGTAGAACACTTGTTTGGCTTGTGAAGCATATATGAGTTGATCATCTTTGTATGCTTCGCGTCGTGTGTCGATACTGGTGAAATTATCACTAGTAATAACTCATGTTCGAGTATCAAACCACTTGCAACGAAATAGTACAGTTGAATAATCATGTGTATACCTCAACTCTATAATCTCTTCTAACTAGCCATAATATTTCTCGCCTTTCTCACCCACCGCTAAAACCCCAGAGTTTTGTGTTGTACGTTGTGCGTCACGACTAAGTACCATAAACCTAACACCATTGACTATGCATGCGGTGTAAGAATAAGCATTCATTTGCGGACCCATTGCAAGAGCCGACAACTCTTTGTGGAATTCTGGAGAGTTTTCTATTTTCATTTGATGAACCTAGCAATTATAAAGTAATATGTATTATGTATTCGTTAGATCAATGAAACAAATTTGTTTATTAATTTATATTACCTTTTCACGAAACCAATTATGAAATTCTCTCTTTTCATCACTTTGGGGATGTTCAGATTTGAATTTCCTATGTTGATGACAAAAGGATATAGATTTAAAAAGATTAAAAAAAATTAAGGATGAAAGTTAGAGATAAGATTAGTTACTTGATATACTGTGTGACTTCTTCACAACTATTCAATACAAACCATTCCATGTTACGCATTTCCGTTAAATTAAGAGTTTTGATTTGAGTTGTGTTGGTCGGTCGACATTTAGACTCAAACATCCAAAATTTTGTTTTTTCAATGACAACATCTTCATTTCTTTTCGGACGATTCTTTACATCTCAAAGGTACATCGAACAAAATGATAAAGCTTCTTCAGCAACATAACCCTCAGCTATAGAACCTTCCGGCCTCGCCTTGTTTCTCATAGTTTTTTAGTTTTTTCATATACCTTTCGAAGGGATACATCCATCTCATACATACCCGGCCTCCGACAATTGCTTCATCAGGTAAATGCAAAAGTAAATGAACCATAATGTCAAAAAACGCTGGAGGATAAATCAATTCTAACTTGCACAAGATTGCAATAATGTCTACTTTTTCTTTCCTCATATCCTCCACCTTCAATGTTCTGGAACAAAGTTGCTTGAAAAACGTACAAAGGTCTACAATAGGTGTATAAGTGTCTTTGTCTAACAACCCTCTTACTCCAATCGGTATCAAACGTTGCATAAGAATGTGGTGGTCATGCGATTTCAACCCAATAATGTTAGTATTGGTATCGTTCACTTTCTTACTGATGTTAGAACCAAACCCATCCGGCAGTTTAACATCTTTTATAAATTGACAAAAGAGTTGTCGACTAGATTTCGTGAAAGAGTATCTTGCATGGGGTCTATGAAACTTGTCACCATTTTTTTGCAACCATTCATTTCTCCGAATGTTTAGAATTCTCAAGTCCTCTCGTGCATTTGATGTGTCTTTGCTTTTATCGTTCATTAGAAGAGTACCTAACAAACTCTCGTCCACATTTTTCTCGACATGCATGAAATCTATGTTGTGTTTCAACTGTAGAGAAGACCAATACTCGAGTTCGAAGAAAATGCTTCGTTTCGACCAGTTCAACTCGTAATCTTGCCGCTTTGGCTCCCCGCCTCCATGCTCAGGATGTTTACCCGGTTTACGAGTTAGTAGACGACCTAGTTGCTCTTGTATGTCGTCATTACTAAAGTGTCTCGGAGCGGGTCTTGTCTCTTCCATCCCGTTAAAGTCCAACCTCTTTCTTAACGGATCATTAACATCTAGGAAACGACGATGACCGATATATACGACTTTTTTTGTTGCACGATACGAAGGAGTGTCTTCATTGCAAGTAGCACATGCTCTATACCCTTGCCCACTCCAACCTGATAGACTACTACGAGCTGGACAGTCGTTTATTGTCCACAATAACATAGCTCTCATCGTAAAGAATGTGTTTGTCGCCACATCTTTAATACGTACGCCTGAGTGCCACAAATCTTTAAGCTCTTCCACCAACGGCCTAAGGAAAACATCCATATCCTTACCAGGAGCTTTTGAGCCGGGAATCAAAAAAGTCAACATGAATGATCACTCTTTCATACAAAGCCAGGGTGGCAGATTGTATGTGGTGAGTATGACCGGCCATGTGCTATGTGGATTACACATGTTTCCAAATGGATTGAAACCGTCAGCTGAAAGACCTAGGCGTACGTTACGGGGTTCACTCGAGAAGTCGGGGTATTTTTTATCAAAATCTTGCCAATGTTCCACATCAACAGGATGAAGCATCACACCATCTTCTGAACGTCCGGTACTATGCCAAATCATATTTTTGGCAGTGTGCCTCGAACAATATAAACGTCGTAGTCTAGGGGTCACAGGAAAGTACCGTAACACCTTATGAGGTACTTTCTTACCCTTGGTGTTTTTATCGATCCATCGGCTCTCTTTACAAACAGGACAAACTTGCAATGAATCGTGTTCTTTCCAAAAGAGACAACAATCGTTTTTGCACACATGTATCGACTCATACCCCAGACCAATAGACTTCGGTTTCTTTTTGGCTAGATAATGTGAAAGGGGAACCTTGTTGCCTTTGGGAAACGCTAATTGCAACAACTCAAGGAGTTTATCAAATGAACTATTAGTCCATTTGTTGTTCACCATGATATGCATTAACTTTGCTAGAAACTCAAGGGAAGAAAAGATGCAACCAGGATACAATTTAGTTTCCACTTCTTCCAACAACTGTGCAAAATCATCATCCATACTGCTATCCCTTGTATTCGAGGTTCCTTCATCAAGGTTGGTATCATTTTCTCTCGACTCCCACATCACATCGTCGATTAAATCGGCCATTTCGTTACTTGGCAAGACGACTGGAGGAATAAAAGATTCACCATGATAGATCCAAATTTTGTACGACTTACTGAAACCATTTATAAATATATGGCGTTCAACTACAGTCGGGTACTTGAAGTAACGGTTATCACAATTTTCACACGCACATCTGATTTTACCATTACTATCAAGGTGTGACTTGGACTTCTCGATAAAAGCTTTAAGTCCTGCTTGGAACTCGGGATGGTTTCGATATGGATTAGTAGTCCAGCTTTTATCAATAGACATGATGTTGCTAAAACATAATTTTGGGTTTAGAGTTTAGTATATAGAATTAGCATTGTTTTTTTTCCAATCCACATTTTTTTTACAATTAAAAGAATAAAAAATTTTATAACAACAATTATATTATGTTGTTGTGTTGTTCTTTTTTACCGTCGAGATTAAAAAATATATATATTTTTTATTTATAACATTAAACAATTTTATAACATTTTTTTTGTGTTTTTTTTCCAATTATAACAATAATTTATTTTTATTTTTTTTCAATTATAGCATCCTACTTATACCAAAACCACATACTTTTACATAATACATAAGAGCATGAAATTCACATACTTTTACATACATATTATGTTGTTGTGTTGTTTTTTTTACCGTCGAGATTAAAAAATATATTTTTTTTATTTATAACATTATATAAATATGTTGCAAATAAAAAATTTAAAAACTAAAAAAGACATGAAAATATAAATATGAAACTATAGAAATATAACATTATAAGTTAATTTGAAGATTATAAGTTAACTATATAACTTATTGGTTAACATTATAAGAAAGTTTCTAGTATTTGTATATAAGTTTTTAAAGAATTTTATAAGCTTTTTTTTGTGTTTTTTTTTCCAATTATAACAATAATTTATTTTTATTTTTTTTCAATTATAGCATCCTACTTATACCAAAACCACATACTTTTACATAATACACAAGAGCATGAAATTCACATACATATACCACATATACACCAAATACAAATACATTCACATACACACAAAATAACATCCTACTTAAACCAAATACACATAATTTCACATATATAGATAATAACATCTTATTTATACCAAATACAAAAATTTCACAATCGTATACCACATTTACAACAAACATACATACATTCACATATACACAATAACATCCTACTTATAACAAATACATATAATTTCACATATATATAGATAATAAGATCATATATATACTTCTACCAAATACTCATATACCACATCTACATCAAACACACATACATTGGCATATATACACCAAATTCACATATATTCATACAAATACCAAATATACAATCTAATTTTCACATATGGCAATTTTCACATAATTTTCACATAAAAATACCAAATTCACAAAAAAATGAAATAATAGAACCTGTAGTGGCGGAAATCAACGGATATGTAGCCGGAAAAATTGGTCTTCGCCCAAAAATACCCTCACCGGTAAACCCAAAGACAACACCACCAAAAACACTGAAATTGAACAATTTATTGCAATTTAATCATCAAATTCAGCTCTTAATATCACCAAATGTCCCTAAAGGCTAAACTACAAGTGGAAGTAATACAACAATCAAATTCATTTTTTTTTCTAATCCAAAGACAACACCACCAAAAACAAGAAATTGAACAATTTATTGCCATTTAATCATCAAATGCAGCTACAAATCGAAATTAACATACAAATTAAAAAGGAAACAACAAAATCAACTAACCTTTCTTCAAGAAATGAAGCTAGAAATCAGTCCCAAAAGCCCTAACCACCCCTTGATCCTTAATCTCACACAATGTGGGGAGATATGTAGTTGGAACAACCTAATTGAAGACAAACTCGGTAGAAGCTCAAAGAGTCGACTGTGGGAAACAGAAAGCAGAAAGCAAAATGGGAGAAATGAAGAAACTGCGTGCGTTTTTTTTTATCTGCGAGAGCCTTTAGCGGCGACACCTTTAGCGGCGACAATTAGGGCTTTACTGGCGACAAAGGTCAATAGCGGCGACAAAATGGAGGGAAGGGTACTGCGTCATTTTTTAGCTAACTATTAGCGGCGACATTTTTAACTTTTAGCGGCGACAAGTATGTCGCCGGTATTAGGTTAGTGCGGATAAGGGTACCCCAACCGTTGGATTGGATGTTTGATCGAACGGCTTAGATGTAACAGAGGGGGAAAACGTGGATTCGGGTGATAACCATTTAGCGGCGACGCTATTACCGGCGACGTGGACTTTTACCGGCGACTCTAGCATTTGTCGCCGCTAAAAGCCTATGTCGCCGGTAATAGTGTCGCCGCTAAAGGGTGATATTCTTGTAGTGATACAACGAAGCCTTTCGTGGTCTAGGTGGCAACGACCACTAACCACGAATACCATCCCGGTGCTTAGTGGTTGGTAGTGGTCGTGGTAAATTATGGTGTTTCATCACACCCAATTACATTCTTTTTCACTCTATCTCTCTCTAACTTTCTCTATCTCTCTCTACAATAAAATATATATATTTTTTATTTAAAAATAAAAAAAATAAGAGTGATATAGTGGTAGGTATCCCATGGTTAGTGGTGGGTATTGTGGTGATGATGTGGCACCCACCATTATAGTGGTTAATGGTGGGTATAACGGATGATCTAAACAACCAAATTACACAAATTTATCACAGATTGGAGATGGAATTGTCTATGAATTGCAACAGTCATGAATATCGACGGATATTCATCGGAACAATGCAACGACAGATTTGCAACGGGGACGTTGGTTTGGGATTTATTATAAAAACATGAATTTAAAAGTGGTTAAGGACGTGAAAAAAAAAATAGTTGATAAAACCGTCTTTAAATCTATATTATCATAACACAATCCAATGTAAACTTATTATCTTAAATTTATTGCTAATAAATTTATTTTTTATAGTACTTGTGTTTGATTTTTATAAGATAAAATCTGTTTTCGCGTTTTCGCAAGATATTTATGTTTTCGCATGAACCTACTTCTATATATATATATATATATATATATATATATATATATATATATATATATATATATATATACACACACACACACAGAGAGAGAGAGAGAGGAATTATCATTTGAGAACTCAAAGTTTCCCGAGAACCCGAAAACTAAAGGTGGAACGTTCGATCAAAAAAATGAAGGGTCGAGATGCAAAGTAGCGTTTTTGTAAATAAGTAGACAAAAAAAGAAGGAGGGGTATCTTAACTTATTCAGTCAGGGGTATTATAGGAATAAAAGTATAATTAAATGATTTTTTAAATCTAATATCTGATAAAATAAATTTTCATCTCTCTCTCTCCTCCCCGTTTTTCTCTCTCGCGCAAACCTACGATCCATCCTCCGACGACTCACCTTCGTCGAATTGCCTCCAATCCTTCATCCAATTCCATGCTTTCAATTCTGAAATTGCTTGTACTCACACGAATACGGTGAAGATAAACGACGAACAACATTTATCGTCGATTTCCAGATCCCAATCAATCAAACTATCATCATCGATCATCAATCTATATGAAATATGAAATCCCCCAACGATCGAAGTTTAATTGTTGTTGAACTCCTTGATCTCACGTTCTTCATAGAAAAAACTCTAGTGAAGATGCTTTGATTTTGAATCGTTTTATCCTCCATTAATTCGTTCCCCAGAGTACACCGGTATCGCCGACTTCATCTCGGCCTCCACTGTGGATTGAAGACCTGAACGAAGAAGATGATCCCTTGTCGATCAAAATTTAGGTATCATCTGTTTCTATTGTTGACTCCTGACCTTTGTTTGACCTTTATGAATTGTTTTTGCCTAATTGTTAAGTTGAACCAGTTTAGTCAATATGTTTTTAAAAATAGTTAAATCCTTGTGTTGATTGTAGGTATAAAAATAGAGACATGTGTTATTGAAAAATATATATATTTGTTTACACTCAACATGTTCGATGAAATGCCTCAATGAGAAATATCACATGTTAACTTCACTTTGACTTCATGAATGATGAACAATTCCAATTTAGGATTCTATCCAAGTCAACATCAGAAATGTCGATGAACTCATTGCCAATAAAGCCATCACACAGGTACTAACTATATCATTCTACCTAAAGTGGCTGAAACTTGAGTTATTGTTTTTTTATAATGCTGTATGACTGGATAAATCTTCATGATATTCATCAAATATGTTAAAGGGTTAGTGTCTTGATACATTAATCCTAGTTTTTTTTTCTACAATTCCTAATCAGATCAGATATACTGTTTTGTTTTTTACAGGATTTGCCTAGGACTTTTCCAGGTCACCCTGCTCTAGATGAAGGTGGTAGAAATGCTTTGAGACATTTACTCACAACATATGCTCGCCATAACCCCTCTGTTGGTTACTGCCAGTTAGCATTCAACTCATTTGACAACTAATATTGTATATTTTTTAGATAGTCTTATAGATTATGTGAAATGTAATGAAATTGCTTAATGATGCTAATCTGATGTATTACATTCAGGGCATGAATTTTTTTGCTGGCTTATTACTTCTTCTAACGACTGAAGAAATTACTGCCAACAATTTTTCTCAATGTTTAGATTTCTAGGTACTGGACATTTCTCTAACTTTTAATTCCTAGAATTCATTAGTTTTGTGGATTTCATCAGCAATGCGGCAATTCCTTGATTTAATTTTCTAAAATTTTCATTGAAATAAGTCATCTAATGACAATTTACATATTATGCATATGATATATTTGTTAATTTTTGAGTTTTTACGAACAGGTAACTGAAAATGATGTTGTTGATGTGTTTGATTGTTATAACTGTTAGTTTTCTTTTTGTCTTTCTTATGACAATTGACATATTATGCATATGATATATTTGTTAATTTTTTAGTTTTTATGAACAGGTAACTGAAAATGATGTTGTTGATGTGTTTTATTATTATAATTGTTAGTTTTCTTTCTGTCTTTCTTATGATAATTGACATATTATGCATATGATATATTTGTTAATTTTTGAGTTTTTATGAACAGGTAACTGAAAATGATGTTGTTGAACTTGCAATCAAATACCACACATAGGATCTTACTACCAGAGCTATGTGTTTGAGTGCTTTGTTGAAACTGTCATCCCGTTTCCCTTTGAGCACAGTAAGTTACTTATTTGATCATCTTTAAAAGCACTCAAGTTTAGTTTATATGTAAATCACACGTGAATCACATATGAATTACATGTGATTCACATGTAAATTACATGTAATTCACATATGAATCACATGTGATTCACATGTAAGTCATGAGTGAAACACATGAATTACATATGATTCACATGTAAATAACATGTAATTCACATATGAATTACATGTGATTCACATGTAATTTACATATGAATCACATGTGATTCACATGTAAATCACGAGTGAAACACATATGAATTACATGTGATTCACATGTAATTCACATGAATTACATGTGATTCACATGTAATTTACATATGAATTAGATGTGACTCACATGTAAATCACGAGTGAAACACATATGAATTACATGTGATTCACATGTAAATAACATGTAATTCACATATGAATTACATATGATTCACATGTAAATCACGAGTGAAACACATATGAATTATATGTGATTCATATGTAAATAACATGTAATTCACATATGAATTACATGTGATTCACATGTAATTCACATATAATTCACATATGAATAATATGTGATTCACATGTAAATCACGAGTAAAACACATATGAATTACATGTGATTCACATGTAATTCACATATGAATCACATGTAATTCACATATGAATCACATTTAAATCACATATCAATTACATGTGATTCACATGTAAATCACAAGTGAATAATATATGAATTACATGTGATTCACATGTAAATCACAAGTAAATCACATATGAATTACGTCTATATGCACATATGGATTTTGTGTGTGTGTTCTTCGTTAATTTTTTTTAATTTTTTTTTGTCAATTTCACATTTGAATATTAAATATACAATCACATGTGAATATCACATTATATAATCAACATGTGAATCTTACATGATATAATCACATGTAAATCTTACATGATATATATACATGTGCATTTTTGTGAGTGTTCTTGCATTAATCAATTTTTTTAAATTTATTGTAGATTTTGAAGATTTTGTGGAAAATATTGAAGACGTGAAAAGTGATACATTGAAGAAAATATGGAAATTTTGATATGAAGAAATGACAACACTGTGAATCTTTGTAGCATTTTTTATTTTTTATATTTTATTTTGTATCAAATAAAATTGTTGTATTATTAAGCTTATAGATTGATTAATTAAAATGAGATTTTTTATAATTTACTGACGAATATTATAATATAAGAAATATGCATATATGCATTAGAAAAAATATGCATATATGCACCTAAAACTTTGAATTTTTTGGTTAAAAAATTAGAATTTTTTTAAAAAAAATATTCTAGTTTTTTTCTATTTACTGATTTTTAAATATTTACTTTTTAAAAAAATGCAGTTTTTTTTTTATAAAAATACAATTTTTTTTTAAAAAAGTTGCAGTTTTTTTTTAAAAAAATGTTGTTTTTTTTTTAAATTGTAGTTTTTAAAAAATATATATTTTTTCAATTTTTTTTAAAAATTCATGTTTTCTGAAAAAAGTAAAAAATCTCCATTTTTTTAAAAAAGAAATCGAAAATTATAAAAAAAATCTGAAATTTGATTTATTACGTTAATTTTTAGAACATTTTATTAATATTTCCAATAAAAAATTAAACATTAAATGAGATCAGTAAGATGACGATCATGCCCTTAATGAGTTAATTTTGATCTAATGCTCCACCTTTAGTTCTCGGGTTCTCGGGAAACTATAAGTTCTCAACCGATCTTATATATATATATATATATATATATATATATATATATATATATATATATATATATATATATATATATATATATATATATCAGATTCTGTGAAAACTCATTTTAAAGTGAGGACTTGTGAGAACACATTAAAAATTTGAAAAAAAAAATCTAAAACAAAATACAAATCATAAAATCGAACATATATCTATGTCCGGGAGAAAAAAAATTGGACAAAAAATTGCATCATTAAAATTGATCCATGATTCAATTTTATTTTTTTATTTTGCATCATTATGATCTATGATTCAATTTTAATGATCAAAAAAAATTCTAATTTTTTTTCTTCCGGACATAGATTTATGCTCGATTTTATGATTTGTATTTTTTTTAGGTTTTTTTTTTCAAGTTTTTAAGGTATCCTCACAAGTCCTCACTTTAAAATGAGTCCTCACCCGATCTTATCTCTCTCTCTCTCTCTCTATATATATATATATATATATATATATATATATATATATATATATATATAAGTTCAAATGAAAACCCCTAAAGGTTAAGAACCCTAAGAACCTCTCATTTTTAACTTAACATCAAAATGAAAACTTAAACTGCAAAATAAGATCTGGGTTATTTTTCTTGCATCCAAACACTCTTACTCACCTTCAAAAGCTCAAACACAAACCTGTTGGATTAGGTGTCTAAGCCCATAACTATAATTGGTATGAACTTGAATTGATAGCAGCACGGTCCTTTTGGGTTGCCCTCAACCTAGCAACTGGACAAGGAAATTATGAAAGGAGAGATATTAATTTATAAGATTAATGAATTAATATAAATGATTTATTCATATGTTAAAAGATTAATATATTAATTAGAAATCATTATGTTTAATTAATAGTTAGCCAGAAATTAATCAGAATTAATTTTAGGGTTAAAAGAATTAATTATAAAGTGCAGGGACTAGTTTGCAATTAACTAATAGTTGAGTGGAAGGTTCCAGAACCCCCTTGGAAGGAGGTGGACGAAATTCTTAGGGGAAACCCTAGAGATTTCGTCCAAGGGGTCCAAATAAGGCCTTTGGATCTTGCTTAGGCCCTAAGCAAAGGATAACTAGGGTTTTCCCTAAACCCTAGATCCCTCAACTATTTAAGGACCCTCCTGGCTCACATTTGAGGTCACTGATTTCTTTGGAAGAAACCCTAAGGCCGAAATTGCATACTTTCTCCATCCTCTCTCCTCCAAGTTTCCTTCTTGCTAGTTCTTGGGTGTGATTCCATTAGAGGCATTACATTTGTGGTGCTAAGCTTCCAAGAAGATCAAGATCAAGATCAAGAGGATTATCAATTGTTTGCTATAACAATTGAAAGGTATGTAACTCTTAATCCCTAGTTTGTTAATTTCGAAATTAGCCCCTCTCCTCTAGGGTTCTTGTTTTGCAATTCAAAGTTATATGTTCAATAGATCAAAACATAGATCCCAAGTAGGTTGCATGTGAACATAGGAATTGTTTTCTAGTTTATTTGTTTTACCTAAATCCCATCAGTGGTATCAGAGCCATTGTTTGTTTTAAATTGAATTGCTATAATTGTTGAATTGCAAATTAGGGTTTATAGCTATTAAATCCTAAAGGCCAAATTTTCGATTTCTAGGGTTTTGGATAAAAGGGTTTTTTCGAAAACCCTAGCCTCCAAAGAACCCTAATCGAAATTAGGGTTAGGGTTTTGAAAACCCTAGCCTCCTCCCTTGTAAATTTCGAAATTGCTAGAAGTTTTAGGGTTTCTTGTTTTGGATAATTGTTACTTAATTAGATTATTTGGATAATTATCCTTACCCTATTTTTCGAAATTTAGAGGGATAAGGATTAGGATTAAATTAATTGATTAATTTAATTAGATAATCCTTACAAGATTTAATAATTTGATTAGTAGTTGATTAAAAGATAAATATTAAATCTAGTTAATTGGTTTATTTAAATTTAAATTTAATAGTTTGAATTTCGAAATTTATATAAACCCTTGAAGTTTTAAAATGTTTTAAAACACACCCTATATATGTATTATGATTAAAAGTTTAATATTATATATGTATAAGAATATGGTCAGTCAAATCGCTAGTATGCCTCATTCACGAAGCTAATCTATAAGGGGGGTATAAGGAAACTGCCTATAAAATGGTAGTTGAATGGGTGTCCACTCTCACCCACCGCTTCCTTGATTAGTGGAGGGTCGTTAGCAGAACGGATTTGATAGGACAACTACTTCTCATTAAAAGTATAATGACATTAAAGAAAGTACTAGAACAGTATTTTTAAAATCCCAACTCTAGTTACTTTAGGAAAAATGTGAAAAGTATGCTAATCCATGAAATTGCACATTATGCTTTATTGGTCGTTAGTGGAGCGTGTGTGGTTAACCAGCACACTAAAGGGCACTAATAAAGAGTAGTAATGGGTATCTCATAATTGTCATTTTGATGGAGCGTGTGTGGTTTACCAGCACATCAATAGTTAATGATAAAGACAATGAGGTTACCAAGCACATTTGCATGGTTATTCACATCTTGTTTGTGATCCTCGGCATCCCAGTCACAAATAGAAGAGCATAATCTGAGATTAAAACATGTCATTGAATAGTTTCAATGTATCTCAAAAGAATTAGGAATTTCACTTCGTTTGTTTCGTCTAATGGTGGAATTGGTGAATCGTCATTCACCTACCTTTATGAAATTTACACTTGGATCTCGGCATCCCATTTCTAAGTTGTGAATCTTCATAGTTGGATCCTAACCTTGATATTTTATCTTTGGGTTATTATATTGAGGTATCTTGAAATCTAACTAAAACTTTCTTTCTTTTCAGATGTCTACTCCTGGAAACACTTCTGCTTCATCCTCCTCCAACCAGAACTTCTCTTTGCTCAATATCTGCTCCAAAGTCGTTATGGATTGCTCAAACTATAACGATTGGATGCGCAACATCAAGATGGCTCTTCGTTTTGAGAACAAAGAATATGTTCTTGAAAAGGAGCTCAAAGAGCTTGATGAGTCTGAAGCTACTCTTGAAGATCTTGCTGCCTACAAGAAACATTACGATGATGCTACCAAAGTGGCGTGCATCATGGTGGCAACCATGTCCCCAGAACTGCAGAGGTACTATGAGGACTACTGGCCTTTTGAGATGAACAAGGACCTTATGGAAAAGTACCATAAGCGAGCTCGTCAAGAACAGTTTGAAGTAGTCAAGTCACTCATGGCTTGCAAGATGAAAGAAGGGGAATCGGTTGTGTCACATGTGCAAAGAATGCAACGCTACATAGAGCGTTTGGTCAAGCTCAACATTCACTTTTATGATGAATTGGCCATTGACATGGTCTTGAACTCACTACCTGATTGTTATGGTCAGTTTATTCTAACTTACCATTTGAACAATACTGAGCAGACCTTGGCCCAATTGCACAACTTGTTGCAGACAGCTGAGGCAGGAATGAAGGGTAAAAGTATACCCTCCACGCCTACAAGTTCCCCTGTATTGGCTATTGGACAGGGAAAGGGGAAAAAGAGGAAAGGTCCTCCCAAGCAAAACTGGAAGAGCAAGGCTCAAGCTGGGTCGTCTAGTAATGGCCCAAAGGCTAAGCCCAATGGTTCCACTCCCCATGTTTCTGATCCAAAAGAGGCCGTTTGCTTTTACTGCAATCAAAAGGGGCATTGGAAGAGATCTTGCCCACAATATCTGCAAGATATCAAGGATGGCAAAGTTAAGCCATCTTCGGCAGGTATTTACACTATTTCTGCTAATAACTCATTATCTTCTCGTTCATGGGTCCTTGATACAGGATGTGGTTTTCATATCTGTTCTGATTTGCAGGGACTAAAGGAAAGTGAGGAGATAGAGCGAGGAAGGATAAACTTGATCATGGGAAACAGAAAGTCTTCACCAGTGACCAAGATCGAGTTTATCAGCTTCTGCTTAGCAATGATGTTAGATTAGATTTAATAAATTGTTGCTATTCGTCTGAGATGACGAGAAACATTATTTCATTTCATGCATTGTTCAGACAAGGTTTCAAATATTCTTTTAATGATTTGAATGGTTCAATTTCTGTTTATAAGAATGGTGTTTTTATGTTTGAAGCTTTACCTTGTGATGGTGTGTATGAAACAGTGACTTGTGTTGATAGCTTAGAAAATAGTGTACTTAATATTGACTTGTCTAATAGTGTAGACAAGGCATGCTTGTGGCATTGTCGTCTTGGACACATTAACAAGAAACGCATAGCCCAACTCCAAAAGGATGGAGTGTTGGAATCATTTGACCTAAAATCAGATGATATGTGTGAATCTTGTCTTTTGGGAAAGATGACAAAATCACCATTCACAGGGTCTTGTGAAAGAGGTGAAGGTCTGTTGGATCTCATACACACAGATGTGTGTGGGCCCTTCAGATCAACTACAAGAGATGCTAATCGATTCTATGTGACTTTCACTGACGATTATAGCAGATATGGATATATCTACTTGATCAAGCATAAGTCAGAAACTTTTGAAAAATTCAAAGAGTTTAAGCATGAAGTCGAAAATCAATTGGGCAGAAAGATAAAGATACTTAGATCCGATAGAGGCGGGGAGTATCTTAGTATCGAGTTTAACGACTATCTGAAAGAATATGGGATAGTCTCACAATTGACTTCTCCTAGGACACCACAGTTAAATGGTGTAGCTGAGAGGCGTAATCGAACCTTGTTAGACATGGTTCGTTCTATGATGAGTCGGGCTTAGCTTCCCATTCACTTCTGGGGGTATGCCTTAGAGACAGCCGCCCACATCCTCAATCTTGTCCCTACAAAGAAGGTTGCTAAAACACCTCACGAAATGTGGATAGGGAAAGTTCACTCGTTAGCACATATTAAAGTCTGGGGTTGTGAAGCTTTCGTAAGACGAGAGACTCACGACAAGCTAGCAGCTAGAAGTGAGAAATGTGTTTTCATTGGTTACCCAAAACAGTCTTTTGGATATTTGTTCTACATGCCTAGTGAGAACGTGGTCTTTGTAGCACGAAGAGGAGTCTTTCTTGAAAGAGAGCTCATATTCAAAGAGGACAGTGGGAGCACTATTGACCTTGAAGAAATTCAAGAGTCAGCCAATGAAGGAACCTTAGATGACACTAGCACTCAACCAGAGGAAACAGTTCCTGTTGAACCAATCGATAACTCATTACCTCTTAGAAGATCCACTAGGGTGAGTGTGCCACCTGAGTTGTATGGTTTTCATATTACTTCAGATGGTGACACATTCATAAGTGACAGAACACTGGTAAACTTAGATGAACCAGTCACTTATAAGGAAGCAATGGCAGGCCCAGAGGCTTCCAAGTGGAAAGAGGCAATGGACAGCGAGATTAAGTCCATGTATGACAACCAAGTTTGGAATTTGGTTGATAGTGCACCAGGTCGTAAAACAGTTGGGTGCAAATGGATCTTCAAGAAGAAGACAGACATGGATGGAAATGTGCACACATTCAAGGCTCGACTGGTTGCAAAAGGTTTCACTCAAACCCCAGGGGTTGACTATGATGAGACCTTCTCGCCAGTGGCTAAGATTAAATCTATTAGGATATTGCTCGCCATAGCTGCCTTTCATGATTATGAAATCTGGCAGATGGATGTCAAAACTGCTTTCCTTAATGGGAAGTTGGCTGAAGATGTTTACATGAGTCAGCCAGAGGGTTTTGTTGATGCAAAGTTCCCCAATAGAGTGTGCAAGCTTGAGAAATCCATTTATGGATTGAAACAAGCATCTCACAGTTGGAATCTTTGCTTCCATGAGAAAGTCAAAGAGTTTGGTTTCTCTAGAAGTGAAGATGAGTTCTGTGTGTATATCAAGGCTAGTGGGAGTATAGTAACTTTTCTGGTGTTGTATGTCGATGACATATTACTCATTGGTAACGACGTTCCAACCTTGAAAGAAGTTAAGTCTTGGCTTGGAAAGTGTTTTGCCATGAAAGACCTTGGAGAAGCTGCCTATATTCTTGGGATTAGAATATTGAGAGATAGAAAGAAGAGACTAATTGGACTTAGTCAGAGCACATACTTAGATAAGGTACTAAAGAGGTTTAGTATGGAAAATTCCAAGAAGGGAGAGCTACCTATCCAGAGCAATACCAAATTGAGTAAGACTCAATGCCCGAATACAGATGTTGAAATAGATGACATGAGTCGTGTACCTTATGCTTCCGCTGTCGGATCGATCATGTACGCTATGACATGTACTCGCCCTGATGTGGCATTTTCTTTGAGCATGGTCAGTCGCTATCAGGGAAACCCAGGTAGAGCTCATTGGATAGCAGTTAAGAATATACTCAAGTATTTGCGAAGGACAAAGGACTGGGTCCTTGTGCTTGGTGGCAGTGATACTTTGAGAGTAGATGGTTACAGTGATGCCAACTTTCAGACGGATAGAGATAACTTCCGTTCTCAGTCGGGCTGGGTGTTTTTACTGAATGGAGGAGCAGTTACTTGGAAGAGTTCCAAGCAAAATACGGTGGCTGATTCTACTTGTGAATCAGAGTACATAGCAGCAAGTGAAGCGTCGAAAGAAGCAGCTTGGTTGAGGAACTTCATCGGGGATCTCAGAGTTGTTCCAACCATCCAGGAGCCTATGGAACTGTTCTGCGATAATGAAGGAGCGGTTGCCTTGACAAAGGGACCGAGAGATCATGGTAAGACCAGACATATCGACAGAAAGTACCATTTCATCAGACATAGAGTTGAAGAAGGTCATCTTATAGTAAAGAGGGTGTCATCTGAAGATAACCCAACAGATCCCCTCACAAAGGGTCTGGGTAGGGCTAAGCATATTCAGCATGCTCGGAGCATAGGACTGAAAGATGATATTAGTTTTAGTAGTTAGATTAGTTTTATTCTGAAACTTGTAACAAAGTAAATGTAATTGACTTTTGGTGATTAAATAATAAAGTATTATTTATAAGTTTGGTTTCTGCCTTTTGTCAATTGTTTATTATTGTGTTTCATTTTTGCATGTTTTACTTCCCGAATAATAAGATTATTCAAACTCCACAGTCACTCATACTTTTGGAAGTAAGTAGTGAATTAAGACTGTCATGAACTGGATTGTAGATTGTCTAAGGATAGACATGGCAATAGAATTGCTGCAACGTTCATGAGTACTCAGAAATTGAGATTTGAGTACTGAATAAACCCTCGCTCAGAGTATCACTTCATGAAATTCATCACGAGTAATACTGAGATGATAATATCTTATAATCTTGAAACGAAGATATATGAGTTGCAATTTACAAGTCGGTCATGCATTGGTGATACGAAAACGCATCAGTAACTTGGTGTTATAAAACGTATTGTCATGTATAATTTGATGAGTAAAAGATACAAGCATATGAGTCAACGTTTATTCGTTCCTTTTGCCCTAATAGGAAAAGCGATATCTGTGGGCCCCTCGATGATTTGGTGTTGACTTATGTGCTGGGCCCAGCCAGGACTAAATTGACGTGTTCAATTAGAAGTCCTACATCATCACAAATCAGGAATCGGAAAACATAGATTCTGGACAAAGAGATTGATTACATTCCATGTCTTATGTCTAGGGATATCTAGCAGAACGAAGGATTATATGATCACTTATCTTAGGACACGTAACTGACTGGGTCAGAGTTCGGCAACAGCTTTTTGGAAGCTACAATTTGCTGGTCAAATTTAGAAGGCATACTAGCAATTATAGTTACAGACTTATCCAAGTGGGAGACTGTTTGATTAGGTGTCTAAGCCCATAACTATAATTGATATGAACTTGAATTGATAGCAGCACAGTCCTTTTGGGTTGCCCTCAACCTAGCAACTGGACAAGGAAATTATGAAAGGAGAGATATTAATTTATAAGATTAATGAATTAATATAAATGATTTATTAATATGTTAAAAGATTAATATATTAATTAGAAATCATTATGTTTAATTAATAGTTAGCCAGAAATTAATCAGAATTAATTTTGGGGTTAAAAGAATTAATTATAAAGTGCAGGGACTAGTTTGCAATTAACTAATAGTTGAGTGGAAGGTTCCAGAACCCCCTTGGAAGGAGGTGGACGAAATTCTTAGGGGAAACCCTAGAGATTTCGTCCAAGGGGTCCAAATAAGGCCTTTGGATCTTGCTTAGGCCCTAAGCAAAGGATAACTAGGGTTTTCCCTAAACCCTAGATCCCTCAACTATTTAAGGAGCCTCCTGGCTCACATTTGAGGTCACTGATTTCTTTGGAAGAAACCCTAAGGCCGAAATTGCATACTCTCTCCATCCTCTCTCCTCCAAGTTTCCTTCTTGCTAGTTCTTGGGTGTGATTCCATTAGAGGCATTACATTTGTGGTGCTAAGCTTCCAAGAAGATCAAGATCAAGATCAAGAGGATTATCAATTGTTTGCTATAACAATTGAAAGGTATGTAACTCTTAATCCCTAGTTTGTTAATTTCGAAATTAGCCCCTCTCCTCTAGGGTTCTTGTTTTGCAATTCAAAATTATATGTTCAATAGATCAAAACATAGATCCCAAGTAGGTTGCATGTGAACATAGGAATTGTTTTCTAGTTTATTTGTTTTACCTAAATCCCATCAAAACCCTCCATCTATCATCATCAACTACCACCATTGCTGTCACCTACCGGCGCCGCCGCCGTTGACCGACGTCAGTTCCGGCCATCCTACGCCCGACGTACGATGATGATACGGAATCGGGGTACTGCCCCAGTATGCCGGACCTACTAGTCAGTTAGCCCAAAAATGCTCCAATGTCTTAACCCATTAATATTTAACGTCCAAAACTTAGATCCAAGCTCATAAAAGTGTCTTAAGCCATAAAGTTGCAAACTTTATGCTCTTGCATGCCTTAATGGGACTCAAACCATGAGTTAAGCCTTCTATCTCTCTTAAGTGGTCACCAACTAATGCATGGTTGATTTTTAAGCTTCAAGATACGAGTTTTATGACTTCATGCACCTCTAAGAGTCAAAAAGGACAGCTTAAATCGTCTGGAGTAGCCCATACTCCAAAAGACGAAGTTATGGGACCAAAAAATGCTAATTTCTTCCCTAAACCTAGATCTAAGCTTAGAATTAACAAGTTTCAGACTTTATACCTCCAATGAGCTAGAAATGATGCACAAACTCGTAACCTACAAGCTTCTTCTTCTCTTTTGCATCTCCTCAAGCTTCCTTCTTCTTCAAAACCACAAAAGAACACCCAAAAACTCTTTGTAAGCTCAAAAATGCACTCAAGATGGCTAGGGTTTCGAGATTAACACTAAAAGGCAATAGAGGCTGAAAAGGTGATGAACTTGAAGGACATAATGAATTTAAATATGGTGCAAACCCTAAAAATTAGGGTTTGCCCTTCCCTTGAGTACGCCCAACATACACATGGGTACGCCCATCGTACACATGGTTCACCCCGATGCACGCATGCAAGGAGTACGTCGTGCATACCTAGTGTATGCCCAACGTACTCATGGACCCTTCATGAATTTTAATTGATTAATGGATTAATTTCATACCTGGCGACTCGGGCGTTACAAATTTCTCCTTTATTAATTCTATATACTTTGAGTCTTGAGGGCAACCTAAGAGGACCCTGCTATTAATAGAAATATCATCAATATTTAATGACCCTGGACACACTTCCAACAGAATTTACAGGTTGTAGGTAGAAAAACATAAAGAAAAGACTTACTTTTTTCAATCAACACCTAATTGATCCGAAACTTGTATGTTGTTAATCTTGATTCGTGGGACATACTTCATTGTAAGAACCTACATTTAAATAAAACTATTTAGCCAATAGGGATAGGAATTTTTTTAATAAAATCCAAGATCAGTTCACATTTATGATGAAATATTAACCCATGGGGTGGTGTATTCCTAATATATGGTCGAGACTTTTACATAATCAAGATCTTTTAAATTAGGGGCTTCATGCGGTTTGTGAGGGGAAAGGGTGATGGTTTTAGTTGAGTAAATCAATTAGACTCTTCTTTTTCCAATGTTTTTCTTGGAAAGATGGTGATTAATAACCAATTTAAGCATCAAATGAAAAAAAGAATGATAAAAAAAGATGTAAATTGTAACCTTTAAAAGAATCTTGAGCTCTTCAACATCATTTTTCATTTCCATGAAACTGGATGAGCAATTAATATCACTTCCACACCCTCCATCCTTCTCAAGAATCTAATAAACTAATGTAAAGTTGTAAACATATAATTATATTTATAACCCATAAAAAATAAGTAAACATAATCGATTTGGTTTCTTAAAATATATAAACATATAACAAAAATGTGTGGTCATACTTGTATATGTGATACCGCACTTGCATTGGCATCATCTCCTAAAAGAATTTTGTATGCTTTTTTGGCAACCTAAAAGGTAATGAAAGTCAAAGAAGTTAGATAGATGGACAAACAATGGGATACATAAGGTAGAAGGAAACATGTCGTTTTTAAAATGCCTAAAATATCCCTCTGGATTCCTGAATCCTCCAATGGATTTTATTTTAAGAAAACAATTAATAATAAGATATAAAAAAGAATTATTGACCACATGTAACCCTGGAATGGTCTGCCGTTTATTTAAATCTTAACCATTTTGCCTATGGAATGCTCTACAAAATTCATGTCAACCAACATATCTTTGCTACTTTTGTTTGATGGTTGAGCCATTTATAAGTTCAAATATGCTTATGGAAAGCATTGTATGATGGCCTTCACTTTTCTGGTATGTGGCTTGACCATTTTGCCATTGGGTATTAATCTACTGGAGTCGTGGTGTTGTGAATTTTAATGGTTTTGATTTGTCGGAACATTACCAACGCTTTACCTTGCTTTACCTTGCTTTACCTTGCTCTTCTCTGCTCTGCATTATTAGTGTCTCCTACTTTGTTTTACACTTATATTATTGTTCTTTATAAAATAAGTCAAAATCTTAAATCATAATCATGTAAATAATAAAGAATAAAGAATAAAGAAAAAAAGAAATTGATATAGGAAATTGCTTAAGAGAAGCAGAAGGTGGTATGAAAACTCACATCTTGGTAACACCATTTTTTTCAAACCCGAAAATATTAATCAGGTGGTCCCACTTAAACACCAAATGTCTAGGAAAACCTACAATTCATCTGTATAAAACACATGATCTATATCTCTATTAAAAAGTAAATATTTGGCAATATTTTTAAAAAGAAAGATTATATTAAACAATATATAACACTTGTGCCCTATCTGATATCATACTTGAATTCTAATTTTTAGTTTAACAAATTTGTTAATGTTTATATGATTAATTTATGTATAATTGATCAGTAGGTTATAACTTCACTTAAATTTCGTATACTACTATATAAGGGCTATCAAGAGAGAAGTGACAAACCTTGTCCATGAAACATTGTCATTATCACAATGGAAAAAAAAACATGCATATCTTGTATCCCTGTTACACGGAAGATGTCATATAATATTTTTAAAATAAAAGATCATATAATATCTTACTTGAATGTAATTTTTAATTTAACAAATGTCATAAAAATTGTAGCATTAATTTATCTACAAAACAATTTTCGTCTTGTTATAGATCAGACTTGACAACCTAATTAATATTTATCCAGAATGCATAAATTAACATCTTATATTACACAGAAATGATACATATTCATTTACTAGGTGTAAGACTCATGTATTACATGAGTTAATTAAAAAAATTAATATAAATGTCTAAATATTTAAGAACTTTAGATTTATAAGAAAATAAGAAAAATAATGAATTATCAAAATTGATTTTTTTATCTTTTTAATTTAAATAAATAAACAAAATAACCTAATAAGCTTTAATTTGGGAATTTTGAAATAAGAAGGTAAATCCATTAATGAAATTGATATGCATTTATTACTACATTTATTGTAATTATTATATTAAAGTATTATATGTAATTTATTAAAATAGAAAAACTCATAAAATGACATGTGGAAAAGAAATTAATTCAAAATAACCACAAAATGACATTTCGCAATTTAAATGAGAGTGTTACATGTGACAAAAAAAACATTATTTATTAGAGTAGATAACATCCTCAAAGCTTAAATGCCATCAATGAATTGAATTCCTACATATATCACAAAAAAATGAATAAGCAATTTCATTCCCATTTCTATTTCTATTTCATATGTTGCTAGATATATCAAGAATTACCTTCATACAACCCATGTGAGAACCAACCAATTGATTGAAGAAATATTATAGAAAAAATCTAACAAAGGATGACAATCCATGGTTAACTCTTTGACAGAAAAATGGGTGCAACTGTCATATGCTGACAATCTAAAATTTCCATAGTCTTGCATGTGTACAGAGAGACCTGGATGGCTGCTCTTCCTATACAATCTCACTAAAGTAGATGACATTTACAAAATTCATCAATTATCACGCTTTTCTGATGTCATTAACAAAAGTGCATAATCAATGAATATGTAACATTACGAAGACCAAATGTATCAACGAATCTAGAAATCACATAATTCCCATGGATTTATAAGGTCTCCTAATCAAAACATTATAAAAATGGTTCAATCAACACTTTTTCTAACCTTTATATTTGCGGAGGAAAGTGGAACACCTCATAACATAGGAAAGCCTTTGTGTCTCCAACACTTGTAGCAAGAAAGAAACATCAATTAGTTATCATAAATTTCGAATTTTTTTATCAAATAAATAAATAAATAAATAAAAACTCATGTGGTGAATATACTGAGAACGAAACCCTTTGCAATCCAAAAAGCGGTGATAGGTGAGGTTTTAGGGTTCGATACTTACTTCCATCTTCCTCCAGCACATAGAGGAAAAGATGGCTTGATTTGTTTCAATTCTGATGAACAAGGTGTTTACTGGAGGCTTAATGACACAATATCTCCTATCTACGCCATTGGTTGAGAAATCATCACTCAAATTTTGGAAGCAATCATCGATTAATCATAACACCGGTCGACTCATTATAGTCCTAGCATCGTAGGAGGGTTCGAATTCATAATAGGTGGTGAGGAGGCGAGCTTCGGGACCTTTTCCTTCCGAACGATTGAACACATCAGACACATAAGCAACCTTTTCCTTTCTTTTCCTTCTTTTTGCCTTTGTCGATCTGTTATTTGATTGGAAGCGATAGGATATTGGAGGAAGGTGGTATTGTGTGTGTTGAAAGAATAATTTTGATGTGAAGATCGATGAGTCGAGGGTATGGAGTGGAAGAAGCAGGTTGAGAGAGAATGAGAGAATACCAAACAAATGAAAACAAAGTAAATTCATTAAGTGTAGAGGCGGTGAAGCAGATGGAAGACACATTGTTTGGGGTGATAGACAACCGACTTCAGTTCGATCCGTTAAAAGCAATAGGTAGAACGATGGCCCCATATCGGAGAAGAATTGCAAGCTCCTCCAAATTGAAAACATAGATAATTGATTTTGATGAGTTTTAACGGTGGGTTCCAAGGACGTGGATATCAGACGTAAAAACATGATTGGAAGCTAGATGAGGTAGGGACTAAAATTTACCAACCCCTCAAACTATTGTGGCGAAACTCTGAAGTAGCAGAACTTTACTATTTATAAGGATCACTCACTTTATATATATATATATATATATATATATATATATATATATATATATATATATATATATATATATATATATATATATATAATATGTCAAATTTGTGGAAACCGATCTTAATAAATCATTTCTTAAAAGCATAGCATTTTGACAAACCATGTTGCAACAGTTCTGCTGTATTTACAGCAATTGTTGTTTTATGTTATTGATGCTGATGTAACAAAACTAATGTTTTTTTATGACCGGTGTGTGTCGTAGTGAAAAGTTTTGTTGTTGATGTTGATGATGATGCTATCACAACACTTTTGATTTTGTGTTGAATAAATGTTGTTACGACACTTTTAAATAAGTGTTGCTTAATCTGATTTAATGCAAACGTCAAAGTGTTGTTTTAATTTTCTATGGACCCGATAACATATTGTCTCTGTTAGACTTATGTTTGTGATGTTTTGGTTGTTGTTTGGCTTTTGTAATTATTTTGAGTGACATCATATAATGTAATTTTCATTTATACTTATTTGTATGATGCAATAAAATTGATAGGAAAAGTGTATTAGCAAAAATAATTGTAAATTAGAAGACCGAAGGCAACCAAACATAATGCATGATGATTGAACGTCTTGGAGGGCATCGATCAGAGTATCTCATCGATAATGGTGATGTCCATGGAAGTCGGCAAGTCACTTTATAGTTGATTTGTTTCTAGAATGTCCATGTTTTTTCGTGTGATGGCTCACCGGAAAAACACATAGAAATATAACAATCGTTACAATTATTTTCATGTATGGTTGTGTGTTTTTCTTATGATTTGTCTATATTTTACATGTTAAAAATATAACATGTATAAAAATTACGCTAACGTTTTATCATATGTTATTATCAAACAAATAGCAATTGGAATTGTTTAAAGAATATATATAATTACTTAAAATAGTATTCTTTAAATTTCAAGGTCAAGTCAAATGGTTGACCCTATATATTGAGTTTTTACCAAAAACTTGTTGATTTTCTAATTATATTAACAAGGAACTTAATTGATTTAGAAGTTAATATCATAAAGACTTTAGAGTAAATTACACGAATGGTCCCTATGGTTTGAGGTAATTTGTGTATTTGGTCTCTAACTTATTTTTTTAACTCGGAAGGTCCTTACTGTTTGTTTTTATTACGCGATTGGTTCATACTGTTTGTTTTTGTTACGCGTTTGGTCACTGTCTTACCTAAAAAGACTATTATTTAAATAGGGAAAAATAGTGAGGTAGGTAAGTTAAGGTGAGGGGGTGGGGTTGGGGTGTGTTTATGTAAATAAATTAAAAAATCAATGGCAAAATAGTCTTTTTAGGTAAGACAAGGACCAAGCACGTAACAAAAACAAACAGTAGGGACCTTCCGAGTTAAAAAAATAAGTTAGGGACCAAACACGCAAATTACCCTAAACCATAGAGACCATTCGTGCAATTTACTCATGACTTTATATATTGAGTTTTTTTTCTAATTTATTTATTTAACCTCAATTTTATTTTATTTTTTCTGAAAAAGACATTGTATTTTTTTTCTGAAAAAACTTTCAACCTTTTTTTTTCTGAAAAAGATCCTAAACATTATAACTTTTCCAAAAAATCCCTCTTAACTTTTTTATTTGAAAAAACTCACATTTAACAAGTTTTTTCAGAAAAAAAAAGCCATTAAAATGGCCAAATCAAAAATAAATAAATAAATAAAATATTTTTAAAAAATTAAATTTAATCCTAAGAAACATAATATATAAGATTTTTATTTATGATATTCACTTTAATTTCTTCTCAAATATCATACGCTGAACAGATGATTTCAAGTTTTTAATTTCATTTTTATTAACGGAAGAGAAATTAAATATCCTCATACTTTTCTTCCTAATTATCTTCCTACCCATTTGAAATGATGACAAGTGTCCTAAAATATCATTGGTTTTATCTAAATATGACACTTGTCACAATTTCATGTGGGTAGGAAGATAAGTAGGAAGAAAAGGTAGGAGAATATCTAAATATGACACCATTCGTCCCTCGCTCTAGTGCCAAATTGCGCGTTTAGTCCTTATTTTTAAAAATTAACTCTGATCGTCCCGTAAATCCTAAAAAGTTGCCCGCTTTGTCCCTAACAACGTAAAATGACTATATTGCCCTTTTTTTATATATTTTCATTTATTTTTCAAGTTTATGATTATTTTTAATTATTAAAAGTATTTTAATTACATTTGTGGGTCCGATTTGATTCCTTTCTCTCTCGTTTGACTCAAATTCTCATATTTGTGACCATTTTCACTGACCCCTTTTCACCATCATCATCACCATCACCATCTTCCCTAAAGGGGTCTCCAACCCTTTTTCACCATGGAGCTTGTATAACCTGGAAATCGATGCCAACAACATCTAATTGTAGATCATCATAATATGAGTTATCAACAATGAATTTATCGATTAAATTTGATTCCATCACAGAATATTGATAAGGACTAATTCCATAATGATTTGGAAGGTGAAGCGCTGAGATCCAATATGTTGACCTTGATCCTATGTTTAACAGAGCTGTCTAAACCACCTTACTCCCACTGTTTGAAACAAAAATTACAAACCCTAAATATTCCCTAAATCTTCCTTAACGGTATTTGAATCAATAGACTGTGGACTCACCAATTTTCAGTGCACATGGATGCATCCACATGGCGAATGAGATGTAAAATACCAATCCAGAGGGAATCGATGGAGCGTGTATAACCTAGAACACCTGGACACACAACAGTTGAAGCCATCAATTGTCTGGTTCCAATCGTCGCCTCGATCTCGCTGGTCCACATTCACCCCTCATACATACGCCTGAATCAGGTTTTGTTATCAGCTATGAACCATTAGTGATGGAAAATAACTCCTTTACTAATAGCACCGTTGAAAAAAGTAATATTCACCATAAAACCCATCAAAACCACCACCACCGATCTACACTCTGATAATCACCTAAAACCGTCGGAGGGTTCAACAGTCAACACAGATAAAAGAAGAGAGAAATGGGAAGAGGTGTTTGTCCCATTTCAAAACTACTAGAATAAGGTGTGATTGTGGTGGGGAGAAAGAACAGAGCACAAGTTTGTGGTGAGATTTACTGGGCAGAAGAGAGATGATGGTGGAGGCGGAGGAGATGTAGGGGAATATGTAGGGGTTAGAGAGAGAGAGAGAGAGAGAGAGAGAGAGAGAGAGAGAGAGAGATTCACTTTTAAATATTATAATTAATAAAAAAAATAAAAAAAGAAAAATAAAATCAAAAAGAAAATAAAGAAGGGCAATATAGTCTTTTCAAGTCACGTAAAGGATGAAGCATGTAGATTTAAACTAAGGAGGGATGAAGCGTGCAAGTTTTAACCTAACAAGGGACGGTCCGAGTTAATTTATTAAAATAAGGACCAAACGTGCATTTTGGTATTTACACAAGGGACGATTCATGTAATTTACTCTGTTTAATTTCTCTTAACGGAATAGTTTCTGTGGGATCTTCGCGGACTTCAGGCTTGCTGCTTGTGTGCTGTGTAGCGTCTTTTTTCTAGCAGGTATATCAGAACCCAAGAAAAGTTGCTAAAATTTCAACCCTTGTTAATGAGTTCTATATTTCATTTGGGTACAACATGGTCTCCTTATTTGGGCTGAGAGAAATTGTTGGGCCTATCGTTTTGCAACTTGGTGGGTTGCGCTCCTTTTGTAGAGGTGCACAAAGTGAATAGGCTTTTAAAACCGATAAGAAAAAACCAAACTGGCGGCTACAAACCGGTTATTTTAAAACCTGATATTTGCTTTTTTTTTTTTTCTTATATTTTTAAACCAAACCGAACCAAGTATAACTGAAACTGATTTTTAAAAACCCATTTTTTTAACGGTGTTTCTTCACCTTTATCCTTTGTACTAACATGTAGCAACAAGCCAACTATTAATAATGGGAGCCGATTCGTACACAACAATTTTTCTCCATACACAACAATTGGTGCTTTAAAATGTTGTATTGTACAACTATATAATGCATAAATTGTTGTGTATGGCAAATAACTGTTGTGTACAAATCACTTCCCATTAATAATACCAGGGGCGGAGCTACTATGTAGTCCGGGATACCCCTCCAATTTTCCCGTCAAATGTAAATTTCGTGTTTTTTTTTCGAAAATTCGTCACAAATCCGTTGGAAATCCGTCATTAATCAATCACAAAGTCTGATAATTATAAATTTATTGTATATTCACTGGTTTAGTGACGATTTTATGACGGAAACTTCCTTCGGTAACAAACTTTTTTCTAGTAGTGCAACCCCTAAAGAATTTGTGCAACCCCTGGTTTTTCTTCTTGGATCCGCCACTGAATAATACGGTTTTATAGTAGCTTTTGACTATTAAATGTTCGTTGAGTTTAACATACAATCAAATAAACTTAATCCCATGATGATTGTGCATACATAAAATTATTGGCTAGAACTCCCACTCGATAATCAGCCTTTAAGATCGTTTTTGTGCAGTGACATCATGTCTCAATTGAGTTTTATATTGGTTATAATAGTTCATCATCTTTTTTAGATCGTACTGAAATACAAAAACTTCAAATAAACCTTGATTTAATTAAAAATGTCAAATTACACAAAAATACTAAAATTGCAACCAGGTTATTCACAAACCTGAGTTTATATTTTATTATTTTTTATTTAAAATTAATTATTATATGATAAAAATGAAGCACTAAACACATTTAACCTTTCTTATCCCGAACAATAAGAAAATAAAAATAATAATAATAAATGACAAAAACAATTTTTAGGAACAACCTTGACAACATATATTAGATTCGATCAAGCACAAAAATATTTTGATACATAAGTCGTAGCTATATTTTTAACAAACCGTAAGAATACAATTATCATTTGTTGTGCACCAAAACAACCCCTCCCCAAACCCATCCCAATATACGTTTAGGAAAAGAGAACTGATTCGTCCACAACAAATTTTTTCCATACACAACAATTTGTGCATTAAAATAATGTATTGTACAACTCTATAAAGCATGAATTGTTATGTATGAATAAAAATTGTTTATACGAATCACTAAACAAAGACACAAAGTCACAAAGGCATATGTGTGTACTTACAAAATATATCTTTTTACATCTCGAGAAAGACTCAATAAAATTATGAACGTCAAACATTATTCTTAAAAAAATAAGTGTATAACCAAATTTCAAAAGAAGAAAGATATGGTCGTGAAAATCGTCATTTTCTCACAAGTTGTTTCTAACAATATCTTCGTAACCATCTAACCCGACTTCTTGTAGCTTGCTCCCACTTATCAATGCATCATATATCGGTTCATCGTTCTCCTAAGATTCGTATCATGGTCTTGTAGTACTTTTTTGGCGGCCATTTTTTTTGTTTTTGTTTGGCAAACTTTGTTTGTATTTTGTTTGTCTATTTTTTTAATTTATGCATTTTATTTATTTATTTATCTCTCTCTCTAACACATTTTCTTTTTGGGTTATACAAGATATCCTGAGTCACATAGTAGGAAGAGCGATATGTATGAAAGATGATTTAAGGATCAACGTGTTAAGTGAATTCATTATATGATAGCCCGAATTCGCGGTCAATGGCTTATTTCATCAAGTGGGGTTCTTACTGTGGAAATTGGAAGACACGATTTCTAAGAACTCGATTGTTTTCATTCTCGTTGTATTTCAATATACATATATTTTTTGCTAAACCGGTTAAACAACAACGAACATCAATACCCCTCTTTATTTTTAAAAGACCAATTATATACCTGAAATCCTAATTCTCGCATCTTTCATTCCTATCATCTTTTATCTTTACAAATCACATTCGAAAACAAAGGAGAAAGACCAAATTAAGACCTTTGTAGCAAATAATGGCATATTCTAGATTAAAGCATATAATTGATGTATCCTAATGCATCATAAAGACTCGAATATCTCCTATAGATCACTGTTTAAAAATAAATGAAAATAAATCCAAAGTGTGACAACCATCTTTTAACATCGAGAATTAGCATAAAAATTAAGACATTAGTTTCACAATGTCGTGACCAACAGGACTACTCAACGACAACTATTGTTCTGTTAATCTTTCCACTAATGTTTGATTCAATCTAATCAAGAGTTATCTGAATTCTTTAAAAATCTTCATGTCTAGAGTTATAGAGTTATGTCAACTCTTATCTACTTTATTTTCATAGAACATGTAACACCTGAATCCTGATATGAATTTATATCTTGAATAGTAAGTCAAAAAGTTGGATTTGGTCATTTAGCCCCAACCACAGTGTGGTGATAGGCTTACCATGACGTGGTGATTGTCTTGTCACCACGGCGTGTTGTCCATTGGTGTCACGACGTCGCGTCGTCATGAGCCTAAGACCCTAGAGCTCGGTTTTTTAGCTCTATTTAAGGAATGATGGTGTAATGCCCAAGTTTTCGCACCAGGTACACCCTAATAATTTTTTTTATTAATAACTTTATAAAACATTTCGAAGTATACTAGCATATTGGAATACAAGAAGTTATCACAATGAATCATATTGGCATAACTACAAGATCCGAGCCGGGAGATACAACGATCAAGCATGCAACACAACAATAACAAACATCGTAAGTCATAAGGTTTAGTGAATAACAACTATAATAACATAACAACACGTAACATATTTTAATAATTTAACTTATCAACCAACATATACATCACAATCGATATGCTATGTAAATTTATACTAATTAGCTATTGTTTTCATTAACTATAAAAGTAATCACATAACAATACTATCAAACTAACCAGTGTTTCACCATTTTCATAACGACATCTTTGGGGATTCTTTATCCAAAGTAAGGTGTTGTTTGTTTTTTCTGAGGCAAAATGTCTGCAGTCTGCGGACCACATCTGTAGGCCTCTGCAGTAGAAGATGTGGACCAAACGTCTGCAGTCTGAAAAAAGAAGACTGTTTGTTTTTTTAACATCTGCGGGCTACTAAAATAAACTGATTTTTTTAAACTTCAAAGTGTTTTTTTAATATTTTTATGACTTTGTTATAAATAATTAACAAATCTATATCAACTTTTATGTATTATTGTATAAAAAATAAAAATAAAAATGGTATGAATTAACGTATATATTTGATAAAAACCAACAACTTTGGTTGCAAAGTTATAACTAAACATTATAATTAAGGATCAAAGAATTTGATACATAAATGGATGGAAATAAACTTCGATTTTTTCATTTAAATCCATTAAAAACGTAGCATAAATATTTTCTCGAGAAATTGACGATAGTGTATTAAATAACGTTTTACAAAATTTAGCAAAAAAATATAAGAATATATTATGAATTTTTTCGTATTTATATAAACACCTTCAACGACTATTATTGTAATAAATCTTTATTTATAAATTTGTCAAAAATATCATGTTTGTATCGTCAAACGTTTTTTTTTTTAAGTTTTGTAATTTTTTTTTTCAAATTGTTTATCATTAATAAAGTTGGAAAAAATATAAATTAAAAACAAAACTTAAAAAAATATAGATATATGTGTTTTTTTTAGGCTAGAAGATGTTTGAAGACTCTGGTCCACATCTGCGCCAAGAAGAGGGCGCGCAGACATTTTTAGGTCTGCAGTCTTCAAAAAAACAAACAGTTTGCGAAGGTTAATGTCTGCGTGTGGTCTGCGCGGCGCAGACAGAAGAGGCCATGTAGATCTGCAGACAAAAAACAAACACCACCTAAGTGTCTCACATTCACTTTTCGTTCTATAAACCAACTATCACTTGAATTCATTTCATCAAACTACAACATTCTGTCACTTCAACGATACATAATATAACAATATCACATTATATTAAATTCTTATATTCATGTATTAATACACATAAATAAACATCTGGTAACCATTTGTTACCAAACTAATCAAACTTCCAATTATAATCGCTTCACAACTTAACCTCGTAAGTTGTTAGCACAGTCGACAATTCTCGGCAAATTATGGTATATAACCCTTGCTGCTCAATTTAAACATTTAACTAAACATTGGGTTCGTAAAAGAACCATATCACGAAATCCCGTAACACATACTCGAGTCTAACAACCTTATACAAAATATCAAATAAATGTAGTTATGTAAAAACGGGATAAAATATACCTCCGCAAAATCCCGTAATTCAACCCTCGTATCCCCGTAAATAAGTACAGTTCTTCGATTATAAGTCTTTTGGAACACCTCCCGAGCCCCTCCCCCAATGTCACGTGCCAAAAACCCTTAAAATGAAAAAAATGACTCATATTTATACCATTGGACGCATCATGCCATGGTAAAAAAGAGTTCTCCGGTTTTGCCATGTGTCATTGCTCCGCCATGTGTCGTTCTCAGTCTGACACGTGTCTTTATGACTCAGTTCTTCTTCACGTCGTGGTAAGTATTACGCCACACCGTGGCAAGACGCCATGGACCGTTTGACTTGACTTTCGTTGAATTTCTCAAAATAGCAATGTACTTTCATCTCAACTTCGAACCGCCATAAATCTCTTGTACGAACTTCGTTTTCGACGATCTTTATATCGACGAAATCGTCTCGAAGTAATCTATCACTTTCTTTTACTAACACTTGTCCATTCTTGTACAATAATACATGTTATGAAAAATGGGTATTACAAGCTCTCCCCTCCTTAAGAAGATTTCGTCCTCAAAATCTCATCGAAGTAGTTATGACTAAGTTATAACAACTTAGTTTATCATTCCCTTGCATTCTTATGTAAGTAGAAATCATTTCTCTATCAATGATTTCTATAGTATATCATATTACTCCTTCCATTCAATTACAACTTCACCAACCTGCTTGCAACATCTTGATGGAATTTATAGGTTACTTAACAAATTTACATGCGAAAATTATTTTAACACTTAAGGGTACATGCAACCTAAAATGGATCTATGTATTTTTCACATCTAATAGCAACATACTTATGAAGAACACAAACTAGAACCATATGAATGAAATTCATGGTTAAGAACACATACATTTTGTAGATCCAAACAAGCTAATCAAAATCTTCTTGTCTCCTTGGAAAACCTAGCTCCAATAGTATGTGAGCCTTTAATGGTTCACATCCAAAATACAAGAAACCCTAGGATTAAAGGAGAGAATGGAGAGGAGGAGGAGAATTTTGTTCTCCACCTTTAGGTATGAAAAAGCCAAAAAATTAAGATGCCCAGGGGTCCTATTTATAGTTTAGGTAACTTGCAGACAAAGTGAGATTTGAATAATTAAATAATAGATTTAATCCCAATTCAAATCCTTTATTTATCCGCAACCAGGAGCCTTCCAGAAACCGTTGGGGACATTAATCTAACAGTCTCCAACTTTGATCATTCCAAGTCATTTCCTGGTTATGAAGGCAACCCAAAAAGGAATTTACTTTTATCATCAATATTATATCAATTTAGTTAGGACATTAGAGACATTAATCCAACAGTCTCCCACTTTGATAAGTCACTAACTACAATTGCAAGTACAAATTTGAGGAAGGAGGAAGGAACAATGGGAGAGAGGCGAAGCATTTGAAATGAGTTCATTGTAGCCCCCCAAAAGCTCATCTGACCCCAAGGTGGTACGTATCCTATAAAAGCTGTCACAATCATTAATAGGAAGATTACAACTCCGAGACACCGAACAAATTCCCTAGGACTGCTATAACTCGCATGATATAGACCACGAAAAATATGAAGGTGAACCACAATGAGAAACATACTTGCCCCATTAGCATGCATATAACGGAGCAACCAGCCCCCTTCAACATCTCTCATAATGTGTTCTACGCTGTTGAAAGCTAGATCCACATGAGGTGTGTAATGCATAGCTAAAAAAACGCCAGTCACTATCTGAATGACTAAACAAATACCAGCTAACGGACCGAACCCCCACCAATATCTAAGATTGCTCGGGGTTGGATAATCTATCAAATGCTGATTAAGTGTGGAGAATATAGGTTGTTTAAGAATCGATAATCATTGGTTCCTTATAGTCATTTCTTTTTCTTTTTTAGAAAGAGAACTCTGGTTCCCTCACCTTTTAGCGTTCTTGTTGATCACATTCATGGGGGAGAAGCACTGAAGGCTCTAGTCCGGGGGTTTCCAATCAACTCAGGGTATGCAGGTCTCTTTTGCTCCACCACCTCAGGCAACCTTACCACAGTCTCAGCGGGTTCGCCCGTCTCCACCAAATCAAGGCCAACATGGCTATATGCCAAGGCAAAGGCCTAGTCAACCGCCTACTCAGCTTAACCAACCCATGAGTTTGAGTTGCTTCCTCTGTCGTCGTCGGGGAGCTCTTGGCGAGGAGACCTTAGGATAAGTTGCTAAAACAAACGGGGGGGGGGGGGAGGAGGATCGACCCGTTCAGTAGAATTCTGAAGAAAGACTGTTGGCAGCAGGTGGAGACATTTCTTTTGCCCCTTCAAAAAAGAAAAAAAAAAGAAATGCGGGCAGGGTGGAGCTCGGCAGAGGGTTCGAGAATAGGGTAGGGTCCAGTTCTTAAGATTCAGATAATAAAAAAGTTCCAAACCTTTATGCATGCACCTCCGTACAAGTGCTGCGTACAAGTTCCGGCCAGGATGATCGGGAAAGATCAAACCAATTTGAACCGCTCACATCACAGTAGTAGTAGCGTAAAGGCCGTAAGCCGGGGGGCGGCCATAACATAAAGCTATTACTTTCACACCTCTCTCTCTTTATCTATAGATATCTAAAAAGAGAGAGATCCGCTGCGTGAGCAACCCGACTGTGCGTTACATGTGCTCTACAGGCTGCAATCCTTCTTTCTTCCCCCTTTTTTCTTTTGATTTGGAAGACGGGCGTTGCGTTTGGTTCGAAAGGCATGGTTTTCAGTATGTCTCCAGATAGGCCCCCCACTAGTCCGGCTAGCTAGTGAGTGGTTCTTTCGGGCGGGAAGCAGGTCGGGCCCGTAAATAACCAGTAAAGAGTGTTTTCCAAAGACATTGCCAAACTCTGATTAGACGTTGGTCCTAAGATAAGTTATCGGTCACCCCTTTATTCTTGAATGTAGTGGAATTTACTTCTTCTATGCATTGACATTCTGTGATCTGAAGCATCCTTAGTTAATATTACTGCACTTTTGCAGAATGTTTCTAATGGAAATTTGTTACTTAAAACAAATCCAAGGGCAGTTATGAAGTTTTACAGTCCATGTACGCTCCTTGGATACTTTACTTGCTTTAATGTGGTCTTACCGACATTGTCGAAACTACCACCATCTCCTACATGAAAACTTTCATGATACAACTCAAAATGAATATCCATTTAGACTATGACTGAAATTCGTCTCTGAAATTCATTTCACTATAACTCTTGTCAATAATGTTCCCTACTGTCTACAATTGACCATTCCTTGGTATCTTTCAATACCTCAAAATGTTCTTGATAATTGTCTATCGATTTATTCGAACAAATTTTTGATACAATCTCACAATGCTTGATAGCTTATTTTATTTCCTTATTTTTATTAGTTTATTTTAGATTTTTAGATCTTTTTATTTTTATTGCATTGTATTTTATTTATTTTCTTTAGTATGGATCGTACCAGGTGCTTTTTATGTTGCATGAGGTATTTTGCAGGGTTTTGGAGTTTATCGCGATTGTGGATTAGAGTGAAGACGAACTTGTGGGCTCTCGAGGCGCTATTGGGCTTGGCGGATCCACCAAAGAAGATTTGGGCTTAAAAAGATAAAGGCTTGGATGAAGTGGGCTTGTGAAGATGGATCATGAATAATTAATTTTGGGTTTGGAGCATCCACATTTGAAGCTAAAAGATGGATCAAAGCATCTGAGACATCGGAATAAGCACAAGTCATTGCATTCATGATCGATCCTATATCTAAAGCATATGGGACTCGACTCATCCTATCATTTTCATGACTAGTATAAAGGACCTTTGAGATTCACTCAACTCCTTGCTATGAATTATATAAACAACCCCTTTGGGACTTTCATGTTGAAACCTTCCAACACATTGTTATTTGATTGAATCCTATTAAAATTTCAATCTATACTTTTAGATCCGAAGACCAAGTATCAGTGTCGCTTCCCTATTTCCATCATAGCGAAATAATTCCCAATCTTATACACCTTGCAACTTAGAGACAATGCTTCCTATGAGCAGTATTGTCATCCACATGCAATACCGGGAAGACAACAACACTCCTACTAGCTTTAACATGTACTCAAGACTCATCTGGAATTCTCGAAAGACAACACTCTTTGACTTTCTCATGGAAGAACAAATTCCTGCTACGCGATGCTTGTTTAAATCCACGAATAGATTTCTCAAGCCTGCACGCCTTATTTGGATACTATGTATGTTTAAATCCTTTCAGAATATGTGATATATCCTTTGAAAGTTTCCTATTGAGGAAAGCCTTTTAAACATCCACTTTACATTATCTATAATCAAAGAAGGGAACAATGGTAACAAATAACCACATATATCTTTCTCAGCTACTGGTGAGAATGTTTCATCATAATCAATTTCTTGAGTTCTAAGCGAAATGCATTTCTACCATACTAGCTTTAAATATGTGTACATTCCTATCCACGTTAGTCTTCACATTGAAGATCTAATTGCAACCCACTGTCATAAGGCCAAGTTTAGGATCAACCTATTTCAATATTAGTCATCCTTCATGGATTGAATTTTGCTATCATTAGACTATTCTAATGGAATCCATATGGCTCACCATTGCTTCCTAGTAGCTATTAGGATTATCCAAATTGACCAATATTTTATCACTAATCAACTTGTCTCCTTACACAGTTAGATGAAACTCGTAAAACTTGGGAGGTGTTGTAACTCTACTATATATTGCGAAGAGGTAAGGAAATGTCATTTGACTCAACTGGTTTATCAACCTCAGTTTGAGATCTCGTGTCAGCTATAGGTTCATTGTCAGTCATATCTCGAATTTCTTCAAGATCAATATGACTCCCACTGATTTCTTGATATCTGTATGTTCTTTGTTTCAAGGAACATTCCTTTTAAGCTATAAGCACAAATATCAAAAGTCTTTAGTGAATACCCAACAATGTAACACTTCATAAATCTCGATTCAAGTTGTTCATTGGTTTATCGTCTAACGAAAAACCTCACAACACCAAATCCGAACGTGAATGAACTTTCCAACTCCACATTTCATGAGGTTTTTTCAAAACCTACTTAGTTGGATACAAGGTTCAAGAATGTTCTACTATTTCAAGTGTATATTCCTAAAAACTTATGAATGGTAGCGAAGCACGAATCATCATAGATCAAACCATATATCATTCAATTCTCCTTTTAGTAACATCATTAAATTATGGTGTCCATGGAGAAACCATTTATAAAAACCATTCCACGTTCTCTAAAGTGATCGTAGAACCGATACTAAGGCATTCTCCTTTCCTTTCAGATCGGAGATCCTTTATTTTATTGGCAATTGATTCCCTACTTTTTTCTGGTACTCTTGAAACTTTTCCAAGTGTCATAATTATTCTCAATCATATAAACATAACCACATCTATTGAAACTATCAATAAATATAGCATAGTAGTATATGTCGTCCCTTGTAGTGGGTCTGATGGGTCCACACATATTTGTGTGTATACAAGATCCAATAATCATTTATCATTATTACATGTCCATGTGAATGGTGAGCAATTCATCTTTCCAACATACAAGACTCGCATACATCATCCAACTCAAGGTCGAATGATTCCAAGTCCAATTCAATTAGAGCTTGGTGATGCGATTCTCACTTATGTAGCTAAGGCGATCATTCCACAAGCACAATCATATGTAAACTATTAGAGGAATCAATACTCAAGTCATGATTTCTATTAACACAAACTATAATTTCATGAATTCTAGTTGCAAGATGAAGTTTTAAACATAAAACAATCATCTATGTAAATTAGAATTGTCATCTTTCCATTATGAAATGAAAATTGGAATTCATATTTATATAACACATATGATGACATTTGGTTTGTAGACATCTTCGAAGAGTAATATAAAGCAACTAGGTTTATCCTAACTCGATTACTAAGCATCAGCTCGAAATCCTTAATCATTGAGACATGTGACATTCGTCCATTCCAATGATTATGTTTAGATTTTGATGCTTAAACTTCCTTCCTTCCTATAGATCCTACAATGCCATCCAAATGTGATTTCCACAGTATGCGTTAAGGAACCATGGATTGGATGTATTTGGAGTTTGATTATTCAAGTACATGATGTAGAGTCAAATATTTGACTTTACCATCTCACAATCCTTAGGGAAATCTTTGTTTCTTATGATCCGTGTCATTGCATTAATTGCAACTTGCCTCTTTTGAATCATGGTTACGTGGAATAAAGGAGACACCAATTCCATTCCTTTCTAATGGTAAGTTCCATCCAAACCGTTCCTTTCCATTTAGGATTCGAGCGTTTCCTATTCACTACACCAACATTCAAAAGTGATAACTAGAATTGGATAAGAAATCTAATTCCTTTCCAGTTTCTTAGTTTGGAGAAGGTTTAAGAATCTCATCAATGTTTTCCTCCATACTATTCATATATAAATCAATTCGAACTTATCATAAGAACTAATGAAATATCCAAGCACAAGACCTATAACATGACTCTTGTTATGGGCAACATTGTGATTCTCGAGTTTGTCTATGTAACTCTCATAGATCAAAACTTTTTTATTCAATGCGAATGCAATTAGGAGCTTTTGATGGATTAGCATACATGCTCCACACATGCTCCACTAACGATTCACAAAGAAATAATGTTCGTTTTCATGTATTAGCATACAATTTCACATTTTCCTAAAGTAACTAGAGTGAGATTTTATAGAAGGTTCTAGTACTTTATACATTATACTTTTAATGTGATTAGTGTCCTATCAAACCTGTTCGGCTAACAACCCTCCACCACACAAAGAAGCGGTGGATGAAAATGACACCTATTCAACTGTCATTTTATAGGTTGTTTCCTTATACCTCTCTTATAGTGTGGCTTCATGAATGAGACTTGCTATTAATTCGACTGAATTTGAATGATACATATAGTAATAGACATTTATACATATGTATAAGGTGTATTTTAAAATTTTTGAAAATACAAGGTTCAAAACATATTAATTCAAATAACATTTAATAATTAATATTTGAATTGAAACGGATTTAAGAATTATCTTTTAATTAGAATTTTAATTAATTTTACTAAGTCTTATTAGGATAATTATATTATCTTATAATTGGTAATTATCTTATTTAATATTCATTTCATAATCAAATTATGATGCTTAATTATCTAGTTAATATATTTAGATTTTAGATATTTAAAATAATATGTATTGACTAATAATTATCCTATCTTTTAAATAAGGCTATAAAATCCCGAAATTCGGATTCCAGACTGATCTCACGTCGTGAAAGAAGACTTGTCACGTGGTGATAGAACATATTGTTGCTTTTTTGTTTGTTTTGATTTCATCTATTATGTACTATTAATGTGAAAATGAAGGCTCTGATACCACTGATGAGATTTATAGGTTAGAAAACAAATATACATGCAAAAATTCTCTTAACACTTAAGGTTACATGCAAACTAAAATGGATTTATGTCTTTTTCACATCTAATAGCAACATACTTATGAAGAACATACACTAGATCCCTTTGAATGAAATTCATGGTTAAGAACACATACCTTTTGTAGATCGAAACAAGCTAATCCAAACCTTCTTGTCTCCTTGGAAAACCTAACTCCAATAGTGTGCGGGCCTCTAATGGTTCACACCCAAAACAGAAGAAACCTTAGGATTAAAGGAGAAAGGGGAGATAAGGAGGAGAATTTCGTTCTCCACCTTTAGGTATAAGAAAGCCACAAAATTAAGATGCCCAAGGGTCCTATTTATAGTTTAGGTTACTTGCAAACAAAGCCAAATTTGAATAATTAAATAATAGATTTAATCCCAATTCAAATCCTTTCCTTAACAGCAATTAGGATCCTTCCAGAAACCCTTGGAAAGCCTCCAAAACCATCCATACCATGGATGGTTCTAGAGTTGCTTCTTTTGTTCAACTATTAAACAATTACAATTCACCATTTGTACATTTAATTAATTCCAATTAAACCCAAATTAAATCCAGATTAATAATTAATCAATTCTGACCATCTTTAATTAATTCATATTAATTATTAACTATTTTTATTAATTTATTAATCACATAATAAATTAAAAAATCATTATCTCTCTCCTTTGATCAGTCCAAGCCATTTCATAGGTATGAGGGCAACCCAAAAAGGACTTTACTTTTATTCATCAACATTATACCAATTTAGTTAGGACCTTAGGCACCTTAATCCAACACATCTATCATACTTTTTATCATTCTTTCCAGAAGAGCGTTATCAATCTACAGTATCTACAACTAAGTAGAGTAAATTCCTATTATAATCAACTTTAATTTAGGACATAAAATCACACACGCTACAAGAGATTTTCTCTTTCAATTATTATAATATAATCTATCTCACATATCACGTATCTATCACTCCGTTTCCAAATTGCAAGTTCTTCTCACATACGCTTCTAACATATCCATCAATATCCAAACTTTGGTCATTAAAGACCATTCTATAAATGAAGAGCATATTGATTGCTAAAGCAATTGTCGAGGCCTTAAAATTCTGTCTCAAAATAGCATTATTACTTCAACTTCCAATTCTATTACTGTATTCCTTCCTCAAACACAATTCAAAGAAACTACGAGAGTCATCTATAAAATTATGCATACTATTCCCAATTGAGGGATTTGAATTTTCTTTCCGTCTCTAACCCACGTTGATTAATGGTATTGCATTTACTAAGACTACCATGATCAACAATCTCCAATATAATGGTATTTCAATCACCATTCTTCATTATAGTTCATAACATGTATTTGTTGTTAGGATTCACATATTTTCTAGGTTGTACTTGAGTTCGGGTGTGAAATGTATTTCAGATTTATTTGTATAATCTTCACTTGTATATAGGAACAAATTAGTCTGTGTTCGTATTTTTTGTATACTTAGGTTTCACAGTTTGTGTTAACTTATTTTGACAGTTATGTTAGCCTAGGTGTACTGACCTCATTGGTCAGAGCCTAACTGAATCCTTTGTACTTATTATATAAGGGCAGTTAGTTAGTGGTAGAGAGTATCTTTTGAGAGGTGTCTTACGTCATTGTAATCATATTCTTCTTACTCTCCAAATGAAAAACTAGATATTATTTACATATATGTATTTATTCAATTACATCATGTCTTTGTTGATTTCATTTTTGTAGAATCTATCAATCCTATCATCTATCAATCAAATTTGCATCCCAACAATCATACTTAGGTTATATTATCAATTAGGACCAATCTAACTTGTAACAATAAATTACTTCAACCCATACTAGTTATTCCATTTACGACTTATACCTAGCCACAATAATAACACATACAACTCGTACTTGAACTGACTGAGTATTAATAATCAATCTCTTCTTGATATACTCAATCAGAATGTAACATCCCAATTTCCATAACAATTGTTTTTTTTCATTTGTATTTGGTAGTGTTTCATTTAAATTAGAGTATAATTAAATTATGCGGAAGACATAATATGCGTGGGTAATCAAGCCTTGACCTTCTCACGATCCGAAGAAGTATATGAAATCATTTGTAATCAACTAGGTAAGCACAAAGCTTAGTGAGTTCCCTAAAATACCATATACCACAATACATATACAATTCATAAACATAATGACCTTCAGCACAATGCTAGCCTGCCTCTTTTTTGCCTTCATCGTAAAGTTGGTCCGTCCCTTTAGCTTTCAACATAAAGTTGGTCCGCCCGAGTCTATTGGCCTTCATCACGAAGTTGGTCCATCTTCAACTCCCCACATAACATAACAACGCATATATAGCAGATAAACAAACAAACAATCCAACTGGTAATTAACTAAATTAGTCTATTTGCCTAATAGCATACTACAATGCAACTATATCCTAACATAAAGAAGATGCATACTATTGTATAAAGTATAGTGAGAAAATCACCTAGGAAATTAATCAGACGATTAACATCTATCTGGGCGATCCAACTGGCGAGCAACGCGCCTAACAAGTATTAATATTATAACTTAATAATCTCTATGAAAATCTCGTAATGAAAGCTAGATCTTTCACTAATCCTAATGAATACTTCAAGTTCTATCAAATAAGGAATAACTAGGTAAGATTATATCAGAGATAAGATCTGTTTGGTATATAGAGTATACTGTTTGGAAAATCCACTTTAAACACCTCACTAAATCTAGCCTAGACATCATTCCCATAAATAGATCAATCAATATTATGATTAGAATCACTGATAAATCTTTTTTATAGGTTCATAATAATGATAATTAACTTAAACACAAGTTACACTTAAATCATAATAAGTGTAACTTAGCTTACATAGTTTCTAGCAAAAACTGGGAAGTCGTAAGCAGAACTTCGTTACCAAATACTTCTATTTTTTCAGGCATAAAGTGCAACTTAACTTGATAGAAAAAGTTGAATTGTGATCGAAATCAATCAAAATTGTCATCTATTTATAGGGGTTCAAGGGGGTGTGTTAGGTGCATAAAGTGCACTTTTTACATGCTCTTTTCATGTTTAATTCAAGTATTGCATAACATTTAGTTTAACTATACATACATTTTGCATTTTTCGGGGCATTTGCGAGGATCAATATACTTTTCACCATTTTTGTGGATGTTTTAGGGGCATTTGAGGATTGGAGCATGCTTAGGATGTTCGAGGAAGGATCTACACAAAGTTTCAGAATTATGGGAGCAAGATTGAAGAAAACGAGAAATTTAGAAATGGACATCTAATCACGAGATTCCACGGTAGTGGAATGATTACACTATCCATTCACGGCTGTCAGCATTACATTTTACCATTATGAGGGCGTGAAATCGAGTCTGGCAGTTTTTTGTGATTTTCAACTTCCAATTAAAAAAGGTTCCTTGGCCATTTTGAAGAGAACTTTGACCAAGACTTTGCAACGAGTGATTTTCATATATATTATCATCACTTACCACTTTGGAAACATTTAGATTTCGAAAGTTTGTTTAAAGATTAAACTTGTTGAAATTGTGTTCTAATTTAGCCATGTGCAGCTAACTTTTCCTTCCATTTCCGGTTCTAGATTCCTAATTACTTGTTATTTAGATTGTGTTATGTACTAGATTCTATATTTCTCTCTAGTAATATTTTATTTGGTTTTCATTATATGTTTTATTTGCACTCTTTTCACTTGATCAATGAAATTAGGGTTCATATCATTCTTGTTAGTCAAATTATGATATTCGTATATGTTTTGTGATTTTGAGTAAGTGACAAACACTTAATTGGTTTCAGTTAAATAAAAATGAGTGTAATAAAAGATTAGATGTTTTTACACTCCCGAGCATATGAGGAGTATCGAACATTGTTGTTATTAATTTCCTGATATTAATGTCATTTATTGATTTAATCCAAGAGCTTATTTGTATTGAATCAACTAGGTGAAGTTTTATTTGAAGATCATGTTTTAAGTAAAATATACATGTAAATTTTGAGAGATTATAGATTAATAATATCTTAATTATCATGAAAGAACCCCTTTCTATACTTTCATATTTCTGAAAGACCCAAACTTTCATACTTGACAATATAGTTACTCCAAAACATGCTACATGCATATTTATAAAGCATTATCTTACATTGATAAAGTGATTACAAAAGATTGGATACAAACCGACTATGTTTTAAGATTTTACATAACTACCCAGGATATTGTAATTTTATACAAACATAAACTGAAGTACAAAAGTACTATTACAAACTATTCTAAGTCTTCCAACTATATTGGGTGCTTATTGCCTGCATTATGTTAAAACATTGGGAGGGGTAAGCGATAACGCTTAGTGAGTTCAATAATAGATATAATATAACGTTATGCCATATATATACTTTAATATGCCAGAAGCAAAGAGGAACAAGGAACAACAAAGGCATAATGCGAAAAGCTTTCCATATTAATTAATGAGACATAACAATTTCCATACTTGATATAAAATCAATAAAGTTTCAGCACAAATGGCACAGTAAATACTCAGGAATATCATTTTGCTAGAATATTTAGGCTTTCAGCCTTATCTTAGCATACTACCGAAGCCAAAGTGATGCCTATGTCATACACTTCATGGTCAACGGTTCATACCAATACCCAAGTGATGCTTATGTCATACACTTCAAGTCAGAGGTACAACATTGCTATAAAATAGCAGATACAACAATTCGAGATGATAACATGGAAAAGCACATAGCACATATAACACATAACATACAACTGTTCCTATATATTAAACTCACCGTGAAATAACCGGGGGTCAAAATAGTAATTTGGGCAGCACTTCGGCTCTAAATATGACTTTCTTCGTTGAAAACCGGGAGTTTTCTTGAAAACCGGGCTCTGTGAAAGTAGAGCTTCGAAACCGAAAAGATAAATTTTTCGGGCTTCTCGGGAATCATTTCAGGACCACCAAGGATTTTCTGTCCTACATTATGCCAACATAATGGTGTTCACAGTTACTACCGAACTCTAAGACATATGCACGAAGCATATTTTCTACTGTTTGGATTGTTCTCTCCATCTAACCATCTGTCTGGGGATGATAAGCTGTGTTGGGAGCAACTCGAGATCCCAATTCACTTTTCATACTCGCCCAAAAGTGAGAAGTGAAAAGAGTATCACGATCGGAAATAATCTTTAGTGGCACACCATGTCTCGCCACAATTTCGTCTAAGTAAACTTGTGCGTATTTCTCCATTAGAACCGTTGTACGTATGACGAGAAAATATGCACTCTTAATCAACCAGTCGATAATTATCCAAATGCTATCATTCACAGTTTTCTTCTCCTCTTTCAAGGTATTAACTGTATAAGCCGGATAAGTAGAATATCCCTTCGATATAAATTTACGAGTTTTTAAGAAAGAAATTTATTATTTTCACCGTAGACATAAAAGAATCCTTCCTTTCGATAGGGATGCATATCATCTCTTCGTAGCACAAGAGATCTGCGTAATTCTTTGACAATCGATTCATGTCGAGAATAATATCAAAGTTGGGAAAGAATATAGGAATTAGGTTAGCAGGAAGATTATAACTTTCAATTCCTATGACACTATTTCTATAGACTTTGTCAGCAAGTAATGATATATTTCCTATGTTATCTATATGAAATGATTGGACAATTGCGTAACAAGCAATTTGAAAAGAATGTGCGAATTTATAAGGCACGAAAGAATCTGAGGCATCACAATCAAATAAGATGTGAGCAGATCTAAAGTTTACGAGAAAATTACTAGTCACAACATTCGAGTCCTAACTTACTTCCTCTGTGGTAATCTAAAATGTATGATATTTAACTTTTGATTTGACAAACGATTGTCAAACTCTTCAAACTTCTTAATTACTAGCGGTGCTCAAACCTGCACCCGCTCATCATTCTCTATTGGGCCTTCGATCCTAATCTTTGAGTTAAAACTCAATTCTCATTGCAAACTCCTGCTCCTTCTTGGTTTATAGACTAAACCCAAGATAAGGTCTTTACTTTTGCTATATCAACAACTCGTATGGTCTTATTCTAATGACCTTTGATTTTATAACGCACAAGACACATAACGAACCAAACTCTTGTATTAGAATCAGATCGAATAAATCAAGCTGATGGAATAAAGAAAACAAAAAGAGTTTGATCAACACGTGGATGCTTCGGAATAGAAAGAATAGCACCACGTATCTCTAATTCGTGCTTTCGGACATATACATCTTTTAGCTTTTGGCACCTCCTCCTTTTTAGTTGGAGTACTCTTTGATTGTTGAACGGAAACTTGACTCCCCGTCATTTGACTAGTAAGAATAGGGCGGAAACATTTCTTGTGGCCAGTAACACCACATAGCAAGTCACATCTCTGGCTAATGATTGCTCAATTCTTTAATGAAGATTGTTATATTTCTATCGACTACCTCGACCATTTACTTCTTCAGTATTCCTACTGAAGTTTCGTCACTATATAAGACATGGTTATCTGAACCAATCAACTCCTTTCGCGGATTTATACTAATCGGACTCGATTCTTTATGACATTAAGATTTAAACGATACTTATTTCCTTAGTCATTACTGAAACGAAGGTAACGACACACGTGAATAAAATGGAATCATTTACTAGCTTCTTGGTAACCTTGTGACTTTTCCTGATCCAAGTGTGAGTCATGTGCTTCCAGTAGTATAGGCCTCTACTACTATTCACACCTACTCATACTCGTCCCAAGTATTGTCTCGCAGTTCCCAAGTCACCATTCAAAAGTTTTCACAAAGCAACTTTTCACACCTGAGTGTGTTAAAACAAGTATATACAACAATTTCTCCTAGACTCAACTAGAGTTTTCGCGTTTCTATCAAACATATAGTGGATTACTTATACTCGCCTTCTAAAATTCTTCTCATGCATATGCTCGATTTAATATATCCTAATACTTTTCCATAGGTCGATAGAAATTTTACTTCCATTTCTTCATATAAATTCTTTCTCGGGTAGTGTCTACTCTGCAAGACATACTACACCCAAAATTTCCTCTAGCAGTGTAAGGACAAATAGTTTCCAACTACTTACATCATCTTCTAACTCATGCAAACCATCATGCATATTTGTTGGTTTCATTATCGTTTAATGACATCATCATTCCTATATCTGAGTAAGTCTTCTTCTCATGGTTGTATCTTTTAAGTCTACTTCATAGGAGTTTATCCTAAGAAGTCTGCATTATAGCTGCATCTCAGCAAGCTCTACTAGCTTCAACTTGATTCTCTGTCCTTCCTAACTACAACATTTCTTCTCATATAATAATATGAGTGTATATCTTCTTCAACTAGGTACTCTACCTTACTTTAACAAGTAAGCCACTCAGCCTTTTCACAACCAAATAACCTATTTCACTATCCCAATCTTCTATGTTAAAGTCGGCTTAACACACAATGGAACTTCCATAAAGATGTGATAGAAGTCAATCATCACTCAGTATTATTAAATACTAAGTCTGAGCATCCTGTATAGGGTTACTACTCGAACTACATACCACATCACAAAGTCTTGGCCTATTGAGTCTGAAAACTTCATTAGCCTTTCCTTTGATCTTCATTTAATTCTTCTAAATCGTGTACCACATAAATTTCGATACTGTCGAAGTATTTATCACCAGCTTCAGTTCTTCCGACTCTATAAACAATCACTGCTTCAATCTGGACAGCGGTGGAACAACTTCATGGATTTGTACCAACACATTTATCTCACCCAAACGTGTTTCAAACGCACATCTTTCTTCCAAAGATGTTATTATATATCAAACATACTTTAAATGTATAATACCACTCTATTGGTATTAATACACTATTTACGATAACACTTCATATTTATTATTTTACGATATCCTTCGATCGTTTATCAATAAACTTATCAATATCAACTATCATAAGTATCTTTATTACTTCGAAAAGTTTCATGTAAATTCTAATACATAAATTCTTAGAATTTTGAACATATAATTTTCTCATCTAAACCAAGGTCGATAACAGACCTTAAACTTTATCAAGTAATAGCAATATAGCTAAGCAACTTAAGGCATGCTATATTTATTTATCATTTAGCACATCTTAGAATATAAGGCATGTCCCATCTTAATATTCTAGTGCTTACCCCATTAGGTATTCAACCTAAAATATACCAGATACATATTGTATCATCTTCACTTAACAATTCATGTTTAAATCTAGAAATTCTCAAAATTCCTAGTTCATATATACTAATTCTCTAAAATTTTTGAAGTAACTTAATGTCTTAGAATACTAGGGTTTATCACTACCCAATACCCCACTTAAGTGTTTCCTATGGTTTGTATCCATACATTTACGATGATTCAGTTCATATATTAAACTTCCAATAGTTTAAGTCTAAATACCAATCCATGGAATTTAGTTCACTTAAACCACTGCTCTGATACCACGATTGAAAGAACCCCTTTCTATACTTTCATATTTCTGAAAGACCCAAACTTTCATACTTGACAATATAGTTACTCCAAAACATGCTACATGCATATTCATAAAACATTATCTTACATTGATAAAGTGATTACAAAAGATTGGATACAAACCGACTATGTTTTAAGATTTTACATAACTACCCAGGATATTGTAATTTTATACAAACATAAACTGAAGTACAAAAGTACTATTACAAACTATTCTAAGTCTTCCAACTATACTGGGTGCTTATTGTCTGCATTATGTTAAAACATTGGGAGGGGTAAGCGATAACGCTTAGTGAGTTCAATAATAGATACAATATAACGTTATGCCATATATATACTTTAATATGCCAGAAGCAAAGAGGAACAAGGAACAACAAAGGCATAATGTGAAAAGCTTTCCATATTAATCAATGAGTCATAACAATTTCCATACTTGATATAAAATCAATAAAGTTTCAGCACAAATGGTACAGTAAATACTCAGGAATATCAGTTTGCTAGAATATTTAGGATTTCAGCCTTATCTTAGCATACTACCGAAGCCAAAGTGATGCCTATGTCATACACTTCATGGTCAACGGTTCATACCAATATCCAAGTGATGCTTATGTCATACACTTCAAGTCAGAGGTACAACCTTGCTATAAAATAGCAGATACAACAACTCGAGATGATAACATGGAAAAGCACATAGCACATATAACACATAACATACAATTGTTCCTATATATTAAACTCATCGTGAAATAACCTGGGGTCAAAATAGTAATTTGGGCAGCACTTCGGCTCTAAATATGACTTTCTTCGTTGAAAATCGGGCTCTGCGAAAGTAGAGCTTCGAAACCGAAAAGATAAATTTTTCGGGCTTCTCGGGAATCTCGGGGCGCGTTTCGGGCTTTGGAATAAGTATCGGGGCTTCGGGGGAAGTCGGAATGGAAGAAAATATGGAAAAAGGGTGAAAAAGGGCAATTTTCAAACATCTAACCGGGAGGTCTCGCATGGCTGCTATTTATAGGGGAGGAGGACCGAAGGCTCGGATCCGAGGCTGGGAAGCGAGAGGCTCGTATGCGAGGCTCGTACCAGCTGTCAGCAGGGCGAGGCTCGGTTCGGACAGATGTGCGCTTCGGATTGGGCCTCCTCCTCGGTCGAATCAGGAGCCAACACGCGGGTCGGATCACGTGGGGCACATGCGAGATCACGTGGCTTCTTCGGACACCTGTGCGACACGCGTCGCTTCTCGGACATGCCATGCAGCTGCTTCGGACACCTGGCCAGCTCCGAGCGAGGGTGACGTGGCAATCACTATTCATGCGAAATTTCTCGAAAAATGTGCCCAATCTTGTAAAATCCATAACTTTCTCATACGAGCTCCATTTTTGATGTTCTTTATATGCACGCGTAGAGAAAATTATGCTCTACAACTTTTGTTTAGACTTTGTCGGAAAATTTTGAATTTATTTTTATATTATTATTTTTAACAGACGGGGACTGGTAAATCCGTTAAAAATTCATAACTTTTTCATCTGACGTCCGTTTTCGTCAGACTTTTTACCGTTGTACTACTAATGATGAGACCTTCGATTCTCGTTTAGGTTATGTCGGCTAAAAATCACTTGATCTAAAATTCGAGTTTTTAGCTGTCTACTGCTAAGCTGAAACTTGTAAAAATCATAACTTCCTCATACGAAGTCAGATTTTGGCGTTCTTTTTATCAAAATTCTCGGTTTAACGAATACTACGACTTTCATTTAGATCACTAAGGCTAAAAAGTAGTTTATCAAAAACTCACTTTTTACGTCATTCGGCACCGTGCCGGTTTTATCCCGGATCTTCGATTGGTCATAACTTCATCGTTATAACTCGGATTTCGACGAGGTTTTCGCCTACATGTTTCTAACGAGATTATCTACAACTTTCAATAATAAAATTTTACATATTTCAAATTTTATATTTTCGCTAAATTTCACTATTTGGCTTTTAATTGGAATCTCATAAGACGTCCGATAATTTATGAGTGATTCTAAACATAGTTTTACCTTATTTCTAGTAAAAACTATCCGTTAGAACTTAACACTCAATTTCACATAATATTTCATAACATTATTAACTTTTCAAATTACATAACACGATTTTAAAACATGTATGTTACAAATACCTCCTCCTTTTGAGGATTTCGTCCCCGAAATCACAACGATTTAGACAAATGAGGATATGTCGCTCTTATCTCATTCTTATTTTCCCTAGGTATAATTTGAATCTTATCAGTGGTGTCTTGAATCATTTCAGGACCACCAAGGATTTTCTGTCCTACATTATGCCAACATAATGGTGTTCACAGTTACTACCGAACTCTAAGACATATGCACGAAGCATATCTTCTACTGTTTGGATTGTTCTCTCCATCTAACCATCTGTCTGGGGATGATAAGCTGTGTTGGGAGCAACTCGAGATCCCAATTCACTTTTCATACTCGCCCAAAAGTGAGAAGTGAAAAGAGTATCACGATCGGAAATAATCTTTAGTGGCACACCATGTCTCGCCACAATTTCGTCTAAGTAAACTTGTGCGTATTTCTCCATTAGAACCGTTGTACGTATGACGAGAAAATATGCACTCTTAATCAACCAGTCGATAATTATCCAAATGCTATCATTCACAGTTTTCTTCTCCTCTTTCAAGGTATTAACTGTATAAGCCGGATAAGTAGAATATCCCTTCGATATAAATTTACGAGTTTTTAAGAAAGAAATTTATTATTTTCACCGTAGACATAAAAGAATCCTTCCTTTCGATAGGGATGCATATCATCTCTTCGTAGCACAAGAGATCTGCGTAATTCTTTGACAATCGATTCATGTCGAGAATAATATCAAAGTTGGGAAAGAATATAGGAATTAGGTTAGCAGGAAGATTATAACTTTCAATTCCTATGACACTATTTCTATAGACTTTGTCAGCAAGTAATGATATATTTCCTATGTTATCTATATGAAATGATTGGACAATTGCGTAACAAGCAATTTGAAAAGAATGTGCGAATTTATAAGGCACGAAAGAATCTGAGGCATCACAATCAAATAAGATGTGAGCAGATCTAAAGTTTACGAGAAAATTACTAGTCACAACATTCGAGTCCTAACTTACTTCCTCTGTGGTAATCTAAAATGTATGATATTTAACTTTTGATTTGACAAACGATTGTCAAACTCTTCAAACTTCTTAATTACTAGCGGTGCTCAAACCTGCACCCGCTCATCATTCTCTATTGGGCCTTCGATCCTAATCTTTGAGTTAAAACTCAATTCTCATTGCAAACTCCTGCTCCTTCTTGGTTTATAGACTAAACCCAAGATAAGGTCTTTACTTTTGCTATATCAACAACTCGTATGGTCTTATTCTAATGACCTTTGATTTTATAACGCACAAGACACATAACGAACCAAACTCTTGTATTAGAATCAGATCGAATAAATCAAGCTGATGGAATAAAGAAAACAAAAAGAGTTTGATCAACACGTGGATGCTTCGGAATAGAAAGAATAGCACCACGTATCTCTAATTCGTGCTTTCGGACATATACATCTTTTAGCTTTTGGCACCTCCTCCTTTTTAGTTGGAGTACTCTTTGATTGTTGAACGGAAACTTGACTCCCCGTCATTTGACTAGTAAGAATAGGGCGGAAACATTTCTTGTGGCCAGTAACACCACATAGCAAGTCACATCTCTGGCTAATGATTGCTCAATTCTTTAATGAAGATTGTTATATTTCTATCGACTACCTCGACCATTTACTTCTTCAGTATTCCTACTGAAGTTTCGTCACTATATAAGACATGGTTATCTGAACCAATCAACTCCTTTCGCGGATTTATACTAATCGGACTCGATTCTTTATGACATTAAGATTTAAACGATACTTATTTCCTTAGTCATTACCGAAACGAAGGTAACGACACACGTGAATAAAATGGAATCATTTACTAGCTTCTTGGTAACCTTGTGACTTTTCCTGATCCAAGTGTGAGTCATGTGCTTCCAGTAGTATAGGCCTCTACTACTATTCACACCTACTCATACTCGTCCCAAGTATTGTCTCGCATTTCCCAAGTCACCATTCAAAAGTTTTCACAAAGCAACTTTTCACACCTGAGTGTGTTCAAACAAGTATATACAACAATTTCTCCTAGACTCAACTAGGGTTTTCGCGTTTCTATCAAACATATAGTGGATTACTTATACTCGCCTTCTAAAATTCTTCTCATGCATATGCTCGATTTAATATATCCTAATACTTTTCCATAGGTCGATAGAAATTTTACTTCCATTTCTTCATATAAATTCTTTCTCGGGTAGTGTCTACTCTGCAAGACATACTACACCCAAAATTTCCTCTAGCAGTGTAAGGACAAATAGTTTCCAACTACTTACATCATCTTCTAACTCATGCAAACCATCATGCATATTTGTTGGTTTCATTATCGTTTAATGACATCATCATTCCTATATCTGAGTAAGTCTTCTTCTCATGGTTGTATCTTTTAAGTCTACTTCATAGGAGTTTATCCTAAGAAGTCTGCATTATAGCTGCATCTCAGCAAGCTCTACTAGCTTCAACTTGATTCTCTGTCGTTCCTAACTACAACATTTCTTCTCATATAATAATATGAGTGTATATCTTCTTCAACTAGGTACTCTACCTTACTTTAACAAGTAAGCCACTCAGCCTTTTCACAACCAAATAACCTATTTCACTATCCCAATCTTCTATGTTAAAGTCGGCTTAACACACAATGGAACTTCCATAAAGATGTGATAGAAGTCAATCATCACTCAGTATTATTAAATACTAAGTCTGAGCATCCTGTATAGGGTTACTACTCGAACTACATACTACATCACAAAGTCTTGGCCTATTGAGTCTGAAAACTTCATTAGCCTTTCCTTTGATCTTCATTTAATTCTTCTAAATCGTGTACCACATAAATTTCGATACTGTCGAAGTATTTATCACCAGCTTCAGTTCTTCCGACTCTATAAACAATCACTGCTTCAATCTGGACAGCGGTGGAACAACTTCATGGATTTGTACCAACACATTTATCTCACCCAAACGTGTTTCAAACGCACATCTTTCTTCCAAAGATGTTATTATATATCAAACATACTTTAAATGTATAATACCACTCTATTGGTATTAATACACTATTTACGATAACACTTCATATTTATTATTTTACGATATCCTTCGATCGTTTATCAATAAACTTATCAATATCAACTATCATAAGTATCTTTATTACTTCGAAAAGTTTCATGTAAATTCTAATACATAAATTCTTAGAATTTTGAACATATAATTTTCTCATCTAAACCAAGGTCGATAACAGACCTTAAACTTTATCAAGTAACAGCAATATAGCTAAGCAACTTAAGGCATGCTATATTTATTTATCATTTAGCACATCTTAGAATATAAGGCATGTCCCATCTTAATATTCTAGTGCTTAACCCATTAGGTATTCAACCTAAAATATACCAGATACATATTGTATCATCTTCACTTAACAATTCATGTTTAAATCTAGAAATTCTCAAAATTCCTAGTTCATATATACTAATTCTCTAAAATTTTTGAAGTAACTTAATGTATTAGAATACTAGGGTTTATCACTACCCAATACCCCACTTAAGTGTTTCCTATGGTTTGTATCCATATATTTACGATGATTCAGTTCATATATTAAACTTCCAATAGTTTAAGTCTAAATACCAATCCATGGAATTTAGTTCACTTAAACCACTGCTCTGATACCACGATTGAAAGAACCCCTTTCTATACTTTCATATTTCTGAAAGACCCAAACTTTCATACTTGACAATATAGTTACTCCAAAACATGCTACATGCATATTCATAAAACATTATCTTACATTGATAAAGTGATTACAAAAGACTGGATACAATCCGACTATGTTTTAAGATTTTACATAACTACCCAGGATATTGTAATTTTATACAAACATAAACTGAAGTATAAAAGTACTATTACAAACTATTCTAAGTCTTCCAACTATACTGGGTGCTTATTGCCTGCATTATGTTAAAACATTGGGAGGGGTAAGCGATAACGCTTAGTGAGTTCAATAATAGATACAATATAACGTTATGCCATATATATACTTTAATATGCCAGAAGCAAAGAGGAACAAGGAACAACAAAGGCATAATGCGAAAAGCTTTCCATATTAATCAATGAGACATAACAATTTCCATACTTGATATAAAATCAATAAAGTTTCAGCACAAATGGCACCGTAAATACTCATGAATATCATTTTGCTAGAATATTTAGGCTTTCAGCCTTATCTTAGCTTACTACCGAAGCCAAAGTGATGCCTATGTCATACACTTCATGGTCAACGGTTCATACCAATACCCAAGTGATGCTTATGTCATACACTTCAAGTCAGAGGTACAGCCTTGCTATAAAATAGCAAATACAACAACTCGAGATGATAACATGGAAAATCACATAGCACATATAACACATAACATACAACTATTCCTATATATTAAACTCACCGTGAAATAACCGGGGGTCAAAATAGTAATTTGGGCAGCACTTCGGCTCTAAATATGACTTTCTTCATTGAAAACCGGGAGTTTTCTTGAAAACCGGGCTCTGTGAAAGTAGAGCTTCGAAACCGAAAAGATAAATTTTTCGGGCTTCTCGGGAATCTCGGGGCGCGTTTCGGGCTTTGGAATAAGTACCGGGGCTTCGGGAGAAGTTGGAATGGAAGAAAATATGGAAAAAGGGTGAAAAAGGGCAATTTTCAAACATCTAACCGGGAGGTCTCGCATGGCTGCTATTTATAGGGGAGGAGGAACGAAGGCTCGAATCCGAGGCTGGGAAGCGAGAGGCTCGTATGCGAGGCTCGGACCAGCTGTCAGCAGGGCGAGGCTCGGTTCGGACAGATGTGCACTTCGGATTGGGCCTCCTCCTCGGTCGAATCAGGAGCCAACATGCGGGTCGGATCACGTGGGGCACATGCGAGATCACGTGGCTTCTTCGGACACCTGTGCGACACGCGTCGCTTCTCGGACATCCCACGCAGCTGCTTTGGACACGTGGCCAGCTCCGAGCGAGGGTGACGTGGCAATCACTATTCATGCGAAATTTCTCGGAAAATGTGCCCAATCTTGTAAAATCCATAACTTTCTCACACGGGCTCCGTTTTTGACGTTCTTTATATGCACGCGTAGAGAAAATTATGCTCTACAACTTTCGTTTAGACTTCGTTGGAAAATTTTGACTTTATTTTTATATTATTATTTTTAACAGACGGGGACTGGTAAATCCGTTAAAAATTCATAACTTTTTCATCTGACGTCGGTTTTCGTCAGACTTTTTACCGTTGTACTACTAATGACGGGGACTGGTAAATCCGTTAAAAATTCATAAATTTTGACTTTATTTTTATATTATTATTTTTAACAGACGGGGACTCGTTTAGGTTGTGTCGGCTAAAAATCACTCGATCTAAAATTCGAGTTTTTAGCTGTTTATTGCTAAGCTGAAACTTGTAAAAATTATAACTTCCTCATACGAAGTCAGATTTTGGCGTTATTTTTATCAAAATTCTCGGTTTAGCGAATACTACGACTTTCATTTAGATCACTAAGGTTAAAAAGTAGTTTATCAAAAACTCGCTTTTTACGTCATCCGGCACCGTGCCGGTTTTATCCCGGATCTTCGATTGGTCATAACTTCTTCGTTATAACTCGGATTTCGACGAGGTTTTCGCCTACATGTTTCTAACGAGATTATCTACAATTTTCAATAATAAAATTTTACATATTTCAAATTTTATTTTTTCGCTAAATTTCACTATTTGGCTTTTAATTGGAATCTCTCAAGACTTCCGATAATTTATGAGTGATTCTAAACATAGTTTTACCTTATTTTTAGTAAAAACTATCTGTTAGAACTTAACACTCAATTTCACATAATATTTCATAACATTATTAACTTTTCAAATTACATAACACGATTTTAAAACGTGTATGTTACATATCAACCTAGATTAAACATGATTTTATGTCATACTACATCTAACGACATGGTACTTGAATAAGATTTGGAATCAGAAATGTCTTTTAATTCTAATTTTACTCTTTAATTTGTTTATTTTTGAAGTTTAATTTAATCTCAACAAAAATCCCCCTTTGTAACAACCGGTGATATTATGTTGTGTGAAAATATGGTTAAACATTAAGTCCAGTATCTCAATGGTTCGACCCTGCTTATTCTATACTAGATCTTTACTATATTTGTGTTTAATTATTATTATTATTTCTATCCCTTTATTTTTTGGTTTGACACACCAAACAAATTGGATCCGTTTCCGGGGATAAGGTAGTTTAGCTGTTTATGCCAAGATCTTTTCACACAGGTACACCATTACCAGTTGACTTGGAGATTGAGAAATCTACGAAGCAAAAACGAAGCAAGTTAGACTTTTAAAGAAACAACAACAATCCGGAGCTTCTCCATCAAATCTTTCAACCACATCCTCAAATACACCAACATCTAGAGAATACACACCACCACTTTCACCTACTCATTTACCCAAGCCTGAAACATCCATCCCTACTCCTACCATGGGATACAACCAAGGCAATCAAGGTCCTCCCATTCCACCTCCTAAACAAATCTTTCGACAATAGTCTACCCAATATGTTACCCAACAACCATTGTGCATTCATTATCTTGCAACAATAAACTTTGAACTCCAATCTGGACTAATTCACTTGCTGCCTTCATTTTGCGGTCTTGATAATGAAGACCCACACAAGTTACTTAAGGAATTTCATGTTGTTTGTGTGGGAATGAAGCCACATGAAGTCACTGAAGATAAAATCAAGTTAAGGGCATGCTCTTTTGCTTTACAAGACTCAACCAAAGAATGGTTGTATGACTTACCACTAGAGTCGGTGACAACATGGAATGAGCTTGCACGGATGTTCTTGGGCAATTATTTTCCATAAATAAGAGCTTCAACTTTACATAGGGAAATCATTGGAATCAAGAAATAGAAAAGAGAAGCCTTGCACATTTACTGGGAACGACTTAAGAAATTATGTTCAAGATGTCCAAAGCATGGGATTTCAGAGTATCAGTTATTGCAAAATTTTTGTGAAGGAATGTCACTTTGGAAGAGAAGATTACTTAATGCATCTAGTGAAGGATCAATAGATGAAAAGACTCCTACATAAATAAGAGTTCTTATCAAGAATATGGCTGAAGAATCCAAGCATATAACTCAAGAAGAGGAATGGTACACTGATACACCAAGAGGAACTAAAGAAATTTCCACACCGAAGATAGAGAATCATCTTTCCAAGTTGAATAAAGTTGTGATGATGCTTGTGTTGAATCTGTATGCCCAAGAATCATTATTGAGTGACATTGATAATAATATATGATCCTATAGGGTCACACCTTTATCAAGTTGGCACATTTTTCATATTTATTATTAACGTGATTATTAATAAATAATATCAAATCTTGTATTTTAATTAGGGAATAATTATTGTTTTGTGAAAATAATAATTATAAGAGAGTATAACTAGTTATTATTTCATATGGTATAAATTAATAAGTCAGCACAACTTTTTGGACTAGTTGGCTTCTTTTGTATTTTACCTAAAGACAAAGTTTATATCTTATAAACTTAGAGTTTATAAAAATTAAAGAATCCTCCTCTTTAGAAGAGGCATGGCCGAAAATCTTATTTAAAGAATGGAGATTGCTTGTCAACCTCCATACCATGTCTCCTATGCTTCTAAAGGCTACCATTACTTTAGAATATTTTAATGGAAATCCCTTAATTTGCATGGGATATAAAATGTGAGCTTTATGCATGAAAATTGGCTAGTTCTTTTTCTTCTTCCTTGATATGGCCGAAACCTCTCTATATCCTCCTCCTATCTCTCTTTTGAAGTTAGTTTGGTGGTTTAAAAGCTCCACTGAGTTGTCTCCTTTAGTGCTTATTTGAGTTAATCACTTAAAGGCTTAAGACACTCAAGAATACAAGAAGGAAATAACATTCCAAGTGCCTTACTCTTGATGGTGGATACACATAGAGAAATCATATTCTTTGATTTTTGTTATCTTCCTCAACACCGATAAACCAAGTGGATTCAAAGGTTGTCATTCTAAACACTATTTTGGTTGTCTTTTTATTTCATTCTAACATCTATAAATGTAACACCCATAAAATTTATGAAAAATTTAAACTTAAAAAAAAACATTCAAAATCATCATTGTTTACAAACTGTTTCCCAAATAAGATTCATATCAGAGAAATCCCAAAACCGTGAAATAAAAACATGAGGAGGTGCACGATCACGCCTTCGCATTCCCCCAATCCTGAGAAGTACCTGAAACATAAACCAACAACTGTAAGCCCAAAGCTTAGTGAGTTTCCCCCAAAATACCAATACATAACAAATAACACAATATAATAACAACATGCAATGGTTCCATATATTTACAGACTGGATTACCCCTGACCCCACAACATAAGTCTGGATTGCCTTACACGCCCACACCTTATGTCTGGCTTGCACCTAGGCTTGGTCAGTCAACAGACTGAATACTGATAAGCCCTCACTACGAGTCTGGCATGCCCGACCCAGCCCTCAACTCATATTTGAAATGATCATGAGTCCTCACTATGAGTCTGGCATGCCCTCCTTGGCCCTCAGCTCATATCTGGCATACTCCAGGGTTTGTTGCCAACAGCACAAAGCAGTACAACCTCAACCCAACTCACATAATATGTTGACATATAATAGATAATATCGTAAACAGATAAACAAGCAATTCACAGGTAGTCCTATAGATCTACCAGACTAGTATAGCAAGACTAGGATGCATAAGTATAACATACTTAGCATATCAGCAATATCAGGCTATCAAACCAATAGGCCGGCCTTGGTGCCTTCGACCCGAAAGTATAATGAGGAAGACTCACCTCACAAGCAACTGAACTGATAAGATCTAACTCCGAAACTCAGCTCTCGACTCAAATCCTACAAACATCATGACCAACCCATCAAAACCTCAAAATACCCAAAATGCCCTCAAAAGTCAAACTTGGTCAACCATGGTCAAAGTCAAAGTCAACAGTCAAGTTCAACAGTCCATGTTGACCTAACTCGTCGAGTGCACATACCAACTCGTTGAGTTCCTTCAGTACTTAGAGAAATAGGCAAAACCCAAGCCAACTCGCCGATTTATCACGACAACTCATCGAGTTCCTACAGTATCCAGAAAAGCGGGAAAACCCGATCCAACTCGTCGAGTTGTCAGGACAACTCGTCGAGTTTTCCCAGCTTAACTCATTAAGTCCTTTTTCATCCCTTTTAACGCTCAAGAATGTAGATCTGGAACCCAAGAGGTGTAAAACCACGTAAAGTTGCTAACTTTACATCCATGCATAACACCAAGATGCAAAAACACTTAAAGAAGGCTTATTAAGGGACTTAGAACATGAAGGAAGTGTAGATCTAGATAAAGCTTGAAACTTTAAGCGCAAGGAGGCCACAAAACGTCCATATCTGAAGTTATAACTTCATGACATGCTCAAACCGAGAACAAACCCAAAAATAAGGCAAAAATGACAATGAACTTCCAAGGAAGAGATCTAAGCAATAGATGAGCAAGTTTTCGACTTTTTACCTCAAAAGAGCAACTAAACTCAAGAAGATTCTGGATCTAAAGCTTCCCCCTTCAATCTATGTACCACCAACCTCAAGCTTCTTCAATAGAACACCAAGGAAACACTCTTTAAGCTCACACACATTCAAAATGGGAGAGAAAACATGAGACTAGGAGTTTCTGGACAGAGGAGGCGATTAGGGAGGACAACAATGGGACTTAAGGCCTTTAAATAGGGTGCAACACCCTAAAAATTAGGGTTTCATATTCAGCCACCAACCCGTCGAGTTTTCTTCTCCAACTCGTCGAGTTGGTCCAAAAAGATCAGCGACCCATAGACTTTCAACACGTCAAGTTGAGGCCATCAACTCGACGAGTTCCAAGGAAAAATTGCCTTTTTAAAATAAAATTATCATACCTAGGAATTGGGATGTTACAACTCTCCCCCACTTGAACTAGGCTTCGTCCTCGAAGCGTGCTGCGGTGAACAAATCCGGATAATGCTCCTGCAACTCACTCTCCGGCTCCCAGATCCACTCGGATCCCCTTCGATGCTGCCAATATACCTTTACCAAAGGTACCTCCTTGTTACACAAAACCTTTACCTTCCTTTCCAGAACAGCCACCGGCCTCTCAACATAGTTCAGGCGCTCATTAACCTGAATGTCACCCAATGATACCACCGCATCCTCGTCCAATACGCACTCTCGCAACTGCGAAACATGGAAGGTGCTATTAATCTGACTGAGCTCCTCCGGAAGATCCAATCTATACGCAACCTTGCCAACCCTAGAAATAATCCGAAATGGTCCAATATATAGAGGGCCTAACTTCCCCCTCTTCCTGAAGCGAATCACACCCTTCCAGGGTGAGACCTTCAGCAGCACCATGTCACCAACCTGAAACTCTAACTCATATCGGTGTCGGTCGGCATAACTCTTTTGCCGACTCTGAGCAGTATGTAATCTCTGCCTGATCTGCCAGAAATAGGAGGTGAACCGAACATCACGGTCTGAAACAATAGAGACCGGAGCCCCATGGAGAGCAACGATCTCGTGAATATACATATCGGCCAACTTCTCGGCCGACGAGCCCTCCCGAATTTCCAAAAAATGGGCACTCTTGGTCAATCGATCCACGATGACCCAAATATCATCAAAACCATTCGCCGTCTTCGGCAACTTAGTGATGAAATCCGTCGAAATCTGCTCCCATTTCCACATGGGAACCTCCAGAGGCTGTAGCTTGCCATGCGGCCTCTGAAGCTCGGCCTTGACCATCCTGCATGTCAAGCACCTTTCAACATACCAAGCGATCTCTCTCTTCATGCACGACCACCAGTAACTCAATCTCAGATCCCGATACATCTTGGTGGCTCCCGGATGGATAGAAAAGCAAGACTTATGAGCCTCCTCCAACATAATCTGTCTGACCCCACCGGACACAGGAACCCACACTCGACCGCAACGGGTCAACAACCTACGACTATCCTGTTGGATTAATGTCTAAGTCCATAACTATAATTGGTAAGACTTGACCCGACCCGGCATGGTCCATTTGGGTTGCATGGCATCATGCATTTGGATAGACTATAATGAGAGAAATAACACTTAAGGTTGGTTAATATATTATAAGTTCTAATATATTAATAAGGTTATTTAATTAGTATTGATCAATAATTAATTTGGAATTAATTAAGTGATCAAAAGGAGACTAATTAAATATATGGGTTGATTGTGTAAATCATTCATTCTTATATATGTGGGCTTGTGATCCAAGATTTCTTATGTTGGACTAAGTCCATGGGGTGACCCATGGATACTCCATGGAGGTTAAAATCCATGGAGCATAAGGAATGGGTAAAGTTATGAGTTACATGGTGTAACCCTAATAGCCACCATATAAAAGAATCCCATGGCTCAAGAAATCGTGCACTAATGTGTGAGTGTGAGGGCTAGACGATTGCAAGGAGTGTTCAAGTTTCTCTCAAGTTAGTCCAAGTGTATTTGGTGTTGTGTGAACCATTTGAGGTGTCACACTTGGGGCACTAGGCACTCAAGCTTCATGAAGACATTCTACATCAAAGAGGTATGTATTCTATCTTGTTATATTTATTATTTTGTATGCTAGATTAGGATAATACCTTGGATGTTCATAATTGTATGTATAATAGAGAAAACATAGATCCAAGGTATTTAGGGTTGCATGTACACTTAGGAGTGTTAGAATGCTCATAACCCAACAGTGGTATCAGAGCCAAGGCTTGTTTTCTTGTTATACTTGCAAAATTAGCTAAAAAATCGAATTGTATTAGTTTAAAAGTTATGCTAATTACTTGAAAAAAATTTGATGTGAATTATCTTTGTTCATATGAGTTTATTAGATTAATAGAAAAGTTAATTGATTATGTGTTTTCAATCCATTTTAATCTAAGAGTTGATTCTAAAATGTGTTTTTGTAACTTGTCCTCAAGTTATATGAAAAGTCACATTTAAGTTTCATAAAACTCATAAAAAGTTGGCAATGGTTACAAAAATGAAGAGTCTTGTCCTCATTAAATGGTTTTATGACTCCATAACTTGTCCTCAAGTTATGGAGGTTCAAGAGTCACTTCATTAAATGATAAAATGTGTAACCTTAATTAGTTCCATAAGTTACAAAAATAAAGAAAAGTTACATTCTTTTATTAGTTTAAAGTCTTCCATAACTTGTCCTCAAGTTATGGAACTTGAAGAGTTTTTTTTAATTAAAACTACTTTAAACACATAAGTTATGGAATTAATTAGTTTTGAATATTTTCAAAACTTGCCCTCAAATTTTGGAATTTGTAAAGTTTTCCCCATGAATGCTTTAATTCCAAGTTAGCCCTTAGAATTTTAAAAGTTAAAATTCAACCCTTATACTTTATAGTATTATAAGTTAATAATAAATATATGTATAAGAGCAAGTCAGTCTTACCGTTAGTAGGCCTCATTCAAGAAGTCGGTCTATAAGGGGGGTATAAGGTTACTGCCTATAAAATGACAGTTTAATGGGTGTCCACTCTCACCCACCGCTTCCTTGACTGGTGGAGGGTCGTTAGCCGAACGGGTAGGACAAGGACTATAATTCTCCCTTCATTAAAAGTATTAATGATAAATACTAAGTAACTAAACTTTTTATAAATTCCCAATCTTAGTTACTTAGGAAAATGTGAATAAGGTGCTAATCCATGAAATTACACTTTGCACTTTGTTTAAACCGTTAGTGGAGCGTGTGTGGTTAACCGGCACACTAACCTGGATTTAACAAAGTAGGCAAAGGGTAACTTAATATTTATCACAGTATCGGTGGAGCTCGTGTAGTTAACCAGCACATCGATTGAGGGGTAAATATTAAGGGTACCAAGTATATTTGCATGGTTACTTCACACCTTGTTTTGTGATCCTCGGCATGCCAGTCACAAAACCTGAAGGGCACACTCGAGATTGAAACATGCCATTAAAAAGTTCAATGAATCTCAAAAGATCTAGGAGTTTCAAATCCAATTAAAAACCTAATTACATTATTTCGTTTTTCATGGTGGAAATTGGTAAATCGTCATTTACCTACCTTCAACTATTTTATAACTCGGATTACGGCATCCCTCTTCCAGTTATAAATAGGTTGTTGGATCCTAGCCTTAATATTTCATATTGGGTGTTATATTAAGGACTTTAGATCAACTATCTTGAATATCTCCCAAAAGATGTCTAGTTCAGACATCTATGATCTTCCCAAATATCTTGGAACTTTACTTCCTCCACCTCCTCCAATTATTCTCCCTAACCCACAAGTTCAAGGTCACTCAAGCCCTAATGGCAAGCAAGGTCTATGTGTGATCACATCTTAGAGATGAAGTCACATATTGACAAGCTGGGAGAGTTGGGTGTCAAAGTCTTGAGAAATTTGGATGTTCAATCACTTTCTAAGTCACATAGTGAGTTCCTTTGGGACTACTATGAAACAGACTATGACATGAACCTTAATGATCATATCTATTTGCTTGGTGCTGCTGAATCAGCAATGATTTGGAACGATAGTAAGGCAAATTTGATTAGAAGATCAACTTCCCAAAAACTTTATGGACAGTGACAATGGTGACACTGGAAATCCAGAAAAAGCATTCTCTTCCCAATGGAAAGGGATTGGCCATAGTCAACCCGGTTGACCAAATGGTAAGGAGAAATGCTAAGTCTGAGATAGTCCCATTACCAAAGGGTCCATATGTTTATTTTGCCAAAGGAAGGGGCGTTGATTGCAAAGCTACCAAGTTTAACTAAGGATGTTAAAGTCAATAAGTCTGACTCTACTTCAGGTAGAGCCCATTATCTAACTCTGTTAAGTTTCTATTCTAAGATCCTCATTACATGATGTGACTGGGTCACATGTTGATGTTTTAAGAATCAAAGAATAGAGAGAAAAGCTTAAAGGAAGTATATGCTGATTCTGATCGCGTAGGTGGATTTCGATCGCATCAGAATTTTGAAACTGTTACTTAGGAGTTATGATATATTGCTTAGGAATAGATAACAACAAGTTTTTCCGTATGCATTTGCACTATAAGGATAAGTTTTTTCCGCAAAGTTTTGAAATAAAATAAAAGTTTTTAATTTTATATTTATTTTAAATATCCTTACAAGTGGCATTTGTGAAAAATGGTTGTTTATATGATTCCATTGATAACAATATTTGAAAAAAAAATAGACTTGATTCTTTCGTTTGTGGTAGTGTCATAATTTACCAAATAAGGAAAGATTCTCATTCCCAAGGCTTCAGTTGGATAGAAACTTGGAATCATGCAAGTTGAATAGTATGATGAATGAGAACTTTCAAGCATTGGAAAATTAAGACTTGTTCACATGGATATGTGAGTCAAGTTATGGACTAAAGGGATCGAGTACACATTCTTGTGCACTGGTCAAGTCCACCACAAAGCTCGTTAAGACTATTCGTCATGATTTACTAAATTTTAGTAAATATGGTTATACTTACAAGTTTAAGTATAATTCTGAAACATTGGAAAAGTCTCAATGTATGGCAGAACGAATGGGAAGAATCAAATTAGGCAGACAGATAAAAGTTTCTCAAATCTGAAAAGATGGGAGAGTACTTTAGTATCATGTTTTGTGATCATCTTAATGATTAAAGAACCACATCACAATTGGTCTTCTAAGGACATCTTAGTGCATTCTTATGACTAAGAAGAGGAGTCATGAATTGTTGAAATGGTTAAATCAAGAAGATGAGTCATACTTCGTTTCAAAACAAGTCTTAGAGTCATACTCCAAGACTATAAGTTGAGTGACATATCTTAAAGAAAGGTTTATAACACTTGTCAAATGTAAGAGTAAAAGTGTCCTACTCTTGTACATTTGAAGTTGGTAAGTTGTGATGTTTTGGATTAAACAAAGACCAACTAAGGCCAATTGTGTGAAGTGTTTGTCTTGATAAAGAATCCGCACTATCTCTTGAATATTTAGCAAGATAGTCTTATATGTCAAGAGGACAGTGGGAGTCTTAAAGATCCTAAAAAGAATTTCAAGAACTAATCAAGAATAAAACCTGAGGTTCTTCACTAGCACACGACTTGAGGTTTATAACCTATCATGTTGACATATTCTGTGCCCATTCCAGTTAAAGTTGGCTTTGCATAGGAGTTCTGAAAGTTCTCAATTGGTTGCATAACAACTTGGAAGCAATGGCAGGCCCTGTACTGCCAGGTGGCAAGAAGTTAAGATTGCATAAGTTCAGTCCATATGAGTTTGGATTTGTCATTATCCTTGTCTTGTGACTATGGTTTTGACGATTCACATGGATAAGAACACATACACCATAAAATCTAAGGGTCATAAGGTTTCTCTCCGATTCATGAAAATGATGGTGAGGAAACACTTCCACCAAGTAGATTTGAAGCAGATAGCAAAAGGTCTAAACAATTGAGACTATGATTACGGCATCCCTTTTCATAGTTCTGAAATTGTTTAGACACACATGCATGCTATCTAAGGAAAGGTGTATGATTTTGATAAAGTTTTATCAAAGCATATCGTATCAGAAATCTGAACTTTGGTAAGGAAGTCAATAAAGTATTGATTTCTAGAAGTCCAGCTGATTTCTGAGTACATGTCAAAGCTAGTGGGAGCATAAGTGTTATGCTAATAATCATCATGTTAGTGGGAGCATGATAATTATTGTTAGTGTTGCAAGTTAGCAATGTTAATTATAGAAAACAAAAGTTTCAATTCGTGAGGCTGCAGGGATTGAAAAAGTTGTTTTGCTATAATTAAGGGAGAGGATATACTTTATTTCAGTTCTAAAGGCTTAGATTGAGACCTTAATCATCTTTAGTCAAGAATATATATATGAATTTCATGTTGGATTGGTTCAACTTAAGGAAATTCTATATATTGCGTTCTCAAAATTCGATTATGATTACGGCATCCCTCTTCATAGTCAAATTTTGAAAACATGGCAAATAAAAATATTGTAGCAAAAGACTGGTCTAGAATCATGTCTTTATGTGAGACATCATGAATCGTGTACCATTTGCTTTGGGTACAGGATCGATTGCATGTGCTATAATATTTGTCATTTCTAAATTTTTCCAAATGCCCAGAGGCATTAAGAAGGGAAAAGGTCTAGAATTGGATATGACTAAAATGATTAAGCAATTGTCGAGGACAATCTGAGGTTTACCAAAGATTGGTTGCTCAGGGACAGTTGGAAGTATAGTGCTAATTTTGGAAGGACCATATTGACATATTCTGAAAAGAGGCATCTCTTATTCAGAAGTGATAGTCAAAATGAGAATATGGAGTTGTCTCCATAGGTGGAAGTTATCTGTGTAAGATTAGAAAACTTAATGCAAGAAGCATGTCCAAAGCAATGTACTTTGAATATGAGACTTAGTTTCCATGGAGTTGATCTCCATTGGAATACCTTATAATGACTATTGACAAGTCTTTGTGACTTTGTACATATTCATTACAGGAGGGTCAGTGCATATAAGTTTAAAATCTAAACAGATTTCGATAAATGATAGGAATTTGAAATTCTCACATTTTTCGATAAGGATTTGGGAGTGTGAAATTAGAATCATTGAAATTATGTTCAATTGGTTTATTTCACAAAGTAAGGATCATAGACAAACATAGAGTGCATACTTGGTGTATGGCAAAGCTATTGTTTAAGAAAAACATAGTGTACATGCTTGGAGCATGGGACAACTAGTGTTTTTAATTCAAGTATAAAGTTGATAAAACCGAAACAATGAATAATGAGTAATCAGTATGGTGATAAATAAAAGTGTTTATTTATATTCATAGGGTTTGATACCATATTTGATTCATTTATTCTTGTGTTTCACTTTGCATGTTTTGACTTCCAGAATAACTAAGTCTCTCTTCCTGAATGATTAAGTTATTCAAACCATCCACAGTCGGTCATATGTTGGAAGTAGATATGAATCAAGACTGTCATGGGTTGGTTTGTAGAGGTCCAAGTTGGTGGACAAAGTGGTGCTACAACACTCATGAGTGCTCATAAGTTCTGAGTATTGGATTCAACCCGCGCTCATTTGAATCACTTCATGGATTTTATCACGAGTGATCATGAGACGATAATATCTTATATTCTTCAAACCTAGAGATATGAGTTGTTACTATGAGTTGGTTATACATTGATTGCACGAAAACGCATTCGGTAACTCGATGTTATAAAACGTGCCTTTGTGTATGATTCAACAAGTAGTAGAACAAGCCATATGAGTCGAAGTTTATCCATTCCTTTTACCTTCGGGATAAAAGCGATATCTGTGGGCCCCTCGATGATTTAAAGATGATACATGTGAGTGCTTGGCCAAGCCAGGACTGATTTGATTTGTTCAATCAGTCAGTCATCATGAATCGGAAATCGGGAAACAACAAATGGACAGAGAGAATGATTGATAATCCATGTCTCAGTCCATATGATACTAGAATGGAGGAATATATGATCCCTTATCTAATGGACAAGTCATTGACAAAGTTCAGAGTTCATCGACAATGTCAGAGTTCGACAGAAGCTTTTGAGAGCTACGATTGCTGATCGGCTCCTGAAGTCATACGCAATAATAGTTTTAGACTTATCCAAGTGGGAGACTGTTGGATTAATGTCTAAGTCCATAACTATAATTGGTAAGACTTGACCCGACCCGGCATGGTCCATTTGGGTTGCATGGCATCATGCATTTGGATAGACTATAATGAGAGAAATAACACTTAAGGTTGGTTAATATATTATAAGTTCTAATATATTAATAAGGTTATTTAATTAGTATTGATCAAGAATTAATTTGGAATTAATTAAGTGATCAAAAGGAGACTAATTAAATATATGGGTTGATTGTGTAAATCATTCATTCTTATATATGTGGGCTTGTGATCCAAGATTTCTTATGTTGGACTAAGTCCATGGGGTGACCCATGGATACTCCATGGAGGTTAAAATCCATGGAGCATAAGGAATAGGTAAAGTTATGAGTTACATGGTGTAACCCTAATAGCCACTATATAAAAGAATCCCATGGCTCAAGAAATCGTGCACTAATGTGTGAGTGTGAGGGCTAGACGATTTCAAGGAGTGTTCAAGTTTCTCTCAAGTTAGTCCAAGTGTATTTGGTGTTGTGTGAACCATTTGAGGTGTCACGCTTGGGGCACTAGGCACTCAAGCTTCATGAAGACATTCTACATCAAAGAGGTATGTATTCTATCTTGTTATATTTATTATTTTGTATGCTAGATTAGGATAATACCTTGGATGTTCATAATTGTATGTATAATAGAGAAAACATAGATCCAAGGTATTTAGGGTTGCATGTACACTTAGGAGTGTTAGAATGCTCATAACCCAACATATCCGACACAAATCTGGTGATTTCACCCCTGATCCTCTCAATCTTCCAATTCTCCTCTCGAAAACCCTCAGACTGAGTATCCATAATCAAACCCACGAGTGGAGAATCCATAGATATCCTCATACATGCCACCTCAACAGAAGGTCCACCCGCCTTGTGGCTCAGGGAATCCGCCACCACGTTCGATTTACCATGATGGTAAAGGATCTCGCAGTCATAATCCTTGACCACGTCCAGCCACCTGCGCTGCCTCATATTCAGGTTCGGCTGATCCATAATATGCCTCAAACTCTTGTGATCCATGTAGATAGTACAGCGGACTCCATAAAGATAATGCCTCCAAATCTTGAAAGCGAAAACCACCGCTCCCAACTCAAGATCATGCGTGGGGTATCTCGTCTCATGCGGCTTCAACTGCCTCGAAGCATAAGCTATCACTCATCCTCTCTGTATTAGGACTGCCCCCAAGCCGGTGATGGATGCATCACAGAAAACCACAAAATCCTCAATTCCCTCTGGGAGGGTCAAGAATGGGGCCTCACAAAGTCTCTACCTAAGGGTCTCAAATGCGGACTGCTGCTCAGGGCCCCACCGGAAATCTGCCCCTTCCTCATTAGACGAGTGAGGGATACTGAAATCTTGGAGAAATCCTGAATAAATCTCTGGTAGTACCCTGCAAAACCCAGGAAACACCTGATATACGAAGGGAGACTTCGAAACCTCCCACTGCATCACCGCCTCAAATTTGGCCGGATCGACCAAAATCCCATCTTGGTTAACGAGGTGTCCAAGGAACTGAACCTCTCGCAACCAAAACTCGCACTTCGAGAACTTAGTATAAAGCCGTTCTCGCCTCAAAACCCCCAGAAGCTCGCGAATATGCTCCTCATGCTGCTCTCTGGTCTTGGAATAAACCAAGATATCATCAATAAACATGATAACCGAGCGATCGAGCATTGGCCTGCATACCCGATTCATCAAATCCATAAATATTGCATGTGCATTGGTAAGCCCAAATGGCATCACCACGAACTCGTAATGTCCATAACGAGTCCGGAACATGGTCTTCTCCACGTCCTCTTCCCTCACCCTGACCTGATGGTACCCAGAACTCAGATCTATCTGGGAGAACCAAGATGCTCCCTGCAACTGATCAAAGAGATCATCAATCCGTGGAAGGGGATAACGGTTTTTCACCGTTAACTTGTTCAGCTCCCTATAATCGATGCACATCCGGTGCGAACCATCCTTCTTCCTCACAAATAATATCAAAGCTCCCCACGGGGAACTGCTCGGACGGATGAAATGCTTGCCTAGCAGCTCCTGCAGCTGAGATGACAGCTCCTGCATCTCAGGCGGTGCCAATTGGTACGACGCCTTGGCAATAGGGGACACACCTGACACAAGGTCGATCCTGAACTCGACCTGCCTTTCAAGAGTCACACTGGGTAACTCCTCCGGAAATACATCAGCGAACTCCCTAACAATCAGAACATCAACAACTGATACCTGATCCCCAACCTGCGTATCCACCACATAAGCCAAATAACCTGCACACCCGTGCTGAATATATTGCCGAGCCCTGGCTGCCGAACAAAACCCTGAACCCAGCATGGTGCCCTCTCCATAAATAACCAGTTCTCCCCTACTTGGGGTTCGAACTACCACCCGCTAACCCTCGCAGTCGATCATGGCACCGAAACGGCTCAGCCAATCCATACCCACTATCACGCAGACGTCTCCCATAGGAATAGGAATCAAATCGATCGGGAAGGATACTCCAAAAATCTGCATAATGCAACCCTGATAAACCGAAACAGCAGAAATCATGTGTTCGTTGGCGATGGAAACTCGCAACGGACACTCCAACTCCCCAAATGGCAAAGCAAACTCCCTACTAAAAGACTGAGAGACAAAGGACCGACTCGCACCCGAGTCGAACAACACAAGAGTAGGAAAAGAGTTCACTAAGAACGTACCTAACATAGGTACAAACATATGGGTATAAAACAATCATAATCAACAAGATAAGAGATAGAAACATACCAGTCCCAACATCAGGTGCTGCTCTGGCCCCTCGGTAGTGAGCTGGAAAGTACCACCTCGAGCCCTTGGGGGCTCCACCCTGCCTTGACTCCCGTCAGTGATCCTCAATGTAGTTGGCGCTGCGCCGGCCTGGCAGCGAGCAATGGAAAGTTGTCCTTCACATGGCCAACCTGGTCGCAATGATAGCAAATACTGGAACTGAGTGCTGGAGCCTGTTGGTGGAAATCCATCGCCATGTGACCCTACCGACCATAATTGTGGCATCTAGAAGATGATCGACAAGTACCCTCATGCGCCTTGCCGTACTTGCCACAAGTACGGCCCCCGGATCTGTCATCAACGGTCTTAAACCGCTTTGGCGCAGGCTGCGACTGCACCGGGGCCTGCCTCTGCTCTCTCAACTGAAGCTCTATCTCAAGCTCATGTCGTCTAGCAGCCTCCTGTAACTCCAACAAAGTATCACACCGCTAGGTAGAAACAAATTGTCGAATATCCGTCTTGAGCATGCTCAAGTAACGGGTCATCTGAGCCTGCTCCAAAGCAAACTCAGGGCAGAACATGACCCTCTCAGTAAACATCTGGGTGATCTCCGTCACCGACTCCGATCTCTGCCTCCAATCCAAAAACTCCTAAGCCAACCTCTCACGCTCCACCCGAGGAATGTAGCGAGTACGAAAAATCTCTCTGAAATGATCCCAAGATACCGCAGCCCTCTGCTCATCAGAGTACGATCCCTTAACAAGTCTCCACCAATCCTTCGCTCTGGACCTCAGAAGGTTCAGAGCGCACCTGACCTTCTGGTCAACATGGCATGAACGCGTGAAAAAACACCCATCCACATCAGATAGCCACCTCATGGACACAATCAGGTCTTAGACTCCATAAAAAGTCGAGGGCTTCGTATTATCGAAGTCCTGATACTGAAAGGCCCGCTCTGTTCCAACACCTATAGCGGCTATGGCTGCGGAGGCTGCAACAGCAGCAGTCTCGACAATGGCTACATATCTCTCATCAAAAAGCTCTATCATAGCGGTCTTGCTAGACCCAAACATCTCCGGAATCTGACCCCGAATGATGGTCACAACCTCCTCATGGAGGATCCTCTTGATCCTGGCATCCAAATCCTTTGACCTCATCTGACTGTCAGCCCCTGATCCCGACCCGGATTCAATCTCAACTCGCCTCGTAGTCACCATACTGAAAATACACGAGGAAGATATCAGATAATCCACATAAATAACGGGGAACCAACTCCCAACGAAGCCATAGAGGTTGTAACTTCCTTGCTACGCGCACGGGTCATGTGCTTTCTGTTGGATTAGATGTCTAAGCCCATAACTATTATTGGTATGTACTTGACCCGAGAGTAGCATGGTCCATTTGGGTTGCATATCATCAGGACAATTTGTTAGGATGGACTTTTGAGAGAAGGTTATTTATGGTTTATTAATATATTATAAGTTATAATATACTAATATGAAATCATATGTTTTAATTAGTATCGATCAAGAATTAATTTGGAATTAATTTAGTGATCAAAAGAGACTAATTAAATCTATGGGGACTAATTATGATAATTAGTTATATTTATATGTGTTGGGCTTATGATCCATGTTGGACCAAGTTTATGTATGGATACATAAAGAGTTGGGCCACATGAACCATGGATCATAAAACCCATGGGTATGGATTATGGGTTATACCCATGACCCTTGGAATCCTACATATAAATAGGTTACTCCATAGCCAAAATCACCACTTCTTTTCTTAGAGAAATATGGAGGTGTTTTGGTGCATGGAATTCTCTCTCAAGAGCCACCTTTTTCCTAGGTGTGTTGTGATTCCATTTGAGGCATTTCATACTATTGGTGCTAAGCTCTTAAGGCCAAATACATCAAGACTTCAAGCCACATAAAATGTATGTTTCCCTAACTAGTATATTATATGGCTTATGTCAAATTCATGCTAGTTATAGGTTTAATGCCTTGGAAACCATTTGCATGTATAATAGAGAAAACATAGATCCAAGGTATTTAGGGTGGTATGTGCACCATAGGATGTTGTAGTATACTAAAACCCAACAGTGGTATCAGAGCCATGGGTTGTTTTCTATTATATTTGATGCAAATGTATTTTTTTTTCAAGTTGAAGGAAAAAAAAAGAAAAAAAAAACATGAAGTTTGTCAAATTTTATGATAATTACTTGATTTTATGAAAAACTAATTATTTATAAAATTTGAGTCACTTTACTACAAGAGTTGAATTAGGTCAATTAATTAAAAGATAGAATGATATGATTATTTTATTTGTTTTAAAAGTTTGATCTAAATGGTTTTAAGGAGTTACAAATTTTGTCATAAAATTTTGGAACTCAAAAGTTTTTTTTAAAGTTATGATCTTAAGAGTTTTGAAACTTCCATAAGTTATGGATGTGAAATGTCTCATTTATTAACTCTTTAGGTTATGAATTCCAAGAGTCTTCAAAGGATAATTGTCAAAGTTTCAAGATTTGTATTAGTTTATATGATTATCTAATTTCTTGAAAATTGTTGATGTGAATTATCTTTACTTATAAGTTTAATCTAGATCATAGAAAAATTATTTGATTATTGTGTTAATTGGAATATTTGATCTAAATGGTTTTTATGAACTCCATAACTTGTCCTCAAGTTATGGAAAGTGAAGAGTTTTTCTTTTTAAAGTGTCATTAAGTCTCATAGGTTATGAAAATAGAAGAGTCACTATTTTTAATGTCATCATTAAATGATTTAATGTCTTCCATAACTTGTCCTCAAGTTATGGAACTTGAATTTTTTTTTCATTAAACCTTAATTAAACTCATAAGTTATGAAAAATCCAAGAGTTTTGAAAGGTTTCAAAACTTGTCCTCAAGTTTTGGAATTTGTAAAGTTACCCCCCATGTATACTTTAATTCCAAACTAGACCTTAGAATTTTAAAAGTTTAAAATTCAACCCTTATACTATTATTATAATTTTAATTATATAGATATGTATAAGATAAAGTTGTCTTACCATTAGTAGGCCTCATTCACGAAGCCGGTCTATAAGGGGGGGTATAAGGTTACTGCCTATAAAATGGCAGTTTAATGGGTGTCCACTCTCACTCACCGCTTCCTTGACCGCTGGAGGGTCGTTAGCCGAACAGGTAGGACAAGGACTATAATTCTCCCTTCATTATAAGTATAATGATAAATACTAAGTAACTAAACACTTATAAATTCCCAATCTTAGTTACTTAGGAAAATGTGAATAAGGTGCTAATCCATGAAATTACACTTTGCACTTTGTTTAAGCTGTTTGTGGAGCGTGTGTGGTTAACCGGCACACTAACCTGGACTTAACAAGGTAGGCAAAGGGTAACTTAATGTTTATCATAGTATCGTTGGAGCGTGTGTGGTTAACCGGCACATCGATTGAGGGGTAAATATTAAGGGTACCAAGTATATTTGCATGGTTACTTCACACCTTGTTTTGTGATCCTCGGCATCCCAGTCACAAAACCTGAAGGGCACACTCGAGATTGAAACATGTCATTGAAAAGTTCAATGAATCTCAAAAGAATCTAGGAGTTTCAAAACCAATTAAAACCTAATAATACATTTCGTTTATCTTGGTGGAAATTGGTGAATCGTCATTCACCTACCTTCAAATATTTTATAGCTTGGATTACGGCATCCCTCTTCCAAGTTATAAAATAGTTTGTTGGGTCCTAGCCTTAATATATCATATTGGGTGTTATATTAAGGACTTAAATCAACTTTACGTGAATTTCTCCCATTGTTGATGTCTAGTTTAGACAACAGTGATCTTCCCAAACCAAGCTTTCCTAATGAATATGACTTCCCGAGTTTGGCTCATGGAAGTCATACCTCTCTTCCTCCACCTCCTCCAATTATTCTCCCTAACCCACAAGTTCAAGGTCACTCAAGCCCTAATGGCAAGCAAGGTCTATGTGTGATCACATCTTAGAGATGAAGTCACATATTGACAAGCCGGGAGAGTTGGGTGTCAAAGTCTTGAGAAATTTGGATGTTCAATCACTTTCTAAGTCACATAGTGAGTTCCTTTGGGACTACTATGAAACAGACTATGACATGAACCTTAATGATCATATCTATTTGCTTGGTGCTGCTGAATCAACAATGATTTGGAACGATAGTAAGGCAAATTTGATTAGAAGATCAACTTCCAAAAAAATTATGGACAGTGACAATGGTGACACTGGAAATCCAGAAAAAGCATTCTCTTCCCAATGGAAAGGGATTGGCCATAGTCAACCCGGTTGACCAAATGGTAAAGAGAAAGGCTAAGTCTGAGATAGTCCCATTACCAAAGGGTCCATATGTTTATTTTGCCAAAGGAAGGGGCGTTGATTGCAAAGCTGCCAAATTTACCTAAGGATGTTAAAGTCAATAAGTTTGACTCTACATCAGGTAGAGCCCATTATCTAACTATGTTAAGTTCTATTCTGAGATCCTCATTACATGATGTGACTGGGTCACATGTTGATGTTTTAAGAATCAAAGAATAGAGAGAAATCTTAAAGGAAGTATATGCTGATTCTGATCGCGAAGGTGGATTTCGATCGCATCAGAATTTTGAGCAGTTGCTTAAGAAGTTATGATATATTGCTAAGGAATAGATAACAACAATTTTCCATGTGGATTGTAAGGATAAGTTTTTCCGCAAAGTTTTAAAATAAAAGAAAATTGTTTAATTTTATTTATTTGAAGTATCCTTACAATGGCATTTGTGGAAAATTGTTGCTTATATGATTCCACTGACAGCAATATTGGAAAATGGATTTGATTCTTTCATTTGTGGTAGTGTCTAAATTTACCAAATCAGGAAAGTTCCTCATCACCCAAGTTTCAATTGGACCGAAACTTGGAATCATGCAAGTTGAATAGTATGATGAATGAGAACTTTCAAGCATTGGAAAATCAAGACTAATTACTTGTTCACATGGATGTGTGAGTCAAGTGAAGGACTAAAGGGATCGAGTACACATTCTTGTGCACTGGTCATATCCACCACAAAGCTCGTTAAGACTATTTGATTTACTAAAGTTTAGTAAATATGGTTATACTTACAAGTTTAAGTATAATTCTGAAACATTGGAAAAGTCTCAATGTATGGCAGAACGAATGGGAAGAATCAAATTAGGCAGAAAGATAAAAGTTTCTCAAATCTGAAAAGATGGGATAGTACTTTAGTATCATGTTTGTGATCATCTTAATGATTTAGAAATCATATCACAATTAGTCCTCTAAAGGTCATCTTAGTGCATTCTTATTACTAAGAAGAGGAGTCATGAATTGTTGAAATGGTTAGATCAGGAAGATGAGTCATACTTCGTTCGAAAACAATTCTTAGAGTCATACTCCAAGATTGTAACTTGAGTGACATATCTTAAAGAAAGGTTTAAAACACTTGTCAAATGTAAGAGTAAAAGTGTCCTACTCTTGTACATTTGAAATTGGTAAGTTGTGATGTTTTGGATAAAACAAAGACCAACTAAGGTCAATTGTGTGAAGTGTTTGTCTTGATAAAGAATCCGCACTATCTCTTGAATATTTGGCAAGATAGTCTTATATGTCAAGAGGATAGTGAGAGTCTTAAAGATCCTAAAAAGAATTTCAAGAACTAATCAAGAATAAAACCTGAGGTTCTTCACTAGCACACGACTTGAGGTTTATAACCTATCGTGTTGACATATTCTGGGCCCATTCCAGTTAAAGTTGGCTTTGCATAGGAGTTCTGAAAGTTCTCAATTGGTTGCATAACAACTTGGAAGCAATGGCAGGCCCTGTACTGCCAGGTGGCAAGAAGTTAAGATTGCATAAGTTCAGTCCATATGAGTTTGGATTTGTCATTATCCTTGTCTTGTGACTATGGTTTTGACGATTCACATGGATAAGAACACATACACCATAAAATCTAAGGGTCATAAGGTTTCTCTCCGATTCATGAAAATGATGGTGAGGAAACACTTCCACCAAGTAGATTTGAAGCAGATGGCAAAAGGTCTAAACAATTGAGACTATGATTACGACATCCCTTTTCATAGTTCTGAAATTGTTTAGACACACATGCATGCTATCTAAGAAAGGTGTATGATTTTGATAAAGTTTTATCAAAGCATCTCGTATCAGAAATCTGAACTTTGGTAAGGAAGTCAATAAAGTATTGATTTCTAGAAGTCCAGCTGATTTCTGAGTACATGTCAAAGCTAGTGGGAGCATAAGTGTTATGCTAATAATCATCATGTTAGTGGGAGCATGATAATTATTGTTAGTGTTGCAAGTTAGCAATGTTATTTATAGAAAACAAAAGTTTCAATTCGTGAGGCTGCAGGGATTGAAAAAGTTGTTTTGCTATAATTAAGGGAGAGGATATACTTTATTTCAGTTCTAAAGGCTTAGATTGAGACCTTAATCATCTTTAGTCAAGAATATATATATGAATTTCATGTTGGATTGGTTCAACTTAAGGAAATTCTATATATTGCGTTCTCAAAATTCGATTATGATTACGACATCCCTCTTCATAGTCAAATTTTGAAAACATGGCAAATAAAAATATTGTAGCAAAAGACTGGTCTAGAATCATGTCTTTATGTGAGACATCATGAATCGTGTACCATTTTCTTTGGGTACAGGATCGATTGCATGTGCTATAATATTTGTCATTTCTAAATTTTTCCAAATGCCCAGAGGCATTAAGAAGGGAAAAGGTCTAGAATTGGATATGACTAAAATGATTAAGCAATTGTCGAGGACAATCTGAGGTTTACCAAAGATTGGTTGCTCAGGGACAGTTGGAAGTATAGTGCTAATTTTGGAAGGACCATATTGACATATTCTGAAAAGAGGCATCTCTTATTCAGAAGTGATAGTCAAAATGAGAATATGGAGTTGTCTCCATAGGTGGAAGTTATCTGTGTAAGATTAGAAAACTTAATGCAAGAAGCATGTCCAAAGCAATGTACTTTGAATATGAGACTTAGTTTCCATGGAGTTGATCTCCATTGGAATACCTTATAATGACTATTGACAAGTCTTTGTGACTTTGTACATATTCATTACAGGAGGGTCAGTGCATATAAGTTTAAAATCTAAACAAATTTCGATAAATGATAGGAATTTGAAATTCTCACATTTTTCGATAAGGATTTGGGAGTGTGAAATTAGAATCATTGAAATTATGTTCAATTGGTTTATTTCACAAAGTAAGGATCATAGACAAACATAGAGTGCATACTTGGTGTATGGCAAAGCTATTGTTTAAGAAAAACATAGTGTACATGCTTGGAGCATGGGACAACTAGTGTTTTTAATTCAAGTATAAAGTTGATAAAACCGAAACAATGAATAATGAGTAATCAGTATGGTGATAAATAAAAGTGTTTATTTATATTCATAGGGTTTGATACCATATTTGATTCATTTATTCTTGTGTTTCACTTTGCATGTTTTGACTTCCAGAATAACTAAGTCTCTCTTCCTGAATGATTAAGTTATTCAAACCATCCACAGTCGGTCATATGTTGGAAGTAGATATGAATCAAGACTGTCATGGGTTGGTTTGTAGAGGTCCAAGTTGGTGGACAAAGTGGTGCTACAACACTCATGAGTGCTCATAAGTTCTGAGTATTGGATTCAACCCGCGCTCATTTGAATCACTTCATGGATTTTATCACGAGTGATCATGAGACGATAATATCTTATATTCTTCAAACCTAGAGATATGAGTTGTTACTATGAGTTGGTTATACATTGATTGCACGAAAACGCATTTGGTAACTCGATGTTATAAAACGTGCCTTTGTGTATGATTCAACAAGTAGTAGAACAAGCCATATGAGTCGAAGTTTATCCATTCCTTTTACCTTCGGGATAAAAGCAATATTTGTGGGCCCCTAGATGATTTAGCGATGACACATGTGAGTGCTTGGCCACGCCAGGACTGATTTGATTTGTTCAATCAGTCAGTCATCATTAATCGAAAATCGGGAAACAACAAATGGACAGAGAGAATGATTATAATCCATGTCTCAGTCCATATGATATCTAAAATGGAGGAATATATGATCCCTTATCTAATGGACGCGTCATTGATTTGTTCAGAGTTCGACAACGGCTTTAAGAGCTACGATTGCTAGTCGGGTTATGAAGTCGTACTTGCAATAATAGTTTTAGACTTATCCAAGTGGGAGACTGTTGGATTAGATGTCTAAGCCCATAACTATTATTGGTATGTACTTGACCCGAGAGTAGCATGGTCCATTTGGGTTGCATATCATCAGGACAATTTGTTAGGATGGACTTTTGAGAGAAGGTTATTTATGGTTTATTAATATATTATAAGTTATAATATATTAATATGAAATCATTTGTTTTAATTAGTATCGATCAAGAATTAATTTGGAATTAATTTAGTGATCAAAAGAGACTAATTAAATCTATGGGGACTAATTATGATAATTAGTTATATTTATATGTGTTGGGCTTATGATCCATGTTGGACCAAGTTTATGTATGGATACATAAAGAGTTGGGCCACATGAACCATGGATCATAAAACCCATGGGTATGGATTATGGGTTATACCCATGACCCTTGGAATCCTACATATAAATAGGTTACTCCATAGCCAAAATCACCACTTCTTTTCTTAGAGAAATATGGAGGTGTTTTGGTGCATGGAATTCTCTCTCAAGAGCCACCTTTGTCCTAGGTGTGTTGTGATTCCATTTGAGGCATTTCATACTATTGGTGTTAAGCTCTTAAGGCCAAATACATCAAGACTTCAAGCCACATAAAAGGTATGTTTCCCTAACTAGTATATTATATGGTTTATGTCAAATGCATGCTAGTTATAGGTTTAATGCCTTGGAAACCATTTGCATGTATAATAGAGAAAACATAGATCCAAGGTATTTAGGGTTGTATGTGCACCATAGGATGTTGTAGTATACTAAAACCCAACACTTTCAGTAGTACATGCCCATACTACGTTCCAAACCTACCTGTGTTTGTCTCAAGGATCATCACAACACCCTAACAATACTCATAAGCATAGACGAACGCTCAATCCTCACTCCTAGAGCAAAGGCTAAATATCTCACTACTGGCCGAATGACCCCTCACGATTCATCCATGAAACTTCCACCAACCCTGCAACACTCGTGTATGCCAGCCATACATAACACTGGACTCTATAGACATTCGAATATCTGATCCTACCCTAAGCCCTTCATCAAACAAGAACATGAAATAAGGCCAAACCAAACATTCTCAGGCTATAAGATCTTAGTTATATATAACCGTGATGCATACACTAAGCAACTACAGTAATGATGTCAATTTCATAAAACAAAGACCCTAGGCTATCAGGCATCATATAATCAGGCAATTCTATCATGCAATTCCTGATGATCCCTAGCCTATCATTAGCATGGTGTTCTAACATATCACAATATCAAATAATAGTATGGTATTTTGGGGTCTACTTACTGGCTCCGGCTGATCGTACACATCGCATCCTCCTTTAGTATTTTGAAAACCATTTGAAAATTATTTTGAAAATCTTTTCCTTAGTTTGAGACTGGATTCACACGAGTTTTCCCCCCAATTCACTCAAATCAAGGCTCTGATACCAACTTGTAACACCCATAAAATTCATGAAAATTTTAAACTTAGGAAAAAAACATTCAAAATCATCATTGTTTACAAACTGTTTCCAAAATAAGATTCATATTAGAGAAATCCCAAAATCGTGAAATAAAAATATGAGGAGGTGCACGATCACGTCTTCACCTTCCCGTAATCTTGCGAAGAACCTGAAACATAAACCAATAACTGTAAGCCCAAAGCTTAGTGAGTTTCCCCCAAAATACCAATACATAAAAAATAACACAATATAATAACAACATGCAATGGGTCCACAACTTTATAGACTGGATTACCCCTAAGCCCACAACAAAAGTCTGGATTGCCTTACAGGGCCACACCTTATATTTGGCTTGCTCCCCAGCCTAGTCAGTCAACAGAATGAATACCACTAAGCCCTCAGTATGAGTCTGGCATGCCCGGCCCAGCCCTCTGCTCGTATCTAGAATGCTCATGAGTCCTCAGTATGAGTCTGGCATGCCCTCCCTGGCCCTCAACTCATATATGGCATACTCTAGGGTTTGTTGGCTACAACACAAAGCAGTACAACCTCAACCCAACCCACACAATATGTCAACATATAACAGATAATATCGTAAATAGATAAACAAGCAATTCACAGGTAGTCCTACAGATCTACCAGACTAGCATAGCAAGACTAACATGCACAACTATAACATACTCATCATATCAGCAATATCAGGTTATCAAACCAATGGGTCGGCCATGGTGCTTTCGACCCGAAAGTATAGTGAGGAAGACTCACCTCAGAAGCAACTGAACTGATAAGATCTAACTCCAAAACTCAGCTCCCTACTCAAAGCCTACAACCATCATGACCAACCATCAAAACCTCAAACTACCCAAAATTCCCTCAAAAGTCAAACTTGGTCAACCATGGTCAAAGTCAAAGTCAACAGTCAAGGTCAACAGTCCATGTTGACCCAACTCGTCGAGTGCACATACCAACTCGTCGAGTTCCTTCAGTACTTAGAGAAATAGGGAAAACCCGAGCCAACTCGCCGAGTTATCAGGACAACTTATCGAGTTCCTACGGTATCCAGAAAAGCGGGAAAACCCGATCCAACTCGTCGAGTTTCCCAGCTTAACTCATTAAGTCCTTTTTCATCACAACGCTCAAGAATGTAGATCTGAAACCCAAGAGCTGAAAAACCACGTAAAGTTGCTAATTTTACGTCCATGCATAACACCAAGAGGCTAAAACACTCAAATAAGGCTTATTAAGGGACTTAGAACATGAACGAAGCCTATATCTAGATAAAGCTTGAAACTTTAAGCCCAAGGAGACCACAAAACATCCAGATCTGAAGTTATAACTTCATGACATGCTCAAACCGAGAACAAACCTAAAAATGAGCCAAAAATGACAATGAACTTCCAAGGAAGAGATCTAAGCAATAGATGAGCAAGTTTTCGAATTTTTACCTCAAAAGAGCAGCTAAACTCAAGAAGATTTTGGATCTAAAGCTTCCCCCTTCAAGCTATGCACCACCAACTTCAAGCTTCTTTAAGATAACACCAAGGAAACACTCTTTAAGCTCACACACACTCAAAATGGGAGAGAAAACACAAGACTAGAGTTTCTGGACAGAGGAGGCGATTAGGGAGGCCGACAATGGGACTTATTGCCTTTAAATAGGGTGCAACACCCTAAAAATTAGGGTTTCATATTCAGCCACCAACTCGTCGAGTTTTTTTCTCCAACTCGTCGAGTTGGTCCAAAAAGATCTGTGACCCATAGACTTTCAACACGTCGAGTTGAGGCCATCAAATCGACGAGTTCCAAGGAAAAATTGCGTTTTTAAAATAAAATTCTCATACCTGGGAATCGGGATGTTACAATAAATGGATCTTTGATGGTTTGGTTTTGTTATAAACTAAACAAATAAACTTGTTAATTTTTAAAGTCTTTCGTTGCGATTTTTGTGAAAAACAAACTTATATTTTGTATCAAAACCCGTCAGTGGTATCAGAGTCATGTTTTATATGTTAGAATGATTTTCTATGTTTGATAATGTTTGGTTTTTGGAAAACAAACATGGATTTCATTTAGTTAAGAAAAATCCATATTTTTCTTCTTTGGCAACTTCTTGGTTAAAATTGTTTATTTCTATATATAACATTTTTTCATGGATTTTGGTTATATAAAAGTTGTCTTAGAAAAAACAAAGAGTTGTTTGTTATAATATTTAATATGTTGTTGTGTATAAACAAGTCACTTGGACATTTATGTTGTGTTTAGTTGATATTTATTTATTCATAAGAAGTAATAGATAAATATGTATTTTTTTTCATTTGTTGATTTGTTGTAATAAATTAGTTAGACTAGTTGTATTTCTTTATAAATGTAACAAGATGAAGAAATGAGCACCTTGAAGATCACTTGACCATTTAAGACCATAATCCCAACCATAAGCTTCTACTTTTGGTTTTGGGCTTAATTATAGTCTTAATGGTTTAAGTGTTGCAACTTTCACAACATGAAGATTTGAAGTCCTTTTGCAAGCAATAGTTGACTTGGCAGATGAGAGCTTGAATACATTTTCAAGTGTCCCTTAAGTCATTTAGGAAAGACTTAATAACTCTTGTGATGGCTCACAAAAATTATTACTAGACATGGATTGGTTTATACACATTATAATGCATGCATGTGATGTTTATTTTTATGTTATTGTATGTTATGTTTGATGTATGAAAATGGTTTTTACAAACTAAACAACATTTTAACATAGGATAATATCACTTGGAGTTTTAGTAAAAATTATTTAAAATATAAAATAATATGTTTATAAATGGATATTTAGAAAAACGTTTTTACCAGTTACCGGTTAAAAATCGATTTTTTGTTGAAAATAGTTTTACGGTAAACTTATAAATATCCAACTTTAAAATAGTTTAAAAGATGTTTAAACATTTAAATGGTAAACTTATAAATACCCCTCTGGCACGTATCACAATATTGTCCTCTTTGAGATCCCGGCACGAAAACTTCCCAGGGGGTCACCCATCCCTGGATTTCTCTCGCCCGGACACGCTTAACTGCAGAGTTCTTATGGGATCTACTGACCTCACGGCTTTAAAACGCGTTATGAAATGAAGGTATCCACACCCCTGATAAGGAAATGTTTCGTTCTCCTTCCAAGCCGATGTGGGATCAGGTGTAACCCACCTTAACCCCCCATTATAGGGTTCGACGTCCCCGTCGAACACATCGACCCGTTCCCCAGCTCTGATACCATTTGTAACATCCCTCTTTAACACGTATCACAACATTGTCCGCTTTGGGCTCCCGGCACGAAAACTTCCCAAGGGTCACCCATCCCTGGATTGCTCTCGCCCGGACACGCTTAACTATAGAGTTCTTATGGGATCTGCTGCCCTCACGGCTTTAAAACGCGTTGTGACAAGGAATGTATCCACACCCCTTATAAGGAAATGTTTCGTTCTCCTTCCAAGCCGATGTGGGATCAGGTGAAACCCACCTTAAAGGCGGGCAGATTAGTTGCACCTGATCCCACATCGGCTAGGAAGGAGAACTAAGCATTCCTTAAAAGAGGTATGGATACCTTCTCTTTCACAACGCGTTTTAAAGTCGTGAGGGCAGCAAATCCCATAAGAACTCTGCAGTTAATAATGCTCGGGCAAGAGCAATTCAGGATTGGGTGGCGCCTTGGGAGGTTTTCGGGATTTCGAGTTTGGAGAGAGAGGTAGTTATTGCAGTTGAGTGTTGCAAGTCACCGAGTTGATTGTTGGCATCAGTTGGGTTCCGGATGGTCTCTATAGTTCAATATGAATGTGTTGATTATATGGAGTGGTTGGAGGGAACATTTTGACGATGTTAGTACAGTTTCCGGAAAATTCTAACCGAGTCGGATTTCGAGGACGAAATCCAGTTTAAGTGGGGGAGAATTGTAACATCTGGTTTCGAAATGTTTCTAATTTCGGAATAGCGATTCGTAAATGGATAAAGCAAATGTTTTGGTCTTCAATGGAATAGAGTTTAGAACTTATCGGATGTTGATAAATTTGGTTAAGTGATTAAAGACTTTGATTTGTGCTTTGAAGAAAAAGGGTAAAATGGGAAAAGTAATATTCTAGGCTTCTTACATGGACTATTGTTTTAGTTCACCATGTATTAAGTGAAAAGCAATTAGATAGGGTTGTGGGCTCGTCAATACCTTTCTGTGCATATAAAAGATCACTGAAAACGGAGTTGAAACGAAGAAGTTATGATTGTTTGAAGTTGGAATGGAATTGGGTGAAACCCGTTGTCACGAGGTGAGAAGCACATTCTCACGACATGAGGAGCATATTCTCACAACTTGACAAGCATGCTGTGATAAGGTGAGAAGGGGTAGCCCAAGCCCACAAATTTTAGGGGTTTCTATGTATTTAAAGGGTGGTTCCGTGTTTTTGGGGTATTTTCCACCCTCCTTCACACCTAAAGTCGTTTGAGAGAAACCTTAGCCTCCCTTTAACCACTTTGAGCCTCCCATCTCCTCTCTCATCCATTTATGGAGTTCTTGGTGGATTTTGGAATGAATCTCTTTCAAGAAGGAGTTTTGGAGCCTTGCATAAGAAGATCTCAACTTACAGCTATCTTTTAGACCTTGAGTATGATTCAAGTTTCCACGTTTATTCTTATAAGTTGCTAAATCTAGGCTCATTTTCTTCGTTTCTCCATGTTTGTGAAGTTTTGAGTGACAAGGTTCCATAAAATTGGCAACTTTATCGATCCTTGGGATCCCATTTAGGTTGTATGTTCCAGATCTATGTCCTTTTGATGATTTTGGATCTCTAATGCAAGTTTGGGTCTATTTCTTCCATGATTATGACCTAGAGTGAAAGGGACATACATCGGACATGCATGTCCACAAAACACCGATTGTTATGTTGTATTTGGAGTAGGAAAGCCACTGGGAAAGTATGAATGAATTGTTGGAACGATTACGGACTAAATGCAATTAGGAAGCCAGATCAGTTATCACAACGTAAAAGATTGGGTGTCCCAACTGTTTTGTTTGACGATTCTCACAATGTGATAAAAGCTCTATCACAATGTGATTGTTGATTTGAGGATGATCAAGTTGAATCGGGACTGAGTTAGTAATCGAGGTGGACTCGCCTTCTCATGATGTGACCAAGGATTGGTCACAACGTGAGGGTTAGTCAATGGGAGAGATGACTGTTGACTTTGAGCATTGACTTTTGACCACGGTTGACTTTTGGTAAATTTAGAGGTACTAGTACCAGTCTTCACCGTGTGAGAGTTGTTGTGTTTTACCTGCTACTTGTGAGGTGAGTCTTCTTACTATACTTGCATGTGTGGTAATATATGCATGTCGACTAGTTTGGTCTTATATGTTGATTTCTGTTGTATGTGAAACGAGTTGTTGATAACTTCTGGAATGTTGTAAGTCCATGTGACTGTTGATATCCCCCCAGGGTTGCTGATAACCCTTGAGGTGTGTTGTTAAGCCACAAGGCGTGCTGTTAGTCCATTGGGACCGCTGATAGTAACCAGGGTTTGCTGATAAACTTAGTTGATTATTATGTTGTGTTGTATGTGATATGTTTGGGAACTCAGTAAGTTTTATGCTTACAACTGTGGATTAAATATTTTGTAGGTACTTATCGGATTGTGAAGGCAAGACTGTATACATAAATCAACAAATTTATGATTTGAGATTCCGCATTGTCTTCCTACTAACTCTGATTTCTGAATAATGGATTATGAACAAATTGGTTGTTCTGGATGTAATTTTGTTAAAATAGATGTTTTATTTTCTTTAAAAAATGAAAATTTTAACCATGGTTTTTGGGATGTTACAAAGGCAATCGTCTTTCTTCCTACAATCATCATTTCTTCATGTGGTTTTCTCCAACAAGTAATAAGAAACCAAAAACAATGAATGATGAGAAATTTCTTGGAAATACGATTGTTATTTAACTTCCTTATTTCAAACCTCAACAAATGCACAAGAGTCATTTATCTGCTTGAACCATACATTTGTTAAATACTAGCTCAAGCAAACCCTAAGACCTTGCACACTCGTTTTTGCAAAGAAAAATTTCAATTCCATCTAGGCCTCTGGTCCCACACTTTATTAAAATATATTACTTGTTCGATTTTATATGAGATATTTTGGTTATTAAAAAATCATCATTTATTATTTTTTATTTATAGATAAGATTTAATTATATAATAATTACATTAATTTGTATTACACAAATATAATTATCCATTAATAATTTAGTAATTTTTTTGTTAATTTATTTTAGATATATGTTCAAAAAAATATAAATTAAGTGTTTGATGTAGCAGTGAAAACTGCTCTTGAAAGATAAGTGATATTGAATTGATATAAAAATAGATGTAACACGTTTGAAAGAAAATTAATATGACATTATATTGATGTGAATAACCTAACAATTAAATTGTTATGGGTCATTTGATTAAAGTCCGGAAAAAATGCTTTCAAAAAGATATGAAAGTTTCTAAGATGATATTTTAGTGAATAACTCTACTATTTAATTTAGCTAATAATTGATGTTTGAAATATGTTAGGACGAAGGAAAATATAGATTTCCATTACTGGTAACCATTTTCTTGTCTTAAAATAAATATAAAACTAGAATTCATACATGTGTAATTTAATAAAATATAATATTTTTCATTAGATATTATAAATGTATTTAATAATAAAGAAATAAGCAGAATTTGTCGACCAAATTAAATGAAATTGAAAAGTAAGATATAAATATAAGATTAAGAACCATAAAAGTCATTTTTTACTTCCTGTCCTATACATAGAATTGACTCCTAAACTATACTATTACTTACCACTGGAAACTTGCACTTTCTAAAAGCTAACCGTAGAGTCTAGTCTAAAAGCTAACCCAAGTTAGAATAAGCTATCACTTTCTTCTAATGACATATCCATAAAGCCTTCATGTCCTTGTGCAGCATCATCAAACAGACACTTCTCCATGAAACTAAGAGACGGTATTTGATATTCCATGATGTTTGGTTTACTTTCACCTTGTAACAAGCTTGTTGTCTCTGAAACTTCCGAATTGCCATAGTTTTTGAACCCTTCACTTGTTGGAGGACTTGGGAACTGCTGGTTAAAAGTACCGATGCTTTCAGAGCTTGTTTGTGAAGATTTTCCGCTGTTCTTCAGCCAGTTTGGGAGCAACCTAGCAATGTTTTCGGAACTCAATGCATAACTGGAGGGGTTAAATATTCCCGGAGGTGGAGGTAGTGACTCTGGTTGGTGATCTATAGGAGCAGTAGGGGTTGTATATGGCGGCTGCTGCCATGAAGTGGTGGGTTTGGTGTGGAGTGATAGGGCATCAGAAAGAGCTTGTTTGGCCATGTGGATATCAGTTTGGAGCTTTCTTTCCCATTGACCTTTGGCAATGGTGATGGTTTCTGAGGACGATGATGATGTTGACGCACCCTGTTGATGATGATGGTTTTCTTGGTCGGAATTGGAACGATAGTTATGGAGCCTCTTTTTAAGGTGGGTGTTCCAGTAATTCTTGATATCGTTATCTGTTCTTTGCGGAAGATACGAAGCTATTGCTGCCCATCTGCCAAATCAAATCAATAATTAGTCCCCATTAAAAACAACATTAAATGTAACCATACACTTACAATCAAATATCTTCATATATAGATCCAGTTATATAAACCACTTTAAAATTTCACACTTAAAAGCACATATTAACTTGTTTTAGTGATGAAATCACCGACTAATATATATATATATATATATATATATATATATATATATATATATATATATATATATATAAAGTTTTTTTTTTTTTTGAAAAATTAAAGTTTTTGGGGAACTTGATAAACTTTCTTTTCCCGATGATTTTTCAAACAAAACACTAGCTATCAGTCGTTTGCGTTTGAACGTACCGATTGCCAAGAAGGGCTTGTAGATGGATGATCATCTTGTCTTCTTGCTCGGTGAAATTCCCACGCTTTATACCAGGGCGAAGATAATTGGTCCATCTCAGTCTACAACTTTTACTGCATCTCAGCAAACCTGAACAAGAAGATATATATTAAAAAATAATAACAATAAAATAAAACACATGATACATACCCTAATTAAAGTTACGGAAAACCCCACCAAAAGAACAGAACTTTTAATCCGTTTATCAAGCACCCATTAAAATTAATTGGTTGATACTGAAATCTGAATTCAACATTTTAGGGTTATGTTGCTTTAGAAGAAGAAAAGAATATATGTATCTATATATAACGATTATACCAGTGCTAGTAGGAACAGATCTCCAATTGCCAGGACCATGCTGTTGAATATAGGAGACGAGAATTATATCCTCTTCAGGCGTCCATGGCCCTTTCTTCACTCCGATGCTATCACAGCATGGTGGTCTTCCCATTTTCACCTTCTCCAAGCTCTCTTTTTGGCGGATGTACTGTGTATATATATTTTCACACTCTGTGTGTGTGTGTGTGTGTGGATCTTAGAACTTGAAAGAAACGGCAAGAGAAGTCTTTAAGAAGTAGGATAGACATTGTACCAACATCTACTATATATAGACATATATTGATATATATGAGAGAGAGATATGCATGTGGTGGCGGTGGTGATAATTTTAGAGGTTGACCGAAGAAATTGAAGGGGTTGAAAAATAGTCAAAAAGATGACGGGAAACAACATTTACTGTCCTTGGCTCATAAAAAAAAGTCAACTGTATGATTCATTCCGTTTAAAATTTGTAATTTATTTGAAACAATTAATTAATAGAATTTATTTTAATTGCCTTTTGCATATATTTTGTATATACTTACTATTATTTCAAAAAAATAAAAAATAATTAATTATATGCGAGGTAGTGTGATTATTAACGAAAAATCGAACTAATATTGAATTAAAGAATTTTATTAAGTAACTTTGAGTAAGTTTTCGATTGACTACGTCTAATGAAATATATTAGGCTTTTAAAATTGAAAATAATAAACACACTTGAAAACTGAAAATAATATATATATATATATATATATATATATATATATATATATATATATATATATATATATAGTTTCAAGTATTCTACATAAGTATTGTATAAATCATTGTGGACCAATCAATTTTCAAGAAATATTAAATAATTAATAAGTTGTTTACGGGGTATAATAGTAATCTTAACCTATTTATTTTTAGTAAATATTGAAAACATTTAATATCCCTTTGAATTAGGAATTTAGTTTAAAACCCTACAATACATCTACGCCTCATCCCTCACCATCATCTCGTTAACCATCAGGCTTCTTCTTGTTAGAGTCGCGCTGTAATCCTAGGGTTAAATGATCGACCTTGATGCCTGAATCCAGTGCTCAAATGATCGACCATGTCACCAGCAGGTTACCGACTCCACCAGTGCCTCCTACTTCAATCAAGTTCAACAACAGCTCATCCCTCCCGATTTTTACTCCTCCACCAATCACCGACTTATTGGTGTCGTTTGTATCCCCCCTGTCGCAACAATCGCCAACTTATTGGTGTCGTTTGTATCCCCCCTGTCGCAGCAAGGCAACGACGCAAACCCCTACCCCCCCCCCCCACCATCATCGCTTTATCGAAGAGCCCCACGCCTCCACCCCTATGTGGCTTCAGCGACTCCCGTTCTACGTTTTTTGCTTCTGGGTTTGGGTCTAGATCGTATCCATAGCGATCTCCAAGCTACATGCCCTCCTATTTCCATTCCTTTTTGCCCTAATTTTCACTCAGATTAGAGTCGTTTATGGAGTGGCAGTCAGATCCGATGATTCTCATGCAATTTGAATCGAATTGGATAAGCTCACCTCAAAGATACAATCACTTGGTTTGTCTTCTACCTTCCATTCCTCTGAATTATCGTAATTTACTTCTTAGTATGTATTGTTGAAAACGTGAGTAGCAGTAGACCAAATGTGGCCATGGATATTCCTTTGATTTTGTTTTTCTTTCCTTTGTTTTGACAAAAATTCAGTGAGTGTTGATGGGTTTTGGGTTTGATTGTTCTTGATAGAAATGGATAAATGGAATGGATTTCTGGGGTTAATGTTTTACAGGAAATTGTTTGTTTTGCTTGACAGAATTCGATGCGGTGTTTATTGTTTGAAATTGCCATGGAAAGAAGATTAAGAAATAACAATGAGTGGTTGTATTTCTCATTTGCAGGTATACATGAAATCAAGAACAAGAATGTTATTGTTTTTTTGGCTGGGAACGAAACGAGAGATATCAAAGCAAAACATGATACATATGAAACTTACAACATTCTACTGGAATGGAATCTTGAATTCTGATTCTGTCATAATAGAATCTCGAAGATGAACATTATATGGGATGAAGATGAACAATGACCACCAATAATGGATTATTTTACCAGAATAATATACAATATAATGAAAAAAATATATGTAATAGTATATTCTGGTAGAATGATTTACATATTGTGTTTTTTTGTTATTAATAAGTATAACATTCTCATAGAATAGTATATATATATATATATATATATATATATATATATATATATATATATATATATATATATATATATTTTCTTTTCTAAGAATGTAATGAATTTTTTTTTAACTTGTATCCAAAATTTTGTTATTCTTCAAGAAGTTCATTAAATCTATATATATATATATATATATATATATATATATATATATATATATATATATATATATATATATATATATATATATATTATGTCAGAATGTGTATTCTTGTATGGTTCAATCATATTTGTTATTTTTCAATATATTGATAAACATATTCCATCAGAATTTCCGAATTAAGAGAATTATCATCCATAAAATCAGATTTTTAAAATTAATAGAATCTATTTTCCCTTAAAATATGCAATTTTCCTTATTTAAATTTATATTAATTGACTAAAATACCCTTAGAATGAAATTAGATGGTGTTTTTTAATTATCTTTAATTTAATAATATGCATTATTCACTTTCCAAAAATAAGTAAAATGATTGGTCCACAATGATTCATACATTCATACAATACTTAGTTTGAATATAATAACATAAGCATATATATATATATATATATATATATATATATATATATATATATATATATATATATATATATATATATATATATATATATATATATATCAAGCTTGTAAAAATCGTTCGGCGGTAGCTCGACGGTCGACTGACTATAAGCGATTAATCAGACTCGGCGGGGATTAATCGGCGATTAATCGTGGACCCAAAATTATTAATATAATCATTTAAAAAATTAATATTTCTTAAAAAATTAAGTATTTGGAAATTTGAAATTTTAAATTTTTGAAATTTTAAAAATTTTAATATAATATTTTAAAATTTGAAAGCTTAAAAATTTAAAATTTTAAAATTTTGGTGTAATATTTGAAAATTATTATTTTTTTGAATTTTTTAAATATTTCCCGCGTATGACCGTCGAGGCCCTCCAAGGCCGCTAAGGACCGTCAAACCCGAGTTTGATCGATTTTGACCAATTTCGACCAAGCACCTTAATCGTAATCGGTTTGCGGCCGCCAAATGATTAATCGCCGATTAATCGGCCGCCAAGGCCAATTTCTGCAAAACTGATATATATATATATATATATATATATATATATATATATATATATATATATATATATATATATATATATATATATACTTATAAAGCTAGCATTTTTTCTTGAATATCATGCATTTGAAACCCCCTTTTTTAACTAATACAACTCAAAAGTTTTATTAATTATGATTTAACACTCAAAAGTTTTATAACTTATATTATGTTTAATTAGCATTTAGTGAAAAGTTTACTATAAAAAGACCAATCTTTTGTGTCTTTTGTGTTATATAAAATCTTACATGTAAGAAGGATTTGGAGATATTGTGATTCAAAAGTTTTCATATAGTTGAAGCATTCACGATCCAAATATGATGATTTGAAGAAATGAGTTATGTCGCATCGATGGTAATTGTAAGATGATTTTTTCTTTCAACCGAAAACAAATGAAGCTTTTCTATTCTTTCTTTATATTCAGTTTCTCATTTAATCTTTATATGTGATTTGTGTGTATTACTCAATCTTGAATGTGACTCTCCAAACATCAATGTTTTGCTTGGAATATCTTTCTGATTCTTCTTTTTCAAGAAAAATATTTTGATTGCAGGTTAGTGAAGAATTGTCATCAAGTTTCTATGGTTGAATGGTGTTAAATGAAGAAAGAAGATTCATAAAATGGATATAGGTTTTTTTGTTTGAGCAAAGTTGACGAATCTTAGTTTTTCCTTTTAATTTAAATGTATGTTTATGTAACATCTTTATTTATATATTCAACCACCCAATGCTATTATGTATTTGATTGTAGTTTTTCTATTTTGATTAGGTTTATTTTCTATTATTTTTTTGTTGGGTTATCCTACACAACATATTTAAAAGACAATATTTAAAAGATAACATAATTTTGAACATTTGATATGTAATTATGATAGACTGATCATGATATGTTCTTCATATGAAAGTAATTTATCCATATTACTACGACAAGAATTACATATGACATTTACGAAAATATATATATTATATGTGATTTGTTTAACATGTATATGCACCTATGTATGTTATAAATTTATAATTAAATATCTTTATATTTAATAATTGAAGGGATTAAAATGATGCATCAAAACCAATTATTTAGACGAATATAATAATAATAATAATAATAATAATAATAATAATAATAATAATAATAGTAATACATTTCCAAGTACCGCATTCATTTGAAACTTACACTACAACTCAAGAGTTTTCTAATTTATGTATATTTATTAGTTACAACTCAAGAATTTTTAACTTATGATTATTAATTAGTAATCACTAATAACTTTTTATTTTCCTTTCTTTTATAAGGTTGTAAAGTTTTGCTCATTAAAAACATTAATGTATTTGAAGAGATTTGTGATTTAAATATGAAGAGTTAATATAAATGTTATAATAGATGTTTTAGTGTTTTTATGTTATTAAAAGTTATAGTGTTTATTTTTCATATTTTATATTATTCGTTGTGTGTATATATATATATATATATATATATATATATATATATATATATATAAATATATATATATATATATATATATATATATATATATATATATATCTTTTTTAATACAAATGTTATAATATATGTTTTTCTATTTTTATGTTACTAAAAGTTGCAGTTCATATTTTTGTTCATACGTTTTGTTACCCGTTATATTATCATTCATTTGATATATAATTTACACAATTTTAAACGGTTTATAAAATTATCAAATAATTGTATATATCACAATGACTTAAAAATTAAACTATAAAGTTTAATAAAACTAATATGTTAACGGTATGTTTGCTTTACAACTAACATTTTGTTTCAAAATAGAAATATTAAATAATAATTTGGTAAAAGTTATTATTTTAACTATATAATTCTATTCTCGCGCAACGCGCAGGGATTTGCCTAGTATGTATATATATATATATATATATATATATATATATATATATATATATATATATATATATATATATATATACCTATTCTAATAAATGAATAGTAATCTCCTTTTGCCAAGTGTCACTCTAATAAAACTCTTCATTAATATTATGTCATGTGTCATGTAGATATATTAGGCAACTCATTTCAAAATTCAAATTTATATTTTCTAATTATATGTTAAATTTGAAGTTATAATAACTTTATAAATTTGATATATCTCTTAATTAATAATTTATTTAAAATGATTGATTAATCAAGTTTAATTAAATTTATAACATGTGGTTCCTACGGGTTATAAACTAGTATATATATATATATATATATATATATATATATATATATATATATATATATATATATATATACTATCTTATAAAAGAAATCTTACTATTTCTAAAAATAGATTGAATATAATAATGTTATTTTTTTAAGATGTCCAAATTGTTAAGCTCAATGTACAACAAACCATCAATATAATAATATTATAATTTAAGTAGTTCAAATGTTTAAGCATAAAATACAATCACTCAATGCATAAGTTTCCTTATTTCACTCTAACTTTTTGACCTAGCCCCTGATCGAGTCGTATAGAACCTCTCGAATCCAAATATCACGACAAAAATCGTACTGAACCTAAAATTCCCTAATATTTCGGCCCCATCTCCTTATATGATGACCACAAAGGCAGAAACTCATCTCATTTTATTCTGCTTCGTTCATCACCATTGTTGCATCGACTGCCACCACCATCTGCAGCTTTCACCCTAGATGGCTCTATCATTGTATCAATGTGAAGTGCAATGTGTTAATTTCATTCTCAAATTTATTACTAATTCAGCGTTAATAATGATTTTTCTAAGTTAACTTTTTGTTTATGCTTCGTGTTAGATAAATGTTTGACTATTTGGGTTTTTGACCATGGCTAATTGGTTATATGCTTAATATTTGATGTGATATTGGAGGTGAGAGTGGTTACTTTCTGAGTTCATCAATTGTATTTATGTGTATGTATGTTTATAGGTCCTGAAAATGGAGGACATTGAACCGGAGAGTCAATAACGAAGCCGTATTAAGATGAAGCGGATTTTGTGTTCATCTGAGTAAAAGTTCAAGACTTTCCCCGTTCCCTCAAAGATACGAAGGTATGTTCGATTTTTAATTTTTAATTTTTGAGTTTTTGATTTTTTGCTTGATTTCTTACAACTTAGGGGTTTTTTGTACATCAGAGTTTGCTCTTTGCGGGTTTTGTTTGATTTTGCAAGGGTTTTTTTTGTATTTTGTAAATACGAGAACCATGTTATATGCTTCCCTTTGTTCCATTGAAAACCCTAATTTAACCCATCGTCGCCAAGATGAAGTTCCTTTCTGCTAAAAAGATGTCGATTTAGGCTAATTTGAATACAGTTGTGTTGTTGATGCATTGTTTTGACCCAATAACACCTTATCCGCCCAATAATCTCCCCAGTTTATCGCCTAATACTTCTAACTCATTCAAACAAGGATACTAATTCAAATATCAATCACCATCGGCCTTCAAAACTCGATGCTCTCTCCCGCTTCTCTTATCTGTGAATGTTTATCAGGTTCCTCTTTTGCATATTGGAGTTTTTTTTCTAGATTTTGTCTATGTGAGGCTACCACTAGATCAAGATTTACAAACACGAACTGACTCGTGTTTTTAACCTTGCTCATATGGATACCACCTTGCTCTTATGGCCGACTTTAAAATACTTCATCTTTTCCACTTCAGGTACGCTCTCTTCCTCTCTTTTCTATTATGGATTTTTCCTCACACTCTCCCTCTTTGTCTTTCTTTCTCTCTCCATGTGTGTGTGTGTGTCTCGAAACCTAGACAGTACTTTGTCACCATTTTCAAACCGATTTTGGATTTGAATGAGTTGTGGCAAATTGATGTTTAAATTTTTTGATTTGTGTTTTTGGATCAAAAGAACAAACTATGATTTCGAACGAACTATTGACTCTAAGGTTTGCTTCAATTTGAAGATGGATTCCAGATATGATTCAGTTTGAAGATTTACTCCAAGATCTACTTCATTTTTGGGTTTGTTCTTTTTATTTTATTTTATTTAGGACTTTTGAAGGACCTGCTCAAGAAATCAGTTGGAGCAACGAGACGTCATGCTCACTGAGTTCTTAGTATCCTCTCTTTTTGTCTTGGTGTTTTGTTTTTGCTTTATAACCCTCTCCTTGTGTCCCTTCACTCAGATATATCCCTAGTAGAGCATCCATATGTGGAAACATTAGAGAAATATTGTGTAACCGCGTCCTCTCTCCTTCTTTGTCAAATATCTCTTCAATTTTCTTAACATGTATTTGAGTATTTTTCTCATATTTGTTTTTGTATATCAATAACTACGATTGTCTATGAGTTTGTCTACTAATCTATTCATTTTTTTCAATGTTTTTTAAGATGGTATTATGTATATGGGTTGATAAATTCTTAACTATCAAAATGAAGCACAATAGATCATTTAGAACCATTTGGAATATTTTAAAATTCTTTATATATAGAAAAAAAACAAAAAATGGCCAAATGAATTGATTGGTCATTGACCTCAAATATGGTAAAATAAAATCATTTGGAATCGGTTTGAGAAATCGGTTTTCAAACCTATAAAAATTGATTTTCGTATATTAAGTAAATATTTTTTTACATTAATTATTTCCTCAATTTCTTGTTTATACAAAGTTTGAGAGGTTTTCGAAAACCAGTTTTCACCCATTGTACTATCTCGGGTGTCCGAAAATACCTTTTTAGATATTAAAAGTTGAAATACCGTTTTGAACCCCGTAAACAGTCCCAAATGCCCGGAAATTATCTTAGCTCATGTGTAGCCATGAGTTTTACTTATTTTCCCACTCTATTACGAATATGTACCTACCTAGAAACAATCTCTTGAAAAAAACTGACACAAAACAGTCCGCAAAAAAACCACAAGGAACTAGCTTGTGCCTAAAGGAAAATAATCTTCTCTAGAAACTAAATTCTGAAAAATTCATTCTCGCCCGCTGTTTGGCACGGGTAATTGGCTAGTGTGTGTGTGTGTATATATATATATATATATATATATATATATATATATATATATATATATAGTACTAGAAAATTTCTACTTACCTACAAAAATCACCTACTGAATAAAATTGTTTGGTAATTACATACGAAATGCCTATAGAATAGTCACTAAAAATATTTCTCCTAAATCACCTACAAACTACCTACAGATTAGCGACAAAAATAATTTATGTAGGTAATCTGTTAATAATCACCTACACATTACCTACGGATAATAATATTTTATTCTGAATTAGTACTCTGTAGGTATTTTGTAGGAATTTACCTACGGCATAGCGACAAAAAATTAAAAAACTCCAATTTTTTAATCGATTTAAAAATGTTTTAGGTATTTTGTAGGTAATTAACTACATATTACCTACGGACGTGAATAAAGATGAAAACTTTTTCATTTTCGTAGGTAGTTCGTATTCGTTATTATAATTAATAGTAGTAATTTTATTATTATTATTATTATTATATATATATATATATATATATATATATATATATATATATATATATATATATAACGCCCCGTTCCTGGTACGTATTAATTTATTAAATGTCTTTTATAAGAGCTACTCGGCGAGTAGTAGCCCTAACTCGTCGAGTAGATGCCAAGTTGGACGCGGGTTTTAAGTGATCTACTTGGTGAGTCCGCGCCTGGACTCGACGAGTAGGCCAGTCTGGAGGAACCCCTAATCCTTAGGGTTTGTACCCTATTTAAACGTCCTTATAGCCCCCATCCCAGCCTCCAGCACCCTTAGAGCGTTTCCCCCTCAAAACCCTAGCCCTCCATTGGTGAGCTTGAGTGATTCCTTGTTGATTTTGAGTGTTTTGGTGTATTCTTGGAAGTGTAGAAGAGAAGAAAAGAGAGAAGGTGCAAAGGAGAAGAAGGAGATCCAGAAGCTAGCTTCCATTTGCTACTTCATCTGGTAATAAAGCCTCTACCTTGTTCATTTTCCTAGTAGATCTTCATATATGCTTGTTTTGCCAGTTTTGGGACATTTCAAGGTCCAAACTCGAGATTGGAGCTCCCTTAGGGTAGTGAGCTATAGATCTGGACATCATTGAGCCCCAGGAGCTCAAAGTAGCTACCTTTATGCAAAGCAAGGCCTTGTTCCAAACCCTAGGTTCCCATTTCTAGCTTATTTTGGTGTTTTAGCTTCATACCTCTATGCATGTACGTAAAGTTGGCAACTTTACGTGTTATATCGGCCCTAGAAGCTCAGATCTATGAATTGGATGCACTGGAATCGATTAGAATCAACTGTTTAGTGAGGACATGCATAGGACTCGATGAGTCGGAGCGCAAACCCTCCTGATTTCTCTGATTTTAGAATTTTGAGTTGAATCAGCGAGTGGAAGAGGACTCAGTGAGATAGAATAAGGATCTGGAAGTAGAGGGACTCGGCGAGTCTACGTCCCGACTTGGCGAGTCGAGTCGCGAGTTAGAGAAGTGTGAGTCCGGGAACTCGGCGAGTTCATAGTAGGACTCGGCGAGTAGAGTCAACCAGGAAGTTGACTTTGACCAGGAAGTTGACTTTGACCAGGGGTAAAATAGTCATTTTAGCCTGAGATTAGTTATCAGTATTTGATTTAGTGTTTATGGGATTTGTAGCCGGGGAGTTCCGGAGCAGCAGTCAGACAGTCTCAGAGTTAGCACCTCAGCAGCCAGCGTTACGAGGTGAGTTTCCTTCCAGTAGGAACGGGTCTACGGCCACAATGCCGGCCCGTTTAAGTTAGCAGTAGTTCTGGACTTCGGTACGATGCAGTAGTTCAGTGTGGTTGATGTCTTTGTGATTCAAGCATGTCTTCGTGTTATGTGTTTCGGACTTCGGTCTGATGCAGTATGCAGTATATGTGTTTATGCTAGTAGTTATGATTATGCTATGCTATGTTCAGTCAGTTCCGAACTTCGGTCCGATGCAGAGGGCAAGGCCCTGGTTAGTTCCGTACTACGGTCCGATGCAGTTTCCGGACTACGGTCTGATGCAGAGGGCAAGGCCCTGGTTAGTTCCGGACTTCGGTCCGATGCAGTTTCCGGAGTTCGGTCTGATGCAGAGGGCAAGGCCCTGGTTAGTTCCGGACTTCGGTCCGATGCAGTTTTCGGACTTCGGTCCGATGCAGTGGGCAAGGCCCAGTATTTGTTTTATATGTTTTTGTGTGGTATGTGGTAGTTTGGGTGAGCTCACTAAGCTTTGTGCTTACAGTTTCAGTGTTTGGTTTCAGGTACTTCCGCTAGTAAGGGGAAGAGCTCGGGATGATGGCATGGCACACACCACAGCTTCAGTTTATCCTGGGAGTTTTATTCGGATATTTTGATATGTTTGACTTCAGTTGATTTAATAAATTTATTATGACATTTTGAGATGCATGATCCATGGATTTATCTTTTAATATTTGATATTATGGTTTAGTATAGTTTTCAAACGAAAATTTTTGGGTTGTATTTTTGAGATGTTACAAGTTGGTATCAGAGCCTTGGTTTGAGGGATTCAGGCACACTTTTCGGGTATGACTGGACTCAAACTAAGGAAATGGTAAAAGATTTTCAAAAGAAAAATGTTTTCGAAAGAAGTTTTGGAAAAAGAAACTTAAAAAGAAAAGAGTTTTGAGAAAAGGAAAAGGGTGTGGTGCATGCGATCAGCCGAGCTCAAGTAAGTACTCCCAAATTACCCATACAAGTTTATGTTATAATTATCAGTTCCAGTTTCAGTAGAACATCATGCTAGAATAGGACTAGGGATCTAGGAGTATGCCTTATGTGCCTGTTATATGTGTTTCAGCTTATTGAGAATTGCATGCTAGTATTGAGTAGACAGCAGTAGGATAGCCTGTTTAGGTTATTCCTGATAGTATGAGCTTAGCATTGTATGCTAGTACAGTTTCTCGTTATGAGGATAGATTTGCTTGAGTAGTTTCCTGTGTGCTTTGTAGGACTCGGAGCGATGGGAGTTAGCCATTAGGTAAATACGTCACGTCACATGTGATCAGGTTTGAATAATCTCAGAGTGCTGGATTTGGCCCTATTACGCAGCTCTCGTTTGAGTCTAACCGTTGTAGGGACGAGTCTTTTACTCGAAGGATTATCTGAGCCTCGTCACATGTGATGGTATTCAGGTGATGGCTAATTGGCATTATAAGGAGGCCTTCAGCAGCTGAGGACTGGATTGGGTGGAGTCAGAGATTTCCCTAGGGCAAGCCTAGGATGAGAGTAGCAGAGATCAGTAGTAGTAGAAGTGACTTGGTGGAGTCGAGGCAGTACTTGAGGAAAGTACGGATAGATGTGGAAGGTAGTATGGGCCCGTACTACTGAAAGCATAGGATCCGTACTTGAATGAAGGAAGGCTGAGATGAGACCATGAAACTTGTAGTAGTAGCGATCCCTCGAGATATATCAGTGTTTCTGACGTTTGTCATGATGTGTTTACGAGAATGGTGGTTTTACGCCCTATGACAGCAGTCGGCAGTTCAGGAGCCGGCGAGGGATCAGGATCAGACTCGGGGGCCGAGCATCTAGATGAGCAGACCAGGGAGTTCCTCTCTTCAGAGGTTACTCACACCATACTTGAGCAGACTCCTGTGATCTTCGGTTCGATCAAGGAGGGTATTTTAGAGCTGATGGACGAGAGGTTGAGCACCTTCCGTGCTGAGGTGGCGGCCATGATGGGGTCGCACACACTCACCTTCAGGGAGTTCCGGGCTTGTGGAGCTCCAGACTACCATGGGGCGCGGGATCCCATTGCGAGTACCAGGTGGTTGGCGGATGTCGCCAATGCGTTCCGCACCAGCAGATGTCCCGAGGGGGACAAGGTCAGACTAGCATCCTGTCTTCTGAAGGACAGGGAATGAGATTGGTGGGAGGAGATCGGGCATGTCATCGAGGATGACGCAGCGCTTGATGCGATGACTTGGGCTGATTTTACTACCAGGTTCAGAGCCGAGTTTGCACCGGTTATTGAGGTGCAGCAGTTAGCCAGGGAGTTTCAGGATCTCACCCAGACTACAGAGACAGTGGCGGAGATTACCGCCAAGTTCAGGGAGAGGGCTCTTCTCGTTCCTCAGTACGCAGCTGATGAGGAAATGAAGAAGGCCCGTTATCATCAGATGTTGCGGAGTGATATCCGCCAGTTTGTGAGCCGGTCCAGCTGTAAAACGCTGGATGATATGATTGTGAGGGCTCGTGAGAGAGAGATAGATTTGGAGATGGAGAAGAAGAGGAAGCCAGAGGCGGCATCTGGCACAGGGAGTTCGGGCAAAAAGCCCAAGGTATCAGATCACAGATCTAGAGGACAGCAGAGCCACAGTCGGTGTGGAAAGTGTGGGAGATTGCACGATGGGGCGTGCAAGGCAGGTAGTGCCGGTTGCTATAAGTGCGGCCGGACCGGGCATATGAGTAGAGATTGTACAGCTACCACTACCACCACAGCAGCTGATCTGATTTGCTTCCATTGCAATCAGAGGGGACATAAAAAGTCCCAGTGCCTGAGTTTAGCAGCAGCAGGGAAAGTGGCAGCACCTGACCCTGCTACTTTGAGGATTACAGACGGCCGTCAGGGCTAGGGTGAAGCGCCAGTAGCGAAAAGTAGAGCTTTTCAGATGACAGCAGAGGAGGCACGAGCGACTCCTGATGTGGTGACGGGTATGTATTTTCCTCTTATCTCTTTATTGATATTGATTGTTTCTCATGGTTATATGTTTTCGTATAGGGTCGTTCTTAGTGAACGGCATTTCAACTACAATATTGTTTGACTCGGGGGCTACCCGATCATTTGTTTCCCTTGCGCTTAGCAAGAGGTTTAGCAGAGCTCCGGGGGAGCTGGATTGCCCACTTGAGGTTGAGATAGCTGATGACAGGACCGTCAGGGTCGCGAGAGTACATAGGGCGTGTTCGCTGCAGTTATTTGATGAGCAGTTTTCAGTGGACTTGGTTCCCATTCCACTGCGAGGGAATAAGGTTATAGTGGGTATGGATTGGCTGAGCCCTAATGGGGCAGTGATTGATTGTGAACTGTAGTTAGTGAGGGTTCGCACTCCTAGTGGGGGAGAGTTATTGATTCAGGGCGAGAGGCCACAACGCAGACCGATTCTGTGTTCAGCAGCGAGAGCGGGGCGCTACGTTCAGTAGGGTTGCGCAGGGTACGTCGCCAATGTCATAGATGCCCGGGAGAAGGGTAAGGCGACAGTTGACGATGTGCCAGTAGTATGAGAGTACCCGGACGTATTCCCAGAGGATTTGCCGGGAATACCTCCGGAGAGACAGGTCGAGTTTCGGATTGATCTGGTTCCTGGTGCGGCTCTGATAGCCAAGGCACCGTATCGGTTGGCTCCTCCAGAGATGCAGGAGTTGTCTATACAGCTGCAGGAGCTGCTAGACAAGGGTTTCATCAGGACGAGTAGTTCACCATGGGGAGCCCCGATCCTATTCGTAAGGAAGAAGGATGGGTCGCACCGTATGTGCATAGATTACCGGGAGCTGAATAAGGTAACGGTGAAGAACCGTTACCCACTCCCGAGGATAGATGACTTGTTTGACCAGCTTCAGGGAGCATCTTGGTTCTCCAAAATTGATCTGCGGTCAGGGTATCACCAGATCCGGGTCAGGGATGAGGATGTGCAGAAGACCACTTTTAGGACCCGCTATGGTCATTATGAGTTTGTGGTGATGCCGTTCGGGCTCACCAACGCTCCAGCCGCATTCATGGATCTTATGAATCGCGTATGCAGACCGATGCTGGATCGGTCAGTGATAGTGTTCATTGATGACATCTTGGTTTATTCCAAGACTCAGGAGCAGCACGAGGAGCACCTGAAGGAGGTGCTAGAGACACTGAGGAGGGAGAAACTTGTCGCAAAGTTCTCCAAGTGCGAGTTCTGGTTGCGAGAGGTACAGTTCCTTGGACACCTCGTCAACCAGAAGGGTATACTAGTAGATCCGGCCAAGATAGAGGCCGTGATGCAGTGGGAGGTCCCGAGGTATCCATCTGAGATTCAGAGCTTCCTAGGATTGGCAGGGTACTATAGGAGATTCATCCAGGATTTCTCCAAGATAGCAGTTCCACTCACCTGACTAACCAAGAAGTCGGTGGTGTTCCGCTGGGGGCCTAAGCAGCAGGCAGCATTTGAGACCCTTAGACAGAGATTGTGTGAGGCGCCAATTCTTACTCTGCCAGAGGGAGTAGAGGATTTTGTAGTTTACTGTGATGCTTCAATCACAGGTATGGGAGCAGTGTTGATGCAGCGAGGGCATGTGATAGCTTATGCCTCTAGACAGTTGAAGCCTCACGAGGCTAACTATCCGACACACGATTTAGAGCTAGGGGCAGTGGTGTTCGCCCTCAAGATTTGGAGACATTACCTCTATGGGGTCCGCTGTATCATTTACACAGATCACAAAAGTTTGAGGTACCTCATGGATCAGCCGAATCTGAACATGAGGCAGCGCCGATGGTTAGACGTGGTAAAGGATTATGACTGTGAGATCCTTTATCATCCGGGCAAGGCCACCGTAGTGGCCGACGCCCTGAGCCGCAAGGCGGTAGCATCCCCGATCAGCGATGTATGTCTGAGGATGACAGTGATTGCTCCATTGTTGGAGCAGATCAGAGAGGCACAGGTTGAGGGTCTGAAGGAGGAGAGGTAGAAGTGTGAGAGGATTGTGGGCCGAGTAGCTTCCTTTGACTATGACAGTCGAGGATTGTTGACCCTTCATGGGAGAATATGGGTACCGTACTGGGGCGGAGTACGGCAGGTGTTGATGGACGAGGCTCACAAGTCTCAGTTCTCCATTCACCCAGGGGCGACGAAGATGTACAGAGATTTTCGACCCGACTATTGGTGGCCCTGCATGAAGCGGGACGTAGCTTAGTACGTGGAGAGGTGCCTGACCTGCAGAAAGGTCAATGCGGAGCATCAGAGACCCCACGGCAAGATGCAGCCGTTAGACATTCCCGTGTGGAAATGGGAGGATATCACTATGGATTTCATCACTAAGCTTCCCAGGACCGCACGTGGAGTTGATTCGATTTGGGTCATAGTGGATCGGCTGACCAAGAGCGCACATTTCATACCGATACAGGAGAGCATATCGGCCGAGAAGCTAGACGATATTTATGTGCGCGAGGTAGTGGCACGACATGGAGTGCCTGTATCAGTAGTATCAGATCGAGACGTCTGGTTCACTTCTAGGTTTTGGAAGCGGTTTCATGACGAGATGGGGACTCGTCTTCACTTCAGCACCACTTTCCACCCTCAGACGGACGGGCAGAGCGAGAGGACGATTCAGACTCTCGAGGACATGTTGCGGGCATGTGTTCTAGATTTTGGTGGCAGTTGGGATACGTATCTTCCATTAGCGGAATTTTCGTATAACAACAGTTACCACGCTAGTATTGACCACCCTCCTTTTGAGATGCTTTACGGGAGGAAGTGTAGGACCCCGATTTGTTGGGGCGAGGTCGGTCAGAGGGTCATCGGGAGCACTGAGGTGGTGCTCAAGACCACAGATTTGATCCAGCAGGTCCGTAGCAGACTGCAGACTGCGCAGAGTCGGCAGAAGAGTTACGCCGACAGGAGGCGTTCGGACTTGGAGTTTCAGGTGGGCGATATGGTCCTCTTGAAAGTGTCACCCTGGAAGGGTGTTATCAGATTTCGGAAGAGGGGCAAGCTGGGCCCCAGATTCATTGGTCTGTTTAGGGTTTTGGCCCGGGTGGGTCGGGTTGCTTATCGGTTAGATCTTCCAGCAGAGCTCAGCCAGATCCACAGCACGTTCCATGTTTCTCAGTTGCGAAAGTGCTTAGTGGATGATTCAGCAGTAGTACCCCTGGAGGACATTCAGGTTGACGATAGCCTGAACTATATCGAGAGACCAGTGGCGATTCTAGATCACAAGGTGAAAGAGCTGAGGAACAAGGCAGTAGAGTTAGTTAAGGTGCAGTGGCAGCACCGCAAGGGTTCGGAGTGGACGTGGGAGCCCGAGGAAGAGATGAGGGAGCACTACCCAGAGTTGTTTCCAGAGACAGCAGACTTCGAGGACGAAGTCTAAGATAAGTGGGGGAGAATTGTAACGCCCCGTTCCTGGTACGTATTAATTTATTAAATGTCTTTTATAAAGAGCTACTCAGCGAGTAGTAGCCCTAACTCGTCGAGTAGATACCAAGTTGGACGCGGGTTTTAAGTGATCTACTTGGTGAGTCCGCGCCTGGACTCGACGAGTAGGCCAGTCTGGAGGAAACCCTAATCCTTAGGGTTTGTACCCTATTTAAACGTCCTTATAGCCCCCATCCTAGCCTCCAGCACCCTTAGAGAGTTTCCCCCTCAAAACCCTAGCCCTCCATTGGTGAGCTTGATTGATTCCTTATTGATTTTGAGTGTTTTGGTGTATTCTTGGAAGTGTAGAAGAGAAGAAAAGAGAGAAGGTGCAAAGGAGAAGAAGGAGATCCAGAAGCTAGCTTCCATTTGCTACTTCATCTGGTAATAAAGCCTCCACCTTGTTCATTTTCCTAGTAGATCTTCATATATGCTTGTTTTGCCACTTTTGGGACATTTCAAGGTCCAAACTCGAGATTGGAGCTCCCTTAGGGTAGTGAGCTATAGATCTGGACATCATTGAGCCCTAGGAGCTCAAAGTAGCTACCTTTATGCAAAGCAAGGCCTTGTTCCAAACCCTAAGTTTCCATTTCTAGCTTATTTTGGTGTTTTAGCTTCATACCTCTATGTATGTACGTAAAGTTGGCAACTTTACGTGTTATATCGGCCCTAGAAGCTCAGATCTATGAATTGGATGCACTAGAATCGATTAGAATCAACTGTTTAGTGAGGACATGCATAGGAATCGACGAGTTGTTCTTGGACTCGGCGAGTCGGAGCGCAAACCCTCCTGATTTCTCTGATTTTAGAATTTTGAGTTGAATCAGCGAGTGGAAGAGAACTCAGTGAGTTAGAACAAGGATCTGGAAGTAGAGGGACTCGGCGAGTCTACGACCCGACTCGGCGAGTCGAGTCGCGAGTTAGAGAAGTGTGAGTCCGGGAACTCGGCGAGTTCATAGTAGGACTCGACGAGTAGAGTCAACCAGGAAGTTGACTTTGACCAGGAAGTTGACTTTGACCAGGGGTAAAATAGTCATTTTACCCTGAGATTAGTTATCAGTATTTTATTTAGTGTTTATGGGATTTGTAGCCGGGGAGTTCCGGAGCAGCAGTCAGACAGTCTCAGATTTAGCACCTCAGCAGCCAGCGTTACGAGGTGAGTTTCCTTCTAGTAGGAACGGGTCTACGGCCACAATGCCGGCCCGTTTAAGTTAGCAGTAGTTCCGGACTTCGGTACGATGCAGTAGTTCAGTGTGCTTGATGTCTTTGTTATTCAAGCATGTCTTCGTGTTATGTGTTCTGGACTTCGGTCTGATGCAGTATGCAGTATATGTGTTTATGCTAGTAGTTATGATTATGCTATGCTATGTTCAGTCAGTTCCGGACTTCGGTCCGATGCAGAGGGCAAGACTCTGGTTAGTTCCGGACTACGGTCTGATGCAGAGGGCAAGGCCCTGGTTAGTTCCGGACTTCGATCCGATGCAGTTTCCTGGCTTCGGTCTGATGCAGAGGGCAAGACCCTGGTTAGTTCCGGACTTCGGTCCGATGCAGTTTCCGGACTTCGGTCCGATGCAGTGGGCAAGGCCCAGTAGTTGTTTTATATGTTTTTGTATGGTATGTGGTAGTTTGGGGGAGCTCACTAAGCTTTGTGCTTACAGTTTCAGTTTTTGGTTTCAGGTACTTCCGCTAGTAAGGGGAAGAGCTCGGGATGATGGCATGGCACACACCACAACTTCAGTTTATCCTGGGAGTTTTATTCGGATATTTTGATATGTTTGACATCAGTTGATTTGATAAATTTATTATGACATTTTGAGACGCATGATCCATGGATTTATCTTTTAATATTTGATATTATGGTTTAGTAAAGTTTTCAAACGAAAATTTTTGGGTTGTATTTTTGGGATGTTACAATATATATGTATATGTGTGTGTGAATATAATTATTTAATTAAAATAATAATATTTAAAAAATTATGATTTAATATTTATACATGGAAAATCAATGTCAGTAGCAAAACAAACTATATAGTTAACATAGTAGTTTTATTAATTGTAATAAATTTATATCATTAGTTATTTCTACTATTAATTCATAATTTTATAGATCGTTTTATGTTGTGAAATTATATATCAAACGTATATTGATTTCTAAATATATCAAATACAAAATAGTATGAAAAAACAAATACTACAACTTTTGATGATTTTATAGAACGTTTTAAGTTGTAGAAATTATACATAAAACATAGGCCGATTTGTATATAAAACAAATAACAAATAGTATGGAAAAACATTATAAATTTTAATAAAATAAAAACACTACAACATCTACTATAATATTTACATCAAACAAAAAGTTATAAATCATTCAACATGCAATATTTAGAAATCAACATGCATTTGATATATAAAAATATTGTTATAAAACAGAGTAAGTTACACGAATGGTCCCTATGGTTTGGGATAATTTACATGTTTGGTCTCTAACTTATTTTTTTAACTCGGAAGGTCCTTACTGTTTGTTTTTATTACACGTTTGGTCCCTACAGTTTGTTTTTGTTATGCGTTTGGTCTCTGTCTTACCTAAAAAGACTATTATTTAAATATGAAAAAATGGTGGGATAGATAAGGTAAGGTGAGGGGTGGGGTTGCGCGTAACAAAAACAAACAGTAGGGACTTTCCGAGTTAAAAAAAATAAGTTAGGGACCAAAAACGCAAATTACCCTAAACCATAGGGACCATTTATGCAATTTACTCTTTAAAATCCCCGTTGAAATAACCATTTATACGAAAAAACTTATTTTTTTAACTCTTTCATTTTGAATCACAAATCTTTTCAAACATATGATTTTCTTTAATCAAAACTTACTTATATACTACTAATATAGCTACAATATGTATAATAAATAAGTGGAAAATAAAAATGCATTGCGCATTAATAACCATAAGTTTAAATTTTTTTTTAATATAGTGGAAAATATAAATGCATGGATAATTACATTAAATTTTAAATCATAATTACATTTAAATTAAAAAACTATTGAGTTGTAGTGGTAGTTTTAAACTCTTGAGTTGTGTCCAATAATATAATATAAATATTAACAATTATATGTTATAAACACAATATTATAAACATTTATCATTGAAATAATATTTTTTAGACTAAACTGCACAAATGGACCCCTTAGAGACGTGGAACATGGGCAGTCGGGGCCCTGGGCGTTCATCTAGTATACAATATATATACCATAAATTTTGGGCCCTTTAAAGACGTGGGTCCTGGACAGCCGTTCGGGTTGCCCACCCTCACAGTCGATCGTGTCTGGAATAAGCTTAAATAAATCTAAAACTTAAAGTTTTATATCTAAAACTTAAATCTAAAACTTAAAGTTGTATGCTTCATGTCAAATGGACTAGTTAAAGGGATAGCACGTAAAGGTTCTTTCCGTCACCACTTGCGTTGGTCTCTTGTTGCATGCACTTCCACACACAATCACGTCAACAAATCCTTTCTAATAAATGAAGGTTTTTTTTGCCACTTGTCACATTCTCATTCAATTTGTCAAATATCATTTTGTGGTTATTTTGAATTAATTTTTTTTTCACATGTCATTTTATGAGTTTTTCTATTTTATTAAATTATATTTAATATTTTAATGTAATAATTGCAATAAATGTACTAATAATTTTACTAATAAACTTCTATTTTAATTTCAAAATTCCTAAAATTAAAGTTTATTTTCTTTATTTAAATTATTTGTTTAAGTTTAAAAGATAAAAAATATTTTCATTATAATAAATCATTATTTTTATTATTTTTATAAAAATTCAAAGTTTTCAAATATTTTGACCTTTATATTTAATTTTTTTTTTTAAATTAACTCATATAATACATGAGTCTCACAACTACTCTTTTATAAACACTTCATTTTTTTAGCCCAAAAGTACTAAAATATTCTTTGCATACAAATTCGAACTTACTTTAGTCACTCTACTAAAATCGCTAGCTGATTGAAATCCAGGTAGACAACTATAAGATCTTATACCTGCCGTTACTATTGTGACATAATTAATATTGTTTACTTTGGACCTTCTTTTCTAAATCAATATCAACTTAAAAAATATGAGTATTTGTTATAATGGTTAATTGTAACCCTCACCACAATCTTATCTTGAAATTATTTTTCGTCAATTTTAAATTAATTAAAATAAAGTTTTGAACCATTAAATTCGAGAACTGTTTTGAGGTGTCCAAATATAAACATCAACACATGGCCACCCTCTCTCCAATTTGATGGTGTATTGCCTTCATGACCCTATAATCAATTTTTTTAATAAATACTTTAAACCTTCTTTTCTAAATGAAATGACACATTATATTAAAATTTTGATAACGATTGTATTGTTAATATATAACTTATAATAGATTCCGTATATATTACACACGCAATGGCGGTTTTGTTTGGTGTCAGTGTGGCACCGACAACACTTATTTTTCTTGTATGCAGCAAAAAAAATTTCGATTTTTTTTATCTATTTTTCCTGCACCAGCAACACCTACTTCAACCTCAACAACACCTATTATATATTCCTACGCTCGCCCCTGTATACACGGTTTTAAATATTAAATACATCTGGACCATTGATATTACCTTAATTCAATATAAATATCAATGTGTTGTATTACTCATGATACATCATTTTCATCTTATAATTATTGAAAGCAATTTCGAGCATTGATATCTTGATAACAGCTGAAGCGGTATGTTAGGTTTGTAAATTTGGATTAGTAAGCATATAAAATGTTCACGTTTTTGTTACTTAGTATTTTATTATACCTATTGTCTCTCGACTTTTTAATCATATTGGTCTATGTGTGGTTATGTTGAAATTCAGACTTGATATTTGAACAATTTGATATTACAAACTAATCACGAATTATTTAGAATTGACAAACAAACGAATGGATAGATAATATTTATGATTAAATATCCAAAATGTTTTCACAAAAACAAACAACCAACGAATAATATTGAGGATTACACGTTGAGATGTCGCAAGATAATAAGTTCAATTATTATTATTATTATTATTATTATTATTGTTACCAAGTTTTGTATAAAAATCAAATTGATCATTTACGATCAGATCTAATTATAAAATGGCGTCATACGAAGTGTCAAGTGCGCCTAAATCATGCACTCACAACATCGGCTAGGGTAGGTGCATGTCTCCATTAGCGTTTTGTTAATGCGGTCTGTATAAAGTTTTGTTGTTCGAAGAAATAAAAAAAATCAATGATCAAGTCAATTAAGAAATGTATTCTAGGCTGAATATCCGGTAATAACCACTCTTTTTGGATATTCCAAAAACCCAATATTAGGTTTGAGTTGAGACTCCTTGCATTGAAACCATGATGTTTCACTAATTTTTCCTTTTGTATTATAGATAAAGTTTAATGGCTATAAGTCTATAACCGTAAATTGAGGTAGATACCCAATATTTACTGTTGTGTAGCAAGCTTTAGGTAGATACCCAATATTTACTGTTGCGTAGCTTTAAAAACGAATATTTTTGGTAACCCCCCCCCCCCCCCCCACACACATACACACACACACCCAACAAAACATTGGTTTAAGTCGTTTATTTGGAATAACCATTCTCTTTATTTTTAGGGAAATTGAATAATATAACCATTATAAACGATCATTTTAACAAAAATAACCATCATTGACCACTTGCTCCGGAACATAGCATTTCAGAGTTGTTGTCTTTGTTCCGAAGTACCTATTCCGGAGTTCCTACTCCGGATTATAACATCAGTCTTTTTTTTCGTCTCCTATATATATATATATATATATATATATATATATATATATATATATATATATATATGTGTGTGTGTGTGTGTGTGTGTGTGTGTGTGTGCGCGCGCTTAGAACCTTACCTTCAATCAAGTAATTCATAATCATCTCTTATAAAACTGCTTCAAAATGAGTTTCTTAGAGAGTCAGCATGAAGAAAGCTTTAACAACCTTTATGTTTACCTTTACAACCATAGACGAACTAACACACATACTTACACTCACATCAAAACTGATTTGATGGATCGTTTCGAAGCTTGTTTTGTGGCTATTGGGTGGGTGGTATAATTGGCTTTTGTACCTTTCTATTGTTTCTTTAAAAGATATAATGTTTCTACATCCAAATTAATTCATTTTTATTCCCAAAAAAATACAGGTCCATGCTTTTATAGCCTGCTTATTGTCTGTCATCTTCATAGTTAGTGTCCCTCTTAGAGGTGATTACCTAAAAACAATGTTTGCAACGGTTGCTATCGACGGGAACAACAGACACTCCTTATAGCATTTGGTTTGGCTGTGGAAAATAATCTCCACTGTTGTATCTGGTTCCTTATGAGGTTAAGAGAAGCTCTGAGACAAGGTAGGGAAATATTGTTCATAACAATATGGACGATGTAGTAAGTTCTTGCATAGAGTATGTATTTCATGATTGTTATCATGGGTATACTTCTAAAAGTGTGTTCAAGTATATGCACACAAGAGGCATCTCTAACAGAACATTACAATCTTTTGTTTTGTATGACATCCAACTCATATAATGTGTCTGATTTTGAAGAAAGCTTCCGTCGGCTGACCCCTGATGCTCATGAAATGCTTGCCAACATCGGTCATGCGAAATGGGCAAGAGCCTATTTCCCTAACATCCGTTGGAATGTAGTCAACATTGATGTTCTCGATTTTTTTATGTGTTATCGGTAAATCAACGCAATGTACCGATAATAATGCTTACCGAGGCAATTCGTGACTACATTCAACGGGCTTTCCTTGAACGCAGATTAATGATAGGTAAAATACCGGGTGAAATATTAAATTTATTTAAATACTTGTACACGAACCTTATTTGATTATATTTACTTTTCAGCGAGTTTGACTACCGTACTTACCCCGTATGCTGAAATGGTGCTTCATAAAAGTATGCAAAAGTCTGTTGGTGACAAGCAACAAAGATCCCGCCATAGATCCCGTCTCCGCTTCCATCCGATATTTATCGAGTATTTGATTTTTAAAAAACTTGTGTTGTTGATCTGAACCGTCATACATGTTCATGTGGGAAATGGCGCAGTTTGGGTATAGCTTGCGGTCATGCTACTACGACATCACGTCATTCGAACGTCCATGAATTACCTGATATAGTTCATGTAACATTCGTGTCCTTGGACGAATCAAGTTAGGGATTCAGAGGGTCAAAAGATTGGATTTTGGTAAAAAAAAGGAGGGGGGGTCCTTACGATGTGAGGCATGGAGGCTCACGACGTTTGGAGGGCAGCATGAAGATTCCATCCGGGACTGAGCTCACGACGTGAGCAATAAGAGCTCACGACGTAGGAGCACTGCAACCCAAGCCCACGAAGTTTTAGGGTTTTCAATGTATTTAAGCCCCCTTATCTTGGTTTTAGGGTTCATTTCTCAGCTTCCACCTTCCCCTAACTCAGAAAACCCTAACCCTAACCCATTTGGTGATTTTGGATCCATTTTTGGTGATTTGGTGGTTAGAAGAAAGAGAAGAAGATGTCCTAGGGTGTTGGTTCAGCAAGGAGGCTTCATCATCATCTTGTGCACATTTTGGACCATTGTAGGTGTTCAAGATCCAATCTTTATGGGTTCAAATTGCTATATCTAAGTTCTAAAGCTCCTTTTTGCATGTTTTTGTTGGATTGCATGCTTGGGATCCATAAAGTTTGCAACTTTATGGATCAATGGGTCATTCTCTATGATTTAGTCTTATTGATCTGAAGTATGATTATAAATTATGGATCTTGTTTGTGTTTGGCGCCATTTCTTGTCATTTTGACCTAAGATGGGTTTAGGACATGCTTGGGGCATGCATGTACACCGAGTAATCATTTTTATTGGCCTTTGGTGTCCTTTTCAGCTTCTGATAGAGTTGGGGTTGATGGCTTAATGGATTAAGGACTTAAAAGTTGAATTTTTTACCCTCAGACTGTTTTCACGATGAGATGACACAAGGTCTCATGAAGTGAGAAGCATTTGGTCCCGTTTCTGGTCATCTGCTTAGGGCTCACGACGTAAGGGCAGCCCCATTGACTTTTCCTTTGCTGAGTTGGCTATGTTGAGTCGTGATGAGTTGGTATTTGACCGAGTGTGTCCTCACGACGTGACCAAGGCTTGTCACGATGTGAGATGTGGTTTTTTGGGCTTTTGGTCCTTGTTGGGCTCATTTGGAGCTTTGGGTATCTTTTAGGAATTTGGGCCTCCTTAGATTAGGCCCAAGGTGGGTTTTAGGCCAATTAAGAAGTTAGGCCATAGTGGGCTTTTGATGCTATTGGTGGACCTCGGATTTTGGGCCAAGTGAGGAAGGGGTAAAATGGACTTTTACCCTGAGTGTTGAACATTCAGACTTGAATCCTAACTTTGGGTTGTGGGCCGATAATTAGTTTGGTATTATTTGTTGGTGCTAGCGTGCGGGGATTTTCCAGATCGGCAGTCCGAGCCTTTATATGAGATATTCAACAGTTTGGTGTGAGTTTACTCACTGTACTTAGCGGGTCGAAGGCACCAATGTCGGTCCATGATTATTATGGTAGGATGCTAGATGTATGTGCGATTCTTGCATGTGTTATGCTGGTATGTATATAGAGCGAGGCTCGATGTCGGGCGAGGCCCGATGACTGTTCAGTATGCTATTATCTTGTGACTTTCGCATGTGTAGTATGTAGTATGTATACCGGACGGTGTCCGATGCCAGGCGGGGCCTGATGAGTATGTTATGGTATGATAGATGTCATTGTACTTGCGGGCCGAAGGCACTAATGCTGGCCTAATAGACTGTGTTATAGTATGTTAATTGTCTTTTTAACTCTTGCATGTATTGTACGTTTTTGTATGTATACCGGGCGGGGCCTTATGGGTGTGTTGGGTAGGGCCCATCACATGTAACTTACAGATGTATAACCCGAACGGGGCTCGATGTCGGGCAGGGCTCGATGCTGAGTGGGACTCGATGTCAGGCGGGGCCCGATGTAGGGCGGGGGCCCAATATGTGTTTATTATGTATGGTATGTGGTATTTTGGGGAACTTAGCTTTGTGCTTATGGTTTTTATGGTTGGTTTCAGGTACTTTCGGTTCGAAATGGAAGGGCCCGACTTGATCACAACACATCCACCCATATTTTCGCATTATGATGATTTTGGGATTGTACTATGATAACTATTTTCTTATAAAGTACCTTTGAATATTTAGAAAAAGGATGTTGAATGTTGTCTTAAAAATAATTAACATTTTGGTTGAATTAAATTATGAAATTTTTACCTCATAATTTTCGGGACGTTACAAGTTGGTATCAGAGCCTTGGTTTGAGGGATTCAGGTACACTCTCGGGTATGTCTAAACTCAAACTGAGGAATTAATAATCTTTTAAAAGAAAATGAGTTTATAAAAAGATTTTGAAAAAGGGAATAAATTTCTAAGAGGATTTTATAAAGACAAAAAGGGTGGTGCGTGCAATCATCCGAGCTCAATTAAGTGATTCCCAGAATACCCATACATGTTTGTTATGAATATATGTTATGAGAATTGCATGCTAGGATAAAGCTAGTGATACTTTCAGTAATTGCATGATAGATTCTCTTGATATATGATGCGTTGTAGCCTAGGAAGCATTGGATGTTATGCTAGATTAGAAATAAGTATTAGTATCAGTAATTGCTAAGTGTATACTTTAAATTGTATTTACTTAGGATCATATAGCCCTAGAATGATTGATTTGGCCTTATTTACTGTTCCTTTTTTGGTTGTGGACCTAGGGTAGAGTCTTTTATTCGACAGTCTATTTGCTCATGTATTGTGTATAATTTGAATGCATTAGGCAACCGGCAGCGAGGGTGGAAGTTCCTAGCAAGAGTTGTAGTATGGAAGTTTAAATGTTCCTTGTTTTTTTTATGGGTTGGAGTGTTACTGAACGAATGTTGCTTGCTTTGTGCTTTGTAGAAATCTTAAGTGATGTGAGTTAGCCATTAGGTGAATATGTCAAGTCACGTGTGACAAAGGTTGGATAATCTCAGAGTGACGGAGTTGACCCTATTGCATAGGTCTCGTTTGAGTCTAACCGTTATAGGGATGAGTCTTTTACTTGAAGGGTTATCTAAGCTTTGTTACATGTGATTGTATTCATAAGGTGGGTAACTTAAATTTTGGGAAGTTCTTCAGCAAGTGATGGCATGGTGAGGTCGGAAATCTAGGCAACCATAGGAAGTGCTTCAGTGGGTTTGGTGGCGCTGTTTAGCGAGTAATTGGAGTATTGGTTGGAGAAGGTGACTTAGAGGATTTGGGATGATTCTTGAGGAAAGTATGGATATGTGTGGAAGGTAGTATTGGGCCCGTACTACTGAAAGCACAGGATCCATACTCGAATCGGGGAAAGTCTTGGAGAATCTAGGAATCCTGTGGGATGAGGATTCTTGGGTATGTTCTGATTATTTGTATGGTTGTTTTCAGAATGGTGATGAGCACTCAAGAAGGAGGTTCGGGTTCGGATTCAGGATCAGGTGCAAGTTCTGGGCTGATTGATGAGCGTATGCAGGAGTTCATCTCGTCAAAGATTACCCGAGGTATTTTGGAGTGGACTCATGTGATCTATGGTTCGGTCACAGAGGGGATTTCGGAAGTCAGAACTCTTGGATGGTTGTCTCGAGGCTTTTCAGACTGAGATTGTAGCAGGGCAGTTGGGGGCCCATCTAGCGCTCAAAGCTTGTGGAGCTCTAGAATCCTTCAGGAAGGAGGATCCTACTACTAGCTCTTGTCATATGGGATCGAAGGTGGGTTATGCATCATCTATTCAGGAGGATCGGCCCCATGATTGGAATGCCATGTAGGTTTCACGTGCTTTATGCGAGGAGTTACAAGACATCGTTGGTCGTGTCACAAATAGATTGGTTGCCAGGTTCGAGGGTCGGATCTTGGCTGCTCAGATGGTTGATGGGATGGTCGGGGTAACTCAAGAGTAGGAGATTGATTCGGATATGCGACTGGGGAAGAGTTAGCAGACTCCTGATCTGACTCGGCAGTCTGAACAGTGGGATATTGCCATGGCTAGTATGAGAGACCCGAGGGGCCGTGATGCTTGCACGAAGGATGAAGGAACATGTGAGCGTGTGTGCGGAAAGTCTAAATGCGGTAGGTGCGGATGGAAGGGCCACCTCCACCAAGAGTGCACATTGGAGGTAGAGTTGTGTCATCATTGTCATCAGCCAGGCCATGTTAGTGCGCATTGCCTACGCGTAGTGATTGGGGCAGCTCGGGTTCTATCGTAGGTGATTTGGCAGGAAGGGGAGGCTAGGGTTTCATCAGATGCTAATGCGGGTATGTTGTCTTTTGCTTCTTCTTGATCTTTATCAGCATTTATATTGCCTTGGAATCTTGTTTGGGTTTGATTAAGCATTATCTTTGGTTTAATTTTCGGTTATTGCCTGGGGTATATCACCAAGAGTTGTTATATGCCAATTTGCATGCCAAGAGTCAGTGATGGGTCGTATCTTGCTGTGCGGGTTTCAGTTGTTCGGTTGTTGTCCCGGTTCTTTGATAGGGTCAATTTAGGGGTATCGTTTGGAAGGTCTACAGTTGGATTAGCGGGTTAGTTCTCCAATGAAGACAGAGTTCAGTCGTGTTAGCAATTGTTCCGGTAGGATCGGCAGTCATCCATGGAAGAGCCCTTGGGTTCAATCACCACCGTTTCAAGGGAAGGAGCGGTATCAAGAAGATGATGTGGCAGTCGTATGAGTTTGTTTGATCATTGGTAGTGCCAAGGGAAATCACAAGGTTCGAAGAGGGTTAGAATTTATAGGCCCTTCTGAGGATGGGAAGTTGGAGTGAAGATTCGCCAGTTCAAAGCAAAGGTTATGGTCTTTGTCACCAACATAAAGGATTTAAGGATTTGGTTCTGTACCATGGGAAGCAGTTGGGGTTGTCGGGCTTGCTGAGATTTTGGGGAGTATTCATCTGGACTTCAGGAGTTTGTGCGGTCATCGGGATTGGCTAGTAATGGAATGCTAGTATTGGTAAGCGTAGGTCGTCGACAGTTCAAACTATAATGAGGTAAGGTGGGTTGGGAATCCATCAAAATTTTGTGTATTGGAAGAGATTTGACGAGTCCAAGTGGGGGAGTATCGTTCAGAATTCTAGGAGCTGGATTAGGTGTGAAACTAAGGTAAGTTCCGCATCCCAGTCGGGAGGGGAGACGACTCAAGTGGCCATCTGGATTGAAGTTGTGTAAGTTGGGAGTCCGGGAAACTTCCAGCATCTGGTTGACGTCTTCTTTATGATGTATATTAGGCATGTGGATGGACCCAGGTTGAGGGTTGTGTTAGAGCCTCGCTGCCTGTTCTTGTTTGATGAAGGCTTTGGGGTTCGAAGCACGACCCGAACACCTGATTGGAATTCAGTTGGATGCGGGTTCGACTAGGGATGATTGTGGTTGATATGGTAGATGTGTGGTAAGACCATGGGCGGTGACCATGGCGGAATAGACGTGTCGTAAAATGCGGGATGACCGTAGCATTCACTGGATTAGCAGATAGTATGGGAGTGTTGTAAGCCTGCGATGGGATCGTTGCAATCACCATATTGAGGTAGACCATCATTGGGGTGGTCGTGAGTATAAAGGAGGATCAGCTCGTGCCTTGGGCAAAGGCGGACAGTGGGATCGGGGAGTATCTCTATATGTTATTGTTGGGTTTTGAGCATTCTAACACTCCTATGGTGTACATGCAACCCTATAAACCTTGGATCTATGTTTTCTCTATTATACATGCAAATATTAACTATTCCAAGGTTTCATCCTAACTAGCATATTATGAAGCACCTATACTACAAAGTTCTAGTTAGATGACATACCTTTTGATGTAGCTTGATGTCTTCAAGCTTTAAGAGCTTAGCCCCAATAGTGTGGAAGCCTCAAATGGAATCACAAATCACCAAAACACATTGGAAGAACTTGAGAGAATTTTGTTTTCACACTAAAATCGACCCACTCTTATTTTCACACACTTGTGCCAATTTTGTGAGCCAAGGACCCCTTTATATATTATGGAGGATTAGGGTTACATCCATGTAAACCCTAATACCCATGACCTTTCATTTACATAGGATCCATGGGTTAAAATCTCCATGGACCATCCATGAAAGCTTAGCCTAACCTAAATGAACTTGGCCCATTCCATATATATAAGAGTCCATATTTAATTAGTTCTTTTTGATCACTTAATTAATTCTAAATTAATTCTTGATCAATACTAATTAAATAATATGATTCCATATTAATATATTAGAACTTATAATATACTAATATAAATCATAAATATACTATTCTCAAAAGACTATCCATATAAATTGTGCCGGTGAAGTGCAACCCAAATGGACCATGCCGGGTCGGGTCAAGTACATACCAAATATAGTTATGGACTTAGACATTAATCCAACAGTCTCCCACTTGGATAAGTCTAAAACTATTATTGAGTATGACTTCAAAACCTAACTGGCAATCGTAGCTCTTAAAGCCGCTGTCGAACTCTGACCTTGTCAATGACTTGTCCATTAGATAAGGGATCATATATTCCTCCATTCTAGATATCATATGGACTGAGACATGGATTATAATCATTCTCTCTGTCCATTTGTTGTTTCCCGATTTCTGATTTATGATGACTGACTGATTGAACAAATCAAATCAGTTCTGGCTTGGCCAAGCACTCACATGTGTCATCGCTAAATCATCGAGGGGCCCACATATATCGCTTTTATCCTGAAGGTAAAAGGAATGGATAAACTTCGACTCATATGGCTTGTTCTACTACTTGTTGAATCATACACAAAGGCACGTTTTATAACATCGAGTTACCAAATGCGTTTTCGTGCAATCAATGTATAACCAACTCATAGTAACAACTCATATCTCTAGGTTTGAAGAATATAAGATATTATCGTCTCATGATCACTCGTGATAAAATCCATGAAGTGATTCAAATGAGCGTGGGTTGAATCCAATACTCATAACTTATGAGCACTCATGAGTGTTGTAGCACCACTTTGTCCACCAACTTGGACCTCTACAAACCAACCCATGACAGTCTTGATTCATATCTACTTCCAACATATGACCGACTGTGGATGGTTTGAATAACTTAATCATTCAGGAAGAGCGACTTAGTTATTCTGGAAGTCAAAACATGCAAAGTGAAACACAAGAATAAATGAATCAAATATGGTATCAAACCCTATGAATATAAATAAACACTTTTATTTATCACCATACTGATTACTCATTATTCATTGTTTCGGTTTTATCAACTTTATACTTGAATTAAAAACACTAGTTGTCCCATGCTCCAAGCATGTACACTATGTTTTTCTTAAACAATAGCTTTGCCATACACCAAGTATGCACTCTATGTTTGTCTATGATCCTTACTTTGTGAAATAAACCAATTGAACATAATTTCAATGATTCTAATTTCACACTCCCAAATCCTTATCGAAAAATGTGAGAATTTCAAATTCCTATCATTTATCGAAATCTGTTTAGATTTTAAACTTATATGCACTGACCCTCCTGTAATGAATATGTACAAAGTCACAAAGACTTGTCAACAGTCATTATAAGGTATTCCAATGGAGATCAACTCCATGGAAACTAAGTCTCATATTCAAAGTACATTGCTTTGGACATGCTTCTTGCATTAAGTTTTCTAATCTTACACAGATAACTTCCACCTATGGAGACAACTCCATATTCTCATTTTGACTATCACTTCTGAATAAGAGATGCCTCTTTTCAGAATATGTCAATATGGTCATTCCAAAATTAGCACTATACTTCCAACTGTCCCTGAGCAACCAATCTTTGGTAAACCTCAGATTGTCCTCGACAATTGCTTAATCATTTTAGTCATATCCAATTCTAGACCTTTTCCCTTCTTAATGCCTCTGGGCATTTGGAAAAATTTAGAAATGACAAATATTATAGCACATGCAATCGATCATGTACCCAAAGCAAATGGCACACGATTCATGATGTCTCACATAAAGACATGATTCTAGACCAGTCTTTTGCTATAATATTTTTATTTGCCATGTTTTCAAAATTTGACTATGAAGAGGGATGCCGTAATCATAATCGAATTTTGAGAACGCAATATATAGAATTTCCTTAAGTTGAACCAATCCAACATGAAATTCATATATATATTCTTGACTAAAGATGATTAAGGTCTCAATCTAAGCGTTTAGAATTGAAATGAAGTATATCCTCTCCCTTAATTATAGCAAAACAACTTTTTCAATCCCTGCAGCCTTACGAATTGAAACTTTTGTTTTCTATAATTAACATTGCTAACTTGCAACACTAACAATAATTATCATGCTCCCACTTACATGATGATTATTAGCATACCACTTATGCTCCCACTAGCTTTGACATGTACTCAGAAATCAGCTGGACTTCTAGAAATCAATACTTTATTGACTTTCTTACCAAAGTTCTGATTTCTGATACGAGATGCTTTGATAAAACTTTATCAAAATCATACACCTTTCCTTGGATAGCATGCATGTGTGTCTAAACAATTTCAGAACTATGAAAAGGGATGTCGTAATCATAGTCTCAATTGTTTAGACCTTTTGCCATCTGCTTCAAATCTACTTGGTGGAAGTGTTTCCTCACCATCATTTTCATGAATCGGAGAGAAACCTTATGACCCTTAGATTTTATGGTGTATGTGTTCTTATCCATGTGAATCGTCAAAACCATAGTCATAAGACAAGGATAATGACAAATCCAAACTCATATGGACTGAACTTATGCAATCTTAACTTCTTGCCACCTGGCAGTACAGGGCCTGCCATTGCTTCCAAGTTGTTATGCAACCAATTGAGAACTTTCAGAACTCCTATGCAAAGCCAACTTTAACTGGAATGGGCACAGAATATGTCAACACGATAGGTTATAAACCTCAAGTCGTGTGCTAGTGAAGAACCTCAGGTTTTATTCTTGATTAGTTCTTGAAATTCTTTTTAGGATCTTTAAGACTCCCACTATCCTCTTGACATATAAGACTATTTTGCCAAATATTCAAGAGATAGTGCGGATTCTTTATCAAGACAAACACTTCACACAATTGACCTTAGTTGGTCTTTGTTTTATCCAAAACATCACAACTTACCAATTTCAAATGTACAAGAGTAGGACACTTTTACTCTTACATTTGACAAGTGTTTTAAACCTTTCTTTAAGATATGTCACTCAAGTTACAATCTTGGAGTATGACTCTAAGAATTGTTTTGGAACGAAGTATGACTCATCTTCCTGATCTAACCATTTCAACAATTCATGACTCCTCTTCTTAGTCATAAGAATGCACTAAGATGACCTTTAGAGGACTAATTGTGATATGATTTCTAAATCATTAAGATGATCACAAACATGATACTAAAGTACTCTCTCATCTTTTCAGATTTGAGAAACTTTTATCTTTCTGCCTAATTTGATTCTTCCCATTCGTTCTGCCATACATTGAGACTTTTCCAATGTTTCAGAATTATACTTAAACTTGTAAGTATAACCATATTTACTAAACTTTAGTAAATCAAATAGTCTTAACGAGCTTTGTGGTGGATATGACCAGTGCACAAGAATGTGTACTCGATCACTTTAGTCCTTCACTTGACTCACACATCCATGTGAACAAGTAATTAGTCTTGATTTTCCAATGCTTGAAAGTTCTCATTCATCATACTATTCAACTTGCATGATTCCAAGTTTCGGTCCAATTGAAACTTGGGTGATGAGGAACTTTTCTGATTTGGTAAATTTAGACACTACCACAAATGAAAGAATCAAATCCATTTTCCAATATTGCTGTCAGTGGAATCATATAAGCAACAATTTTCCACAAATGCCATTGTAAGGATACTTCAAATAAATAAAATTAAACAATTTTCTTTTATTTTAAAACTTTGCGGAAAAACTTATCCTTACAATCCACATGGAAAATTGTTGTTATCTATTCCTTAGCAATATATCATAACTTCTTAAGCAACTGCTCAAAATTCTGATGCGATCGAAATCCACCTTCGCGATCAGAATCAGCATATACTTCCTCTAAGATTTCTCTCTATTCTTTGATTCTTAAAACATCAACATGTGACCCAGTCACATCATGTAATGAGGATCTCAGAATAGAACTTAACAGAGTTAGATAATGGGCTCTACCTGATGTAGAGTCAAACTTATTGACTTTAACATCCTTAGGTAAATTTGGCAGCTTTGCAATCAACGCCCCTTCCTTTGGCAAAATAAACATATGGACCCTTTGGTAATGGGACTATCTCAGACTTAGCCTTTCTCTTTACCATTTGGTCAACCGGGTTGACTATGGCCAATCCCTTTCCATTGGGAAGAGAATGCTTTTTCTGGATTTCGAGTGTCACCATTGTCACTGTCCATAAAGTTTTTGGGAAGTTGATCTTCTAATCAAATTTGCTTTACTATCGTTCCAAATCATTGCTGATTCAGCAGCACCAAGCAAATAGATATGATCATTAAGGTTCATGTCATAGTCTGTTTCATAGTAGTCCCAAAGGAACTCACTATGTGACTTAGAAAGTGATTGAACATCCAACTTTCTTAAGACTTTGACACCCAACTCTCCCGGCTTGTCAATATGTGACTTCATCTCTAAGATGTGATCACATATAGACCTTGCTTGCCATTAGGGCTTGAGTGACCTTGAACTTGTGGGTTAGGGAGAATAATTGGAGGAGGTGGAGGAAGAGAAGTATGACTTCCATGAGCCAAACTCGGGAAGTCATATTCATTAGGAAAGCTTGGTTTGGGAAGATCATTGTTGTCTAAACCAGACATCAACAATGGGAGAAATTCTCGTAAAGTTGATTTAAGTCCTTAATATAACATCCAATATGATATATTAAGGCTAGGACCCAACAAACTATTTTATAACTTGGAAGAGGGATGCCGTAATCCAAGCTATAAAATATTTGAAGGTAGGTGAATGACGATTCACCAATTTCCACCAAGATAAACGAAATGTATTATTAGGTTTTAATTGGTTTTGAAACTCCTAGATTCTTTTGAGATTCATTGAACTTTTCAATGGCATGTTTCAATCTCGAGTGTGCCCTTCAGGTTTTGTGACTGGGATGCCGAGGATCACAAAACAAGGTGTGAAGTAACCATGCAAATATACTTGGTACCCATAATATTTACCCCTCAATCGATGTGCCGGTTAACCACACACGCTCCAACGATACTATGATAAACATTAAGTTACCCTTTGCCTACCTTGTTAAGTCCAGGTTAGTGTGCCGGTTAACCACACACGCTCCACAAACAGCTTAAACAAAGTGCAAAGTGTAATTTCATGGATTAGCACCTTATTCACATTTTCCTAAGTAACTAAGATTGGGAATTTATAAGTGTTTAGTTACTTAGTATTTATCATTATACTTATAATGAAGGGAGAATTATAGTCCTTGTC